>NC_141691.1:924039198-924366698 GCF_964263255.1 Lissotriton vulgaris | reverse complement strand
ATCCGTTCTGCTTTTGTAACTTAGTCAGGCTTGAGCAGGGGTCGGTTTGTAATAAGATTTGATTGTTGGTATCGGATTGTACACTGGTGCTCTTGGGGTTGGTGAAGCAGGAAAGGTCATGGATGTCTAGATTGTAACAAAACTGGTACAGCGGTGTGAACAGGTCGCAAGAATGTAGACAGCGTTGAGGGAGTACCTGCTGGCAGTAATCAGACTGCACTCTATGGCGACTCCTTCAGGCTTGAAGGCAGTCCAGGAGAGGCTGGTATTGCACCAATATTGGCAGTATGGCCTCTTTGGAGGGCGCCAACTGTTGTAGGCTCGATGATAGCCAGAGAACTCTGGGCACACCAAGATCAAGTGAAGAACTGGCTCAAAAGCCAGGGAGGTCTAACTTGTGAAATGTTCATCTTAACACCCTTGCTCTTTAGTACTAGAGTGGAAGTATGGGGTTGAATCTAGCTTAATTTTTCAAGGGTGCATTTCTTTACTTTTACTTCAACTTACCAGGGTACTTCGAGTGGGAAGCCAACTATCTGTAGAAGTAAACTATTAAACCTGCCTCAGACCAAGCCTGCGACTTGAAGGACTTGTCTCTATCTATGACATTTCAGTCATGTAGAGCTTCCCCTCCTGACCCTGAATCACCTCAGAGCACAAGAGCACACTTGGCCCATGACATAATAAACATGGCTGGAGCATATGGACCTTCAAATGGGTCTGTAACTAAAATCTGCTTCCTGCAAACTACAGTTTCTGGAGGGAACATGGCTTTATGGAACACTCTAGAAATGCTTGGGGATTCTAGTAAGTTGGGAACAAAGCTCCAGATTGGTTTCGGAAGGAGCAGAAAAACAAGCATTGGAAATGCAATAGGTCTCGCATCATTAGAGTTAGTGCTTTTAGAATTGTTTATGGGTTTTTTTTGTAAATCTTTAGCATTTTTGTTTCCTGTAGCCAATGCTAAAGAATTACAAATAAAAAAAGCCATAAACATTTCTAAAAGCTCTAACTCAAATGCTCCGAGACCTATTGCACTGTGTGAGGGTGAGGGGTTGAGGGTGAGGGGTTGAGGGTGAGGGTGGGTGAGGGTGAGTGAGGGTGAGGTGTTGAGGGTGAGTGAGGGTGAGGGGTTGAGGGTGAGTGAGAGTGAGAGTGAGAGTGAGAGTGAGGGTGAGAGTGAGGGTGAGTGAGGGTGAGGGTGAGAGTGAGTGAGAGTGAGGGTGAGTGAGAGTGAGGGTGAGTGAGTGAGGGTGGGTGGGTGAGTGAGGGTGAGTGAGGGTGAGGGGTTGATGTTGAGGGTGAGGGGTTGAGGGTGGGTGAGGGTGAGTGAGGGGTTGATGTTGAGGGTGAGGGGTTGAGGGTGGGTGAGGGTGAGTGAGGGGTTGAGGGTGAGTGAGGGGTTGAGGGTGAGTGAGGGGTTGAGGGTGAGTGAGGGGTTGAGGGTGAGTGAGGGGTTGAGGGTGAGTGAGGGGTTGAGGGTGAGTGAGTGGTTGAGGGTGAGTGAGGGTGAGTTAGGGTGAGGGGTTGAGGGTGAGTGAGGGTGAGGGGTTGAGGGTGAGTGAGGGGTTGAGGGTGAGTGAGGGGTTGAGGGTGAGTGAGGGGTTGAGGGTGAGTGAGGGGTTGAGGGTGAGTGAGTGGTTGAGGGTGAGTGAGGGTGAGTTAGGGTGAGGGGTTGAGGGTGAGTGAGGGTGAGGGGTTGAGGGTGAGTGAGGATGAGTGAGAGTGAGTGAGGGGTTGAGGGTGAGGGGTTGAGGGTGAGTGAGGGTGAGGGGTTGAGGGTGAGTGAGAGGGTGAGGGTGAGTGAGGGTGAGGGTGAGTGAGGGTGAGTGAGGGTGAGTGAGGGTGAGGGTGAGTGAGGGTGGTGAGGGTGAGTGAGGGTGGTGAGGGTGGTGAGGGTGGTGAGGGTGGTGAGGGTGGTGAGGGTGGTGAGGGTGGTGAGGGTGGTGAGGGTGAGTGAGGGTGAGGGGTTGAGGGTGAGTGAGGGTGAGGGGTTGAGGGTGAGTGAGGGTGAGGGGTTGAGGGTGAGTGAGGGTGAGGGGTTGAGGGTGAGTGAGGGTGAGGGTTGAGGGTGAGGGGTTGAGGGTGAGGGGTTGAGGGTGAGGGGTTGAGGGTGAGTGAGGGTGAGGGGTGTATGTTTCAGATAGTGCATGCAGTCCTGTGTGGAGATCCCTATATAGTTCAAATTTATTTTTAGGGATAGAGTATTATGTGAGAAAGCAGAAAGACACCCAAAGTACTAGTAAAAAAGGTAAAGCTATAAAATAGATCATTATTATTAATACCTATATCAGGTTGGTTTAGTCATTCAATAGATTTTTTCAGTTTTGCCAATGCACAGTGTCAACAAAGATGTTTTTATACATACAATTCTGTAAGGGAAAATGTATGATTTTCAATACATTCACAATTGTGTAGTTCACCATCATAAAACATTTTACCCTTCTATACATCTTGTATCATTTTGTAAATAACCATCGATTTTATTATTGCTATTTAAATTAAAAGGCAGAGCTTGGTTAAGAACCCTATAATTGTATCGCTATTGTTTTAGGACAGGATGAATAGTTTCTAGTTTTATGGATTATAAAGTAAGCCCCTTAAACGAGAGTGTTGGTCTCTTATTATGGTATATTGGTAATTCAAAACATAAATCAGTGGTGACCTGTGGCTGCAGGGTGTAATAGGGTGCATTGATGTGAGTTCGCAAACATTTAGTATAACATTCCATGAGACTCCAAAGGAGTCATAATCCCAAAATGAGAATAACGGTAAGCTTGGTTTTGTTATCTAACAAAGGCCGCACCAAGAGGAGGAAAAAGGCGGAAGTCCCGTGATTTAGCGGATAGGATCATTCTGAATGCACTAACCTAGTTAAAGCCCCTTACAATATAGGCGCAACGACGTTGTTCCGATATTGAGATCAGGTAAGGGCAAGATGAGAGATCAGCTCCCCTCGTATTTAAAAGATGGGGCCAAGTCGGAACAAACGATAGAATAATATATATAATAATATAGGCAGCTAGTAGTCTGATTGTTCAACGGCAAAGGGCCGGGTGCGCACAAGACTTACTTTAATGTAGGTGAATCTCCCAGAGTAGCGATGTCCTACGCCATTGGCAAACTAAAGACGAGCAGGCAGGGGAGGAGAGTAGGAGGAGGAGGGGGGAGGAGAGTAGGGGAGGCGTGCAATCAAGAAGTGAGTCAGCTTCTAAACACCGAGGCGGCCACCTTCTTCAAAATAAAGGTAATGAATATGCTACTTACTAGTATGCATCTGTTCTTGGCATGTAGGGCTGCTAACATTCATATCTTTGCATTAGATCGCCACCTAGTGTTGGGTCCGGATGATCGCACATTGTTGTCCTGGAAGAGTCTTCGAAGTATCCTGAGATGGGTGGCTCCTCCCCTGGACTACAGTGCGCATGGGCATCGGCTCCATCCCCAGATTGTTTTTCGCCATTGTGGCAGAGGATGGAGTGGCAAGTGTAAAGGATGTCCATGCTAATGATTGAATACAATAGTATATCTGCAGCTGCGACAGGCACCGGGGAGGAGGGTGGGCGATATGAATGTTAGCAGCCCTACATGCCAAGAACAGATGCATACTAGTAAGTAGCATATTCAGTTCGAGGCATGTGGGCTGCTAAATTCATATCTTTGCATAGAATACATAGCAGTCCCTCCATCAGCGGCGGTTGCCCTTGCCAGCTGCAGAAACCTGAAAAAGTGTCTTGAGAACAGCCTGCCCTACAGCCGCTTGCTGTTTGGAATGTACATCAACACAGTAGTGTTTTGTAAAGGTATGTGGTGTAACCCACGTGGCTGCTCTGCAAATATCCTCTAGAGGAATGTTTCCAAGGAAAGCCATGGATGCCCCCAACTTGCGTGTGGAGTGTGCCTTTGGGGGTATTGTTAAAGTGCGCTTGGCTTTATGATAACAGATTTGGATGCACTTAACAATCCATCTGGCTATTCCTGCTTTGGAAATTGGGTTGCCTTTGTGTTGTGGTGAGAAGGCAACAAAGAGTTGTTTTGTCTTCCTAAAGTGTTGTGTCCTGTCTATGTAGTACATCAATGCCCTCCGTACGTCTAAGGTATGGAGCATCCTCTCCGCCACTGTTTGTGGATTTTGGAAGAATGCAGGCAAATCGATAGTTTGGTTGAGATGAAAGTGTGACACCACCTTTGGAAGGAATTTGGGGTTAGTACGTAGTACCACCCTATTTGGATGAATCTGGATGAAAGGCTCTTGTATCGTGAGTGCTTGCAACTCACTTACGCGCCTTAGTGACGTAATGGCAATTAGGAAAGCAACTTTCCACGTTAGGAATTGCAGTTCGCACGAGTGCATTGGCTCAAACGGTGGTCCCATCAGCCTGGTGAGGACCACATTGAGGTTCCACACGGGAGCTGGCGGTGTTCTTGGGGGAATGACTCGTTTCAGGCCTTCAAGAAACGCTTTAATGGCAGGCACCCTGAAGACTGAGAGGTGCTGCCTATTCTGAAGGTAAGCTGCGATGGCGGATAGATGTATCCGAATAGAAGTGTACGCTAGTTTGCACTTGTAAAGGTGTAACAGATAGCAAATGATGTTAGGGATAGACGCATCTAGCGGGTTTATGTCATTGTTTGCACAGTAAATGACAAAACGCTTCCATTTCGCGGCATAGCATGCTCTGGTTGACGGCTTCCTCGCCTCCTTGATGATGTTCATGCATTCAGGAGGTAGGTTCAGGTATCCAAACTCTAAGACTTCAGGAGCCAGATCGCTAGGTTGAGCTGTTGCGGATCTGGATGCTGAATTTCTCCATGGTTCTGCGTCAGAAGTCTGGGCGTGAGGCGCAGTCTTTGATGCGGGACCACTGAGAGCTCGAGAAACGTGGTGTACCATGCCTGGCGCGCCCACGTTGGAGCAACTAGGATGAGTGTCATGGAGTGTTGCCGTAGTTTCCTCGCCACCAGTGGTATCAGGGGTGTCGGGGGAAAAGCGTAAGCAAATTTGCCTGACCAGTTCATCCATATCGCATTGCCCTGCGATTGGGGGTGTGGGAACCTGGCGGCGAAGCTTTGGCATTTTGCGTTCTCCCTTGTGGCGAACAGGTCTATGTCTGGACGCCCCCACCTTTGGAAGTACGGCTGGAGTATCGATGGATGTATCTCCCACTCGTGCATTTGATGACTGTGTCTGCTGAGCAGATCCGCCATCTGATTGTCCTTCCCCGGGAGGTGTTCTGCCATGAGGAAGATGTTCCTCTGAATGGCCCACTTCCACATGCTCTGAGCCAGGTGAGACAGCTGTGGTGAGTGGGTGCCCCCCTGTTTTTGGATGTAGTACATCGCGGTCATGTTGTCCGTCCGGACTAACACCACTTTGTTGCACAGATGTACAATGAAGGACTTGAGTGCCATGAAGATCGCCATCAGTTCTAGATAGTTGATGTGCATCTTCTGTTGCTGCGTCGTCCATAGTCCCTGCACTGTGTAAGTGAGCAGGTGTGCTCCCCATCCCTGGAGAGATGCGTCCGTTGTCAGGATAACCTGTGGCACTGGCTCCTGGAACAGTCGGCCCTTGCAAAGGTTGTGTGGAGTCCACCAATGCAGAGAGTTGTATGCCCGACTGGTAACCAACACTAGGTCTGTTAATTGTCCCTGAGCCTGTGTCCACTGATTTGCTAAGCACTCCTGGAGCGGGCGCATATGCAACCGTGCGTGAGGGACTATGAAGATGCAGGAGGCCATCATGCCTATCAACTGCATGAACACTCTTGCTGGAAGCGAGTGTCCCGGTCTGAACTTCTGGATTAAGGACTGCATGCCTTCTATCCTGACCTGGTTTGGTTGTGCCGAGGCCGTCAGGGTGTTGATTGTCGCACCCAGAAACTGCCGGACGTGTGCCGGCTGAAGGTGTGACTTCGGGTAATTCAACGAGAAACCCAGGTCGTGAAGGAGGTGAATGGTAGTCGACATGTCCGCGGCGCACTGCTGTTCCGATCTGGCTTGAACGAGCCAGTCGTCGAGGTAGGGGTAGACATGGATGTTCTGCCTCCTGAGGTGCGCTGCTACAGTCGCCAGACACTTGGTAAAGACCCTTGGGGCAGTTGTGACTCCGAAGGGTAGGACTTTGAACTGATAATGCGTGCCCTGGATAGTGAACCTGAGGTACTTTCTGTGGGACGGATGTAACGGAATGTGGAAATAAGCATCCTTGAGATCCAAGGTTGCTAAGAAGTCTCCTTTGTTTAACATAGGAAGAATCTGTTGCAGCGTGAGCATGTGGAAATGCTCTGACAGTATGTACAGATTGAGGGGACGGAGATCCAGAATTGGCCGTAGAGATCCATCCTTTTTTGGAATGAGGAAGTACAGAGAATAAACCCCTGTGCCTTCCTCCCCCACTGGCACGAGCTCGATTGCCCCTTTTTGCAGCATCACCAACACTTCCTGCTGCAATAAGTGCAAGTGCTCTGCGGACATAGGCCTTTGCCTTGGTGGAATGTTGGGTGGAGTGGACTTTAACTCTAGACAATAACCGTACTGGATAAGCTGTCGCACCCACCTGTCTGTGGTGATGTTGGTCCAGACGGGCAGGAACTGTTGTATTCTCCCCCCGACAGGTGTTAAATGGTCGGGGGGCAGTGACAGAGAGTCACTGGTTGTTTGGGGCAGAGGAGCGTGAATTGTTGCCTCCTTTGCCACGTCCTTTGTTGCTGTTTCCCCTGTAGCCCCTCTTGTTTTGTTTGGGGTACGAGGACTGTGCTCCTCCTCTAGGGAACTGTGACTGTTGACCCATCTGTCCTCTGGTGACTCCACGGGCACCTGAGCGACGAAAATTATTGCCCCGAAACTGCTGAGATTGTAGGGCCCCCATCGATTTAGCAGTTTCAGTGTCCTTTTTAATCTTTTCCAGGGTGGTGTCAACATCTGGACCAAACAGTCTATCCGGATTGACTGGTTGATTAAGTATGGTTGTTTGAATGTCAGGTTTGAACCCCGATATGCGGAGCCAAGCCTGTCTTCTGAGCATGACACTGGTGTTAACGGCCCTAGCGGCTGTGTCCGCGACATCAAGTGCGCACTTTATGGCCGCGTTGGAGATCAGTTGTCCCTCTTGTATAATCATTTTGGTGCCTTCTTGAAACTGCGGAGGCAGGTGTTCTACAATCTGCTCTAGTGTGTCGTAATGTGATCGATCATAACGTGCCAGTAGTGCCTGTGTATTTGCAATACGCCAGAAAGTGGCAGCCTGTGCAGCCACTCTTTTGCCTCCTGCCTCTAGCACTTTGGACTCCTTATCCGGGGGAGGAGCTTCACCCGTTGATTGGGAGTTGGCCCTCTTGCGTGCGTTTGCTACCACCAAGGAGTCAAGCGGCAACTGTCCTCGAATGTATGCAGGGTCTGCAGGCGCTGGTCTGTACTTTTTTTCAATACGTGGGTTGACCACCCTCGCCCTGGTAGGCTCTTTAAAGATGTCCGCAGCGTGCTTGAGGACCCCTTTGAGCATAGGCAGTGTCTTTACATTTCTTTCCGAAACTGAAAACGTGTCGAATAGAAAGTCTTCCTCAACTGGGTCAGCATGCATGTCCACATCATGATTAGCAGCTGCCCTCTCAATTAGTGCATGAAAACCTGCAGAATCCTCCGTAGGGGATGCACGTGTACTGAAGGACTGTGGGTCTTGCCCCACATCTTGGTTGCCTTGGTCCCCAATGCCATAATAAGAATCTGGCTGTGCATCAGGTTCATTTGCTGGGAACGTGTATTGTTCATCTTCACCATAGTCCCCACTGTCAGAGTGGTCTGGAGACGGTGTTGGGCTCCTTCCCAGAGGAGGCAGAATCGGTTCCATGAGGACAGAGGCGTCCTGTGGAAACTTCTTCTTCTTTAGGGGAATGACGTAGGATTCCACCGGCTGCGAAGTGATCTTCCTTTTATAAAGGGTTAACTTCCCCGTGTCCGCGTCTATAAAACACTCCGAATCCTCTTCAGGGTCGAGCACTGGACCCGAAGATGTCCCCGCCGTAGAAGAATCCGGCTTCTTTGGCGTCGATTTCGAGGAAAAAGCCTTTGGCACCACTTTTGGCGGTAGAAGGAAGAGGAGCTTGCTTGCCGGCTTGACCGGGACATCTGCCGCCTTCTGCGTCGATGGCGTTGGCGTCGACGAGGAAAAAACCTTGTCCTTAATTCTTTGTAGTGAAGCAGCCACGAGAGATGCGTCGGTGACCGATGTCTTTGGCACCGACGAGGTGGCCTTGCCTTCGGATGCGACGTTCCGTTGGTCTTTTGGAGGGATGGACGGCGCCGACCCCGAGTCCCTGGAGCGATGCGCAGATGTCCCCGTTGGAGCCGGTGCTGTGTCGGTTGCTTTAGCAGGCTTCGCCGGCGCCGGCGCGCTTGACTTGTGCGTGCCCCCCTTCTTAGAGGATCTCTCCTCTGGCGCCGATTTCGACCCTGAGGAATCGCCGTGTTTCTTCGACTTCTGCGGACCGGAGGTCGACGGAGTCGATGAGGCCGCCGGTTTACTTGTTTTTGCCGTTGCGACCGCCATCTTAGGGACGTTCGAGTCCTTCACTTTCGGTTTCGGTTTCGGGTCGGCCATTTTAGGTGCAGTCGAGACCGTTGCTTTCAGTTTCGGTTTCGAAACCCTAGGCGCAGCAAGTATGTCCGTGGCCGGGCCGACAGGCGGGGCCGTGGCTTGCGCTACAGGGTCTTGGGTAAGGCCGACAGGCGATCCCGCGACCCCCTCTTGGCGTTCTTCAACTTCGGGGCATAGCTCGTCCTCTGAGCTATCTTCCTCGGCCCCATAAACCATCGCGTCGTCTCCTACCTCGTCGACGTATTCAAGGCCCTGACCCACGACTCCGTCGTCGTCATATTCCGGATCGGCCTCGACCTCCGTCTCAGGCGGGGAGATTTGAAGATGATGGCTCTGGTCCTCATCTTCTTGGTCGCCGAAGATGTTATCTGGATCCGGGGCCGCCTGCTTGGCCACAAGGCGCACCGCGCGCCGAATCGTGAGAGTTTTCTTCGACCTGAACTTCGCACAGGCCCGGCAACTTCCTTCGTCATGGTCTGGCGAAAGGCACTTATTACATACCGGGTGTACATCTATATGTGGGTATTTGGACCCACAGAGCGGACAGAGTTTAAACGGACTCCGCTCCATGTTGGGAACTTAGTGTCGAGTCGCGATGAGAAGGCCTCGATGTCCGAAGAGTCGTAAGAAACTCCGGTGATTCCGGCTCCGAGAGACGGAAGAAACTCGAGACCGTACGCAAACAATACCGACGCGAAGAACCCAAAGCCTTTTGGCCTTAAAAAATGATGTTTAATCGGTTCCGACGGAGAGACGTCGAGACCGCATCCGAACCCAATGGCGGAAAAAAACAATCTGGGGATGGAGCCGATGCCCATGCGCACTGTAGTCCAGGGGAGGAGCCACCCATCTCAGGATACTTCGAAGACTCTTCCAGGACAACAATGTGCGATCATCCGGACCCAACACTAGGTGGCGATCTAATGCAAAGATATGAATTTAGCAGCCCACATGCCTCGAACATCAAAATGTTTCACAAAATAACGTGCTGCTACCGCTTACGAAAACCCCTTTACAAAAAAAACGCGGGCGCCATTGGCAAACTAAAGACGAGCAGGCAGGGGAGGAGAGTAGGAGGAGGGGGGGAGGAGAGTAGGGGAGGCACGGCCTAGCGGCCGTGCAATCAAGAAGTGAGGGGGCGGATCTGGGGGAGGGTGTGAGAGAGAGTAGGCAAGGTAGGCGGCTGGGGGCATGTGCACACGCTTTTAAGCTCAATGCGCATGCACATTGAGCTTAAATTTCTCGTGCACTGCAAGGAATCGACATGATTCCTTGCAAGTTGGTTCAAGAGTGGAAAAGCCCCCATAGTCTCGCAAGCTCGATGCGCATTGGTAACATAACTTGTATGGGCGAGACCTAAAAAGGAACTGGTGACAGTGCTTAGGAGTGGCACTTAAACACTGCTCTGTCACTTAAAGAGCCAATGCTGAGCAGTACGGCACCACCTGCTGGTGCGCAGGAGAACTGCTGTCATGTTTTCCATATCGAGATGGACGGCTCGGAAATATATTCAAAAAGTGAAGAATCTGCAGTTAGAAGCGGTCAGCAGTAAAGGAAGTAACAAAGAATTATATAAACCCAATATGTGAAAATAGTAAAGGACATGCTCATTTGTGGCACTGAACACAAGTATTCAAGTATTAAACCAATTTGAAGAGATGACTGAGTCAGGCAGAAATGGAAGATGGTAACAAGGTTCCTTAGCTTAAACTTGTAGAAATGCATTAAAAGCCAAAGAAAGGCAATGAAACAACTCCAAGCACACCGATTTTGTGAAGTACATTACTCTGATTCTAAAATGAGGAAATACACCGCATTTCCACTGACCGTGCTTAGGAGTAGAAAGCAGGAGTGTGTTTTGATTAACCAGAGCATCTGAGAATGTAAATCGACACAAAAGAATACAATTTTAAAGACTAGTTTCTTTTTCATGCGATTTAAAGTTGTGAATGTAATGAAATGGGCAATCCACTGGAGTAGAAATATGGATATCTCAAACCAAACTCTAGATTACACTCTGGTACAAGTAAAAAGTGTAGAAAGTATCCTACAAACATCTAGACATTTTTAAAACTAAACATATTTTTAACCCAAAACATTGTTGGGGTACATTATAATATTTAAATGTTTATTATTGTTCATTCTAAAACAGGCAATTTTAAAATTAGGCAAAACTATTAGAATTACAAAAAACCACAGCAGCTAATGTTTAATAAATATGAATAAAAAAAAAGAAAAACTCACGCTCAAGTGCAGGATGATGTGATGCAAGTTTGGATAAAATAGCCCATGCCGTAAACACATCCTTTCCACGAACCTTGCTTAAAATATCAGGTGGCAGACCAAATGCATCTCTTTCAGCCATTCTATTTTGACCCATTTCTCTAACTTGTGTTATGCCTCTATTAGATGCCAGATCTCTATTTCCATCTCTGTATGGATCACCCAGCAAGGAAGGGCGAGGAGTACGTTCAACATTTCCTTGAAGTTCTCTACTGAATTTAGAAGCAGAGCCAGAAAGATAGCCATGTGATGGATTGGAAGGATTTGATGTAAACTTTGTTCCTAGGTCTGGTAAGTCTCGGATAGGTCCACTTGCCATCTGCGGCTGCCAATTAGAATTTACATCAGACATTAGATTAGTACTAGGTCCTGAAGGGTTGCTTCTTAACATACTGTTAGCCTTGTAATCCATTCCAAACTTATCTACTGAATAAGAAGGGCCAGTGCCTCTTATACTTGGATAAGAGGCATTACTAGCAGGATTGAACTCACTGCTGAACCCACGGTTTCCATAAGATAAACTTCCTGGGCCACGAGAATCCAAATGTCTAAGATCAGAGTTAGCTTGGGCTCCAAGGAAAGTTGACTGGTTTGATCTTGGTTGTAAATTCAATTGATTTAGTGAAGAACTGCCAAAGGAGGAGCCTGGTGGATCATAAATTGAAAAGTTAGCCCGTTGAGATTTTTCATTTTGCATCATGGAATCAGCATTCCAGGTTCCTTGTCCTACAGCTTGCTGAATTTGTTGCTTTTGAGACATTGGTACCAAATTCCATGTGCCACTAGCTGTAACAAGCTGTGTGGGCTTATTTTGCATTAAAGGCTCTGAATTCCAGTTTGGACCTAGAAAAATACAGAAGGTAAGATTTTGAATTTTTTATATTTTATATTTTACACCCGTTTAGCTCTATCTCAATATTAAGTTTACATCAATTTGCTCCCTCAAACATAAAACGGGCTCATTCTCTATTATTTTACCATATGTTTATGCCATCTTCCCAAATGTCATCCTGTACCTCTTGAGAGGGCAGAGGATAACAGTCCTAATTCTCCATATTGGGAATCATCATTGATGTTCAATAACGGACTTCATCACTCAACCCCAATGCAGTAACCCAGAGAATTGTACGCAGCTTATTTCCCTCTGCATTAAAACATTTCAAGACTATAACGCAAGTATACAACTAGTAGAGCACTGATTCTTTCCCCTCACATAGGATGCTCTTATGTGCAACAGAAGGGGTCTTGCTCCTTGGGATACCACAGGCTACGTAGACCTGAGTGCTCCATATGAAATGATCTGTAAACACCAACAAAGACATTGGAAAAATAAGTACTATACGCAACAATTACCACAATGCTCGTCTCATCTTCTACTTAAGTATTTTAAGTACACGCTCTGATTGGAATACACTTGGATATAAAATGTCTACACCATAGACGGCTGAAAAGCATTCTATATATAACGTAAACTATGTACAACTACTCTGGGCTTTTTAAAATGCCAGTCTCTAGAAAACACATTAGTATAATCCCACAATCAATATCTTATACCTAAATACCCATAGCAAAGTATTATCTACTACTATGTTTGTTAATGTAAAAATACCAGAGGGATGGCCGCAAATCTCTTCAACTCAAATGAAATTACATTCTTTTGATTATGATGATGTACATTAGTCCAAATTGTGGGGTAACATGAAGGTTGACACCAATTCCACCCCACAGACTAAGAAACACATCAATGTCATGAACCATTGTTCCATGCATTTGAAAAAAATATTTAGCTAGCTTTGATTAGGTCAGGAACGTATGTACTTTAACTCTAAAGTATGTCCTGCCATGGTCAGAGTGCTGAACTCTAAATGAAAAACATGAG
This sequence comes from Lissotriton vulgaris, assembly GCF_964263255.1. Lineage (NCBI taxonomy): Eukaryota > Metazoa > Chordata > Amphibia > Caudata > Salamandridae > Lissotriton > Lissotriton vulgaris. The sequence goes on along the minus strand of NC_141691.1, from coordinate 924,353,940 downwards.
AAATGTATTTGTTTTTACAGAGACCCTGTACGCCTTCATCTCATCACCACTCCATGAAGGTTAACTCCTTCAAGACAATACAGTGGGGAAAAGCCTAGATAGGTCTCGAACTTGAATATTCTCATTTGTGCGAAATCAACAACTAATATTTTCCTCAGGAACAGCATTACAAGACCACTAGGGAACCTCATTACGTTTGGCATGACGGCACAGCTGTTGCCAGAACTTATGTGATGCACGGAAAAAGTGCTTTGAGAAGTACTACTGACAGAGGGTCTTGGTCTCCAGCCACATGTTAGTTTCCTTGAATAGAGAATTTAATTGGGCAGAAGTTGTGTACTTCTACTGAAAAGGAGTGCTTGTATTACACTTTTTTCTTGTCAGAAAGCTTATGCTTAATACGCCAAGAAAGTGTTGGTTACAGTAGCAAGCCAATGATAAAAACCATTGGCCTGATCGGCTTTTTGTAATAAGTTATGCTAAAAGCAGTAGGCGTGACATTCACTGGGAAAAGTCAATAATAATTTTAAAAAACAGTGGACAGTTATAACTCTACATTAAGGTCTGCAGACAGCTATTTTGTTTCACTGCATCTCATTGACTACTGTAGTAGGCAACAATTTGCGCTGTGATAACACTTTTTACTTCCACCTAGGATAGTGTGGCAAATTACTTGTTTTTCGGAGATCACACGCAGTACATTTTTTTGTGAATCATCTACCGGTAATCTTCAACTGGGACACTGCTATCCAGAGCCCACTGTATGCTCTCAGACTCCGAAAACATGCAAAAATAGGCTTAAAACCAGATCAGTACATTTAAATTTCCTGTAAGTCGATAGAATATGGTTCAGAAGTACACCAGTGGCATATAAAGTTAAATGCCCCTTGTGGACTGCAGCAGTATTGTGCCATCCACTACAGTGGGAGTAAAAAACATGACTTCAGGTGTAACCTGGGAGCAGCAGTTTGAACCCTGCTGCACAGAGCCCTCACACGCACTTTGACAGGGAGGAAAACCTGACCTTAAATAGTAAAAATTAAACCGTAAGTGCATCTCGCTGTCTACAAGATAGGGTGCATAATATTTAAGAGTGGAACATTTGGGACATTAGAAATGGCATGTTTCCCCAGTGACTAGGCCCAAAACCTGCTGTTATTTGTGATGCTTTAGCTGGCACAAAGGAAAAGACAATGTACAGCTTATAAACGTCATTCTATGACTTTTGACTTGTATCAGCTACAGACTCCATTCAAAGACATTTTTATATTTAATAAACATCCAACTAATGCGGAAGTCAGATTTTATTTAATATGTCGGAAATGTAAATTTTAGAAATTTACCTTTACCCTGATTGAAGATGGAGGCTCATTAGCATGAGCAATCCAGCAACTCCCTGCCTAATACTTGGTCTGAACTGGCAGAGGTGACTCTACTGAGCTTAGGAGAATACACAGGGTGTGGGCTGCGGGCATTAGTTTGCCACCACAATGTAAAATCCTACCTGACCTTAGAGCCACATGTAACACTGTGGCACACTTGAAAGGGAGAGAATAGGATGGCAGGAAAATCATTGCCTTCCCCCCCTATCTGGGTCCTGTAGGGCCCTGCCTTTCTACTACCAGTCTTCTTTCTCCTAGTTTAGGGACAGGGCACGCTTCAAATTGGTAGTTAGTATTAGAAGTGAGAGGACAATGGAGATTCCCATACGACACTCCCTACATATCCAACAAGCAATTGCAATGCAATAGGTCTCGCATTTGCAAAAGTTTGAGCCATTGGCATTGTAAATGATAAACCTTTTTATCTATGTGTTGGTTTTGAAAACAGATAAATAAATGGCAGTCATTAACAATGCTAATAGCTTAAACTCTCGCATTGTAAATGACAATGCCTTTTATTTAGGTTAATAAAAAGAAACATAAATAAAACGCATTATCATTTATAATACCAACAGCCGAAGGGTTTGTGTCACAGTGGGTCAGTGGCAGACTGTCCTCTTTCACAGACCCATCCTGTGGTACTGTTCACTAGATACCAAAGGTTTGTGCCGCAGTGGGTCAGTGGCAGACCGTCCTGATTGTTGCTGTGTGTCTTTCTTTCTATCTTCCAGTCTCTTCTCTGTGTGCCCCTGTCTGCCTCTGCCACAGACAGAATAATATTGTGTGTCTGCCTTTATATCTTCCTGCCCCCTCCATGACATTGTGACCCTGCCCGCCTGTGTCAGAGTCACATTGTTCTTGTCTGGTCAGTGTGTCCATGACTTTCTGATGCTGCCTGCCTCTGACTGTTGTGTCTGCCTTTCCATCTTCCTGTCTTTTCTCGGACTATGTGACCATGTCGGTCTCTGCCGGTCACAGAGTCAGATTATTGTTTTGTCAGCCTGCGTGTCTGTTTTATGACTTGCGTCCCTCTCTGGCATTGAGGCAGATTGTTGTTTTGTGTCGCCCTTCTGTCTCCCCCCTCTTCTATAACACGGTGATCCTGCCTGCCTGCTGCATAAGAATCTTGCGCAGGAGAGGCCCCGCAACGGGCCCTCTCCTCCAGCCCAGTTACAGGAAACATCAGCGACTGTTTGATATTTAATCACTTAATTTACGGAAATTGCAGTCTGTTCGTCATATTCGAAATTTAAGTTACGAGCCTCTGAATACAAAGTTGCCTGGCTAATTTAGGCCTGCATGGCACACTCTGTGATGTCTGTCATGGTGACTATGTGACCATGTCGGTCTCTGCCGGTCACAGAGTCAGATTATTGTTTTGTCAGCCTGCGTGTCTGTTTTATGACTTGCGTCCCTCTCTGGCATTGAGGCAGATTGTTGTTTTGTGTCGCCCTTCTGTCTCCCCCCCTCTTCTATAACACGGTGATCCTGCCTGCCTGCTGCATAAGAATCTTGCGCAGGAGAGGCCCCGCAACGGGCCCTCTCCTCCAGCCCAGTTACAGGAAACATCAGCGACTGTTTGATATTTAATCACTTAATTTACGGAAATTGCAGTCTGTTCGTCATATTCGAAATTTAAGTTACGAGCCTCTGAATACAAAGTTGCCTGGCTAATTTAGGCCTGCATGGCACACTCTGTGATGTCTGTCATGGGATATAGTGGGGAAGATGCATTGAGGCAGCAAACAAAAAAAAACTCACCGCCGCAGCCCGGCTTGAACAGGAAGCCAGGCAACCTGTGTTGGGACGGGGGTGGGGCCGCAAAAAGACAGGAAGCAGACGGGAGCCTACCCCGTGCTCCTGTGCTGAAGCGCTCCTGTGCCCGTCAGCCGGAAGATTTGCGTGTCAGCTAGCGGGGCTCCCGTGCTCGTGGAGAGCCCCACCTGCTGCTGAGAATGACCCGCTGCCTGCTGAGGGAGAGAGGGACACACGAAAATAACTCAGTGAGTCAAGTGTGAAGGGGGGATGTGTGTGCACGCGTGTGTGTGTGTGTGTGTGTGTGTGCGTGTGTGTATGTGTATGTATGCATGCATGCATGCATGCGTGTGTAAAAAGAGCCCAATGACTGGTGGGGGGATGGAAAGTGAAAGTGTTAGACGGACCGGGAGGGTCGGCCGAGAATAAGGGGAGAGGTCTCCGGGGAGAGCCGTCTCCAGCGATCGTACAGACAAGTAACTTCCCCCCCCACAGATGTACACCACACAAGGATAAGGTTTAACGTTCTTTATAAGCAATCTTTAAGTACGGTGAAATGGTACAAGGAGGTCTGGACTCAGGTGTCCCCTCGGTTCTAGTCTCTTGGTTGGGGAGAGGGGTAGCGGGACAGTCTTGTTACCAATCCGGTAGATGCAGGGATAGATGGATAGCTCCCAATCCTCGAGCTCGGTGTTCTAGATGGTCGGGCCGCGGCGGGCCAGCTGGTCCCGAGATGGTTGAGGGTAGCGACGGTCCGCGGCGAAGCCAGCAGGTCCCGATGAAGGTGGTAGTTACAAACGGTCCGCGGCCACGCCAGCAGGTACCGACGACGATGAAGGTTTCAGAAGGTTGCGGCAGCGCCAGCAGGTAGGACGATAGTTCGCAAGGCAGGGCTACGGCAGCGCCAGTAGTCCGTCAAGGATGAGTTCTTCACTGCGTCTCTCGACTCCAGGATACAACTGCCTTCCTGTTCTGGAGCTGCCCCAGTTATAGGTCTGGCGTCCTTTGATGTCCGGACCCTCGCACTTGGAGGTCGGGCGGTCCGGGATGAGGGAGTCCAGACACCCAGCAGGGGGGTGGAGCCAGCGCCTGGGGGAGCCGGGGGCGATCGGCACCTGGCGGGGGGAGAGCCATCGACACTTCTTTCTCCCATTGACCTGCCAAGTAGTCCGCTCACCTCCTGGGTGGATGGTGGTGCCGGGATGTCGGGGCCTGGCCAGGCCCAGGGTTAGGGTCGATCGGAGGCCACGCGGCCTCGTGGTGCTGTGTCCAAGATGGCGCCCAGGCCGGGCGAGGGGGCCGGTAGTGATTTGGGCCCAGGATGTGGAGATGTCCAGGGGCAGGGGTCCCATATGAGACGGGAAGCGGGTGGTTTTTGTGTGTAACACCTGGAGGGCCGGGCTCGGGCCTGGTCATGCGGGGAGGGAGCAAGCCCTTCACGTGGCCTGTCCAACATGCGTCCCCCCCAGCTGAAGGCGGGGAGAGTCACCCATCCTCTTGGGGACTCTCTTCGTCGAGGCGGAAAAAGCGTGACAGGCCATCTGCGTTGGCGTGGTCTTGCCCAGGTCGATGTTCCACAGTGAAGTCCATCCCCTGCAGGGAGATGGACCAACGCAATAGTTTTGGGTTTTCCCCCCGCATATGCATTAGCCACTGCAGGGGCCGATGATCTGTCTGCACCCGGAAGTGGGTACCGAAGAGATAAGGCCGGAGCTTTTTGAGGGCCCACACCACTGCGAAGGCCTCCCTCTCGATGGTGCTCCAGCGTTGCTCTCGGGCCAGGAGACGTCTGCTGATGAAAGCCACTGGTTGGTCAAGTCCGTCGGGGTTCAGCTGGGAAAGGACTGCCCCAATGCCATGGTCAGAGGCATCCGTTTGGACGATGAATTCCCGACTGTAGTCGGGGGCCTGGAGCACAGGGGCGGAGCACATGGCGGCCTTCAGCTTCTCGAAGGCCGCTTGACAGTCTGGGGTCCAGTTGACCTTCTTTGGTTGGTTTTTGGATGTGAGTTCCGTGAGGGGCGCCACAATGCTGCCATAGTCCCTCACGAACCGCCGGTAGTAGCCTGTGAGTCCCAAGAAGGCGCGGACCTCGGTCTGGGTGACGGGGGGCTGCCAAGCCTGGATGGCCGCGATCTTGAGTTGCAGAGGGGCCACCAGACCGCTTCCCACCTGGTGTCCGAGATAAGTCACGGACCCCTGGCCAATTTGGCACTTGCTAGCCTTGATCGTGAGGCCGGCTCGTTGGAGGGCCCGCAGAACCTCTCGGAGGTGGTTGAGGTGGTCGGACCAGTGGCGGCTGTACACAGCGATATCGTCCAGGTAGGCGGCGCTGAATTCTTCGAGTCCCGCCAGGACCTGGTTTACTAGCCGCTGAAATGTTGCTGGGGCATTCTTCATGCCGAATGGCATGACCTTGAAGTGGTAGTGGCCATCAGGGGTGGAGAAGGCAGATCGTTCTTGGTCCCGGGGTGTGAGACCGATCTGCCAGTAGCCCGCTGTCAGGTCGAAGATGCTGAGGTAGCGGGCAGCTCCCAGGCGGTCGATTAGTTCATCTGCCCGGGGGATGGGATGTGCGTCGGTTCTGGTGACAGCGTTCAAGCCCCGGTAGTCGACGCAGAACCGGAGCTCAGGAGTGGCGCCGGGGGCGGCCGCTTTGGGGACCAGTACCACTGGGCTGGCCCAGGGGCTGTCGGAGGGCTCGATGACCCCGAGCGTGAGCATCTTGGACACCTCCTCTTGGATGCAGGCCCGTACCCGATCTGGTACGCGGTAGGCCCGATGCCGGACAGGGGGACTGTCTCCAGTGTCCACGTCGTGCAAGCACCAGGGGGTGACCCCCGGGTTGAGTGAGAACAGGGTGGCGAACTGCAGTAGGAGGTCTCGGCAGCCTTGGCGCTGTTCTGGGGTGAGGGCCTCCGAGAGTCGGACCCCGTCCACGGAGCCGTCCTTCTCCCGAGTCCGTAGGAGATCAGGGAGTGGTTCGGAATCCTCTTCGGCTCCGCTGTCTGTTGCCATCAGGAGGCTGAGCTCCGAGCGCACAAAGTGGGGTTTTAGTCTATTGGCGTGGAGGACCCGGAGGGGGTTCCGCGAGGATTCCATATCGATGAGATAGGTGACAGGGCTCTTGCGCTCGACCACTTTGAAGGGCCCTGTCCATTTGTCTTGCAAGGCGCATGGTTCGGTGGGGGACATCACCCACACTTGTTGGCCGGGTTCGAATTCGATGGAGGAGGCATTTTGATCGTACCACCTTTTCATGTCTTCCTGACTGGCCTCCAGGTTCGCTTTTGCCATTTCTCTGAACCGTCTGGTCTGGTTGCGTAGGGTCAGGAGGTACTTGAAAACATCTGGAGGGTTCTTCAGAGGAGGCATTTCCCAACCTTCTTTGACTAGGCTGAGCGGCCCTCGCACAGGGTGTCCATATAAGAGTTCGAACAGGCTGAAGCCGAGGGACTTCTGGGGTACTTCTCGATAGGCAAAGAGGAGGCACGGCAGTAGCACATCCCACTGGCGACGGAGGGGCTCTTCCAACCCCCCAATCATCCCTTTGAGCGTGCGGTTGAACCGCTCGACTAGTCCGTTTCCTTGAGGGTGATAGGGGGTCGTGAATCGGTAGGTGACCCCACACTGTTGCCAGAGGGACTTCATGTATTTTGAAATAAAGTTTGTGCCCCGGTCGCTGACGACTTCTCGGGGGAAGCCCACCCGGGAGAAGACCCCCATCAAGGCCCGGCCGACTACCGGGGCTGTCACAGTTCGCAGGGGAACAGCCTCGGGGTAGCGGGTGGCGTGGTCCACCAGTACTAGGATGAACCGATGTCCTTGGGCTGTACGAGGGTCCAGGGGCCCCACAATGTCTATCCCCACCCTCTCGAACGGGGTGGTGACAACTGGGAAAGGTTGCAGAGGTGCTTTAAGTTTGCGGCCGCTCTTCCCGCTGGCCTGGCACGTGGGGCAAGACCGGCAGTGATGGAGTACGTCGTTCCTCATCTTGGGCCAGAAAAAGTGGGTCACCAGGCGACTGTAGGTTTTGTCCTGACCCAGGTGACCAGCCAGGGGGACATCGTGGGCCAGGTTTAGCAAGAAGTCTCTAAAGCGGAGGGGCACCACTAGCACTCGACTGGCCCCTAACTCCGCGATTCTCTGTTCGCTGTACAGCAGGTCGTTGTCCCAATAGACCCAATGGGTTCCGGAGGTATCCCCTGCGCTCTGGGCGAGGGCTTGTTGGCGGAGTCCCTCGAGGGAGGGACAGGTCTTCTGCTCTTGGCGAAACTGTTCCTGGGTGGGTCCCCCCTCCTGACGCCACTGAGCCAGGTCGGGAAGGTCCTGGGGCTGAGCGAGCCCTTCGGGAGTTTGCTCTGGGGGGACGGCACGGTCGGTGTCTTCTACTGGAGCGACCGGGGGAGGAGGTGCCGGCCATTCAGGTTCTTCGGGTCGGAGGATGGTACGGGCAGCCATGGACCGGGTGGTTACGCACGCCCATTCCGGGAGGCCCAACATCCCCAGGTGCTCTCTTCTCTCTACGGCGGCCCACGGGGAACTCTCAAGATCATTTCCCAGGAGACAGTCCACGGGGGCATCATCTCGGACCATCACCTTCAACATGCCGGAGACTCCTCCCCACTCAAAGGGGACGCAGGCCATCCGACATAGACTCTCCGAATTGTCGGCTGAACGGACAGGGCAGAGAATGTTCGGCAGGATCTGTTCTGGGGTCACCAGGTGACAGCGGACGGCTGTTACACTGGCCCCGGTGTCACGTAGGGCTTCGGCCCTGCGTCCATTAATGTTCACCCACTGACTGTACTTCCTGGTGTTGGCGGGTAGGGGGGCCCGCGGGACCATGTCTTTTCCCCCTAGGCACGCTAGAACCATGGCGGCTGGTTCCCACTCTTGGTGTTCTTGCTCGCATTCCTCTTGTTCTTCGGAGATTTGTTCTTCCCCCAGGGCGGCGGCAGCCATCTGGTGACACGTGACATTGGCTCTGTACCCCGGCCGCGCCGGGGGGTTTCCCCGGTTGGCCGGGGGTGGGGTGCTGGCAGCGGGAGCGGCCGGAGCGTTGTCTCTTCCTCGTCCCTGGCCCCCTCCTCCTCCTCGGGGACGGTGCTGACCTTGGTTGTTCCGGTTCTGTTCATTTGACCCATTTCGGCCCACTCGGGTAATTTCCCACCGGTCAGCCTCGGCGGCGAGCTGCCGTGGATCAGTCAATTTACTGTCGAGGAGGTGCTGCCTGAGCTCGACGAAGCAGTTGTTAGATAGGTGCTCCCATACCATGAGATTGAAGAGTTGCTCATAGGTCGTTACATTGCTTCCCTTGATCCAACCCTCGAAGGCTCGGCTGAAATAGTTCACGTACTCCACCCAGGTTGTACCCGGGATTCGGGTGCAGTCTCGGAACCTCTGGCGGTACATTCCGGGTGTGAGCCCATAGCGGGTGAGGAGGGCAGCCTTCATGTGGTCATAGGAGGTCATCAGGTGGTCCGGGAGCTGTAACAGGGCGTCGCGGCCCTCATTGACGAACCTCCCCCATAGACCGGCTCCCCAGTCACTTCGATCGATCCGGTGGGCGGTCATAGCGATCTCGTAGGCCTTGAACCATTGTTGTATGTCGTCATCTCGGAAATATTCTCGAACGACATCCTTGGGGATGTGTACTTTCTTTTCTGTTGCTCCCGGGGTGCGCGGTTGCTCGGGCGCCCCTAATTCTTTGTTCTGCTTACATAAGTCTATCTCTGCTAGTTTGCGCTCGTGTTCATACGCTAGTCTCTTCTCTTCGAGCTCTCTTTGTCTCTGTTTCTCTTCCCGTTCTTCTCGGAGCCGCAGATGTTCTAGGTTCAATTTTTGTTCGGCTAATTTGAGTTCGCCATCCATTTTGAGCCGGGCCATTTCTAGGTCATGTAGTCTGCTTCTTTCTCGTTCTTGGATCTCATCTTGCGAGAGACCCTTTCTTCGCTCTTCGGGGGCCGTGGTGTTCTTCTCTGCTGCTGCAACATTTTGGTCCGGGGGTCTGACGGCCCCGGTTTCTGCCCATGACTCAATGGCGTGCTTGAAATCGTCTTTAGTACTCAGACCGGTGGTAGCGATACCTAGTTCAATGCAGAATTGTTTCAACTCACGATGGCCGTACTCTTCCAATTTCTCCATCTGGAATTTCTCGGTGGATCCGCTCTCTTTGGTTGTCATTGTGGTTTCGTCGTGGGGTGAGCTACTCTCTGTACGATTACGCGTTGATTCGGATCGCGCCGCTGGCCACCAATGTTAGACGGACCGGGAGGGTCGGCCGAGAATAAGGGGAGAGGTCTCCGGGGAGAGCAGTCTCCAGCGATCGTACAGACAAGTAACTTCCCCTCCACAGATGTACACCACACAAGGATAAGGTTTAACGTTCTTTATAAGCAATCTTTAAGTACGGTGAAATGGTACAAGGAGGTCTGGACTCAGGGGTCCCGGGACAGTCTTGTTACCAATCCGGTAGATGCAGGGATAGATGGATAGCTCACAATCCTCGAGCTCGGTGTTCTAGATGGTCGGGCCGCGGCGGGCCAGCTGGTCCCGAGATGGTCGAGGGTAGCGACGGTCCGCGGCGAAGCCAGCAGGTCCCGATGAAGGTGGTAGTTACAAACGGTCCGCGGCCACGCCAGCAGGTACCGACGACGATGAAGGTTTCAGAAGGTTGCGGCAGCGCCAGCAGGTAGGACGATAGTTCGCAAGGCAGGTCTACGGCAGCGCCAGTAGTCCGTCAAGGATGAGTTCTTCACTGCGTCTCTCGACTCCAGGATACAACTGCCTTCCTGTTCTGGAGCTGCCCCAGTTATAGGTCTGGCGCCCTTTGATGTCCGGACCCTCGCACTTGGAGGTCGGGAGGTCCGGGATGAGGGAGTCCAGACACCCAGCAGGGGGGTTGAGCCAGCGCCTGGGGGAGCCGGGGGCGATCGGCACCTGGCGGGGGAGAGCCATCGACACTTTCTCCCATTGACCTGCCAAGTAGTCCGCTCACCTCCTGGGTGGATGGTGGTGCCGGGATGTCGGGGCCTGGCCAGGCCCAGGGTTAGGGTCGATCGGAGGCCACGCGGCCTCGTGGTGCTGTGTCCAAGATGGCGCCCAGGCCGGGCGAGGGGGCCGGTAGTGATTTGGGCCCAGGATGTGGAGATGTCCAGGGGCAGGGGTCCCATATGAGACGGGAAGCGGGTGGTTTTTGTGTGTAACACCTGGAGGGCCGGGCTCGGGCCTGGTCATGCGGGGAGGGAGCAAGCCCTTCACGTGGCCTGTCCAACAGAAAGTAACCAGCAGGCTTGCACTGGAGACGGGTGTGCGCGCGTGTGTTTCAGTCTGTGTGGTGTGGGGGCTGACTGTGTGCGCACGGGAATATGGGCTCGGCGCCGTGCGCGCCCACGAGGAGGAATCTGAGACAGCGCGGCGCGTGGGCGATCGCTGTCTCACATTCCCTTAAACACGCCAACAAAAGGTCCATCGCTACGCTCGACCTAAAAACCCTCAGGGGGCACATTTAGTATGGCTGAAGAATTGTCACCATCTTAAAACTTTTGGGACATGGGATTTAGGGTCTTTTTACAGTAGGAAAACAGGAACTACTCAAAAAGTGAGTAGGTTTGCCACAAGGAACTCTTACTCCATTGGTTCGTGAGTGACCAGGATTCTTCCCCACCCAGTAGACAGTGTCAGGCATAAAGGCAACCCCTCAGAACACTTTCTAGACCTGTGGAAGAACAGAAGAGGTCTGAACTTGCTGTCTAACATGCAAGTAGATCTGAAGGACTGGGCCCGCCTTCCCTTAGCACCCATGACAAAGAATTGTACTCCAAGAATCAGTTTGTTGACCTCCTGTGTGCCTACAGGGACGCAAAAATGACAAAAGGCTTTTTCCCTATATTTCCCAGATGACCAGTGGTAAATGAAGCCTAGAGTGGGCTCTGCTGGTGGACTTTTGTGGCACTCAGAGAGACTGTCTCTAGGTGCCGCACCCCTGTGTGCAGACAGGGACGCAAAAACTACAAAAGGCCTTTTCCCTGCTTTCCCAGCAAACCAGAGGTAAATAGAACTCCGACTGAGCGTTTGGGGCACCAGGAAAAAGTTTGGAAACTTTTGGAAAAACATTTGTTCCATAGAAAAGAAGACCTGCTGCTAAAAGTACCCAACCAACCGTTCCATGGAGGCTGACAATTTCATAATCATTCCCCCGAAAGACTTCGCCATCTCTGGGGGGAAAAAAACAGTAACTTTTGGGACACTGCAAATAATTATCCACTTTCTTACCAATAGCATTTTGCGTTCCCAAATTTAAATTTTGCAATCATTTGTAATTTTATGACTGTATGCCTAATGCATGCCTTGTGGGGAAGCTTTTGCTCAATACTACACATCCAAGTTGGTTTTGGTGATAATCCAATGACAAAGACTATGGACCCAGCTGGATCTTGAAGAAAATGTATTTCAGATGCCAGAGATCTGATCTTTTTGCTATGAAGAGGACCTTCCCGAAACTGGATTTTCAGATGCCTCCAAATTCTAAATGAGGTGCCAGGACTCTAACCACTTCTACACTACGGTATTAGGGGGCAGGCTCTCGGGGGAGCGGGCATGCTTAAAGATTCTTTTCTAATGCACTCCGTCCTATTTGGTGGCACATTAGTCGACATAATGGGGATTAAACATTTTAAAAATTCTGTTAGTTCACCAGTGAGCCTGTTTGGACACAAACCTCCCATCAACTCACAAATAAGAATTTTACAAGCTCTTCAAAACTTAAAAATGTTAATCAAGTTAATGCGTAGCCATGTTTTGAAGCTGCTGCCCCCTGCACATTTCTTTGAGTTTTAAGTTACAAAGAACAAGTTACTTACCTTTGGTAAATCTTCATCTGGTAGAGACCATCTTGCCACAGATTCCTTAACTTGGACTCATCCCCAGGCGTCAGACTGAATCCGGATACGTTTTGTGATCAGTAGCTCTGAGCGCCGGTAGGTAGCGTAGTTCGGCTCCATATGGGGTCACTGGTGCTAGAAGTGAGGTTCCGATGCCTATATAGGTGCCCCCTCAGCATGCGGATGTCAGTTTCTATGCGCAACTTTCCACACCAGGAGCAGAGAGCCACGAAGAACACTAACCACAGGTGTGTAAAAACTAGGACCCTGAAGGGAGAAAAAACAGGCACTAGAAATCTGTTTGCAAAGCGGGGAGGATTGGTGGATCAGAAAAGAATCTGTGGCTAGATCCTCTACCAAGTAAAGGCTTACAGAAAGTAAGTAACATTTATCTCAAAGATACTACTGGCTGCAGATTTCTTACTTTAGAATAGACATCCAAGCAATATCTCTCCGGAGGTGGGTCTGTGAAACAATTTCAAAACAAAACATCCAGCAGGACCAAATGGGCGAATTAACCACCCCGAAGGACCAGACTGTCCATGCAGAAGTGTTTAGTGAAAGTTTGGAAGGAAGCCCACGTCGCTGCCTGGCAGATGTCCAGGACTGGGACACTGTAAGCGAATAGTGGTAGCAGCCTTGGTTCTGGTGTCATGAGCATGTGACCAATGTGTGGGAGATTTTAATGTAGAGCACGATTGATCAAGAGAGGGTCCACTTCTGCACAGCCTTGCCTTGCGTTACTCTGACATACCCGACCAAGAGCTGGAAATCCACCCGAAACGTCCGGAGGTCAATGCAGAACGACAACGCTGTATTTTAGGTTCAGTCGGAGAAGTCGATCTTCCTTAGAGGGATGTGGCAGAGCGTAAAAAATTGGCAGAGTGATGGACTGGCCTACACAAAAGGGAGATACTACTTTTGGGAGAAAAGACACTAATTCGTAGAACCTGCTTGTCTGGGTAGCTGTACAAGTATGGATGCTTGGATGAAAAAGCCTGAAGCTCACTGACCCTCCGGGCAGATGTTATTGGCAAAAGGAAGAACGTCTTGAAGGCAAGGAGCCTGAGAGGTCAGCTATGCATGGGCTTAAAGAGAGTGCACATCAGAAACTTCTGGACAAGGTCAAGGTTCTTCTGAGATATTATAAAGGGAAGAGGAAGCATATCTTCTAAACCTTTTAAGAACCTTTGTACAATAGGGGATTTTTAGAGGGATTGATGGTAGGGCAACACCAAACAGACTGACTCAGCATAAAGATAACCTTTTAAGGTACCCATAGCAGAACCCTTTGGGCAAGGGTAAGAATAAAGAGAAGATCCTCTGAAAGGGGAGCAGAAAGGGGTGCTGTGAGAAAGAGCCCTCTTTCTTCACGGTGCCCCCACCTTTTGCTGAACTGCTGATGTACTTTGAGTGTGCCCTGGGCTCCTGCCAATCAGGTACCCAGGGCCTATGTTCTTTCTCTAAATCTGCATTGAAGAACAAACCCAATTGGCACTCTGGCCACAGGTCAGCACCTGGTAAATGGTACCACAGGTACTCCGGGTACTGTGACCAGGGAAGGCCTTTAAGGGTTGTAGCACTTACAGGTCCTGTACCTTTACACTAACACACTACCTTTGCAGGCTTTGTAGGCGTGTTTTAGTGCAGAACAAAGGGAAGAGTCGACATGGCACACATCCCTGTGTGCCATGCCTGCAACTCACTGCCCTGGCATAGATCAGCCACCCCCCTAGCTGGGTGCACTATACCAGTGGTGAGGGTACAGGTGCATGAGCCCTGTACCCCTCCAGTGTTTAAGCCAATTATTAGACAATTGTAAGTGCAGTACTGCCATTAAGAGCATATGGTGCCGGGAGTTTGTCAGTATGAACTCCACAGTACCATAATGGCTTTACTGAAAACTGGGAAGTTTGGTATGAAACTTCTCAGCACATTAAACCCACACTCATGCCCGTGTGGGGTTTAATGAAAAATGCACACAGAGGGCATCTTAGAGATGCCCCCTGAAAAATGACCTAACACTAGTGTCCAGGCTGACTGGCCGCTAGGGAGCAGCCACCACGAGACGTGTTTCTAGACCCCTAGGTTAAGAGCCTGCTGCTCTCGGTGGCCCGAAACAATGGACATCCTGGGACGAGGTGCCAAGCCTCCTCCCCCCAGATGAGCAGGGTCAATGAAGGGAAACTTTAAAGGCTTGCTGCCTTTGTGAGCTTCCCCAGTCCTTTTTCTGCTTTCAGCAACTGGTCGCCACTGGTTCTGACCCCTCTTTGGGTGGGAGAACTGGCAGGAAAACCACACGAGCAAGGGAGATGTGCCCTAGTGCCGCTGAAGGTGCTTTGAGAGTGCATCCTCGACCCTGGGAGACCCTGAGTAACCTCAGAAAACCAACTCCCACAACTAAGTACTAACCAGTTGTCCGATAACCCTATTTCCTCCCATAGGATAACATATAAACTTTTTCATAGAAAACAGCCATAGTTTAGAGTTGGAGAATCTATAAGAGTCTATACAACTGTGTACAAATATCCAAAACACATTTACTTACCTTTTTTCAGGAAATGTCCCAGTGCATTATCTAGGTATACTACACTGTGTAGGAAAAGTGATTTACATGACCTGCTATTGAAAAGTCATTATAAAATATAGGTACAATATTTAAGGTATTGCATTTCTAGTAATTTTACTGTAACCAAACCAAAGTATATATACAACTGCAATTCAAACTGTATTGTTACTATAAAGTATAAATCGCTTACCTGTGCCAGGCTTGTTTGGTTCTAAGAAATAAATAGAACTAAATATTTTTATACAAGGCTAATAGGTCTGAGTTCTTTGAGTGTGTGCAATTATTTGCTGATTGAGTGTGTACAACAACTGCTTAACACAGCCCTCTGATAAAGCCTTACTGCTCGCCCACACTACCACAAATAGAGAGTAAGGTCTTATCTCCTTTTACCTCTGCCTACCTTTGGGGTTCAACTGGACTCTGTGCACACTATACCTCATTTTGGTATAGTATATACAGAGCTGCTTCCTAAAGGCTATAACTTGCTTTTCTGCACACCATGCCACAAATTTTCCCCAATGGCAGGCGTATACCGTTCGGGTGCAGGGACATCAAACGTAGGATGGAAGATCGAAGGCTGTCCACTGTCCCTGCTCAATCTGCACAAAAGAAGGCAGAGTGTTGACAGGTTTGTTGCAACAGAAGAGCCTCCCAAAGGGGGAGCCTGATAGGAGGACCAATGGCCAAGCTCAACAGCCCGGGATACCAAACTCTTCAAGCCCAGTCCGGAGCCACAAGCATGACTTGGGCCCGGTAGTTCCTGATCTTCTTGAGAACTGTTGGCAGGAGTGCTATGGGCAGAAAGGCATACAGGAGGCCTGAGCACCACCGGAGACAAAAAGTGTCTCAAAGCGAGAGCCCCCTTGGAAACTCCAGCACACAGAACTTCCGACATTGCAGGTTCCCAGCAGTGGAGAACAGATCTAACCAAGGCTCTCACCACTGCTGATACAGACCCTGCATCACCTACGGATGGAGACACAATTTGTGAGCCAGTAGGCATATTCGTTTGAGTTTGTCCGCTCTGGCATTTAGACAGCCCACCACATGTAGAACCAGCAGGTAAATGCCCTCATGTTCCAGCCATGTCCAGAGATGCAGAGCCTCCTGACAAAGGGTCCTTGACCCAACCCCGCCTGTTTTGTTGCAGTACCGCATGGCGGTGGTGTTGTCCGTGAACACTTGACTGAGGGTAGAAAGGCATTTAATGCCCATCAGATCGCTTAGGGATTTAACAGGTTGATGTGGGGTCTGGATTCCGCAGGATACCACAGCCCTATGATCTCCACCTCTCCCAGATTGCCACCCCATCCCAGGAGTGACTCATCTATAACTACTGTGAGATCTGGTTGGGAAAGGGCGAGGGTCTGCCCCTGACTCAATCGCAGCTCATAAGCCACCACTGCAGGTCTTTTGCAGTTTCCTCCAAAATCTGGACCATGTCGGAGATTCCCCTGATGCCTTGCCCACTGGAACTTCAGGACCCACTGCAGAGCCTGCATAAGCCAGCAGGCATGTGCCAGAAGCAGGATGCAGGGGGTCATTAGGTCAGACAGCCGCAGAGTCACTCAGCGAAACCCAGGATAGAGGCTGAAACATCTGTATCATTGCATGAATATCCGGGACTTGCAGTTCTGGAGTATAATCCAGAAATTGCACTGTTTCCAGAACAGCGCAGATGAAAGGGAGTGAATGGGAGTTAGTCGGGTGTGACTTTGGCACGTTAATAGGGAACCCCAGTGAGTGAGTGCATGAGGTCCACCGTAATCTGGAGGTGGGAGCTGACTGCCTGGGGCGAACCCACCTTCAACCACCAGTTGTTGAGATAGGGGAACATTGGCAACCCTGATCACGGCAGATAAGTTGCAACCACCGCACTCACCTTGATGAACAACCGAGTGGCGTTGGTAAGGCCAAATTAGAGCACGGCAGGCTGAAAGTGCTTGTGGCCAATGATGACCTGCACATAGGCACCAAACTAATGTTAAACTAGTGTCCTGAGGAACTCAAGTGGGACGGTGAGGGCTTTGGGTTCCGGGAGCAGTACCGCAACCACCTCTTCTTCGATCAGGACCAGGACCTCTGCGGAGTCTCGCTGGACGTGTCGACTGCTGGGCCGCAAGGAGCTTTATAGCTCACTCCTTCAAGGCCTTCAAAGCCATAGTCAGACAGTCCGAGACAGTCTTGGTCACGCTCGAGACACCAGAGACAGACGAGGTGGTCTCAGTAACAGACATGCAGTGGCAGGCACTGTATGGATTGAACCCAGTCTTACTCGAAGACAGCCTCTCACACAAAGTTGGAAAAATATCAGAATTCAACAGATAGTGAAGAAATGGCCTTTCGAAAAGCAACAGAGGGATAGCTCTTCACAGACCGGCACTTAACTGGTGTGAAAAGAGCAGACGTCCGCGCGTCTGGCTGGCGACAAAATAGGTACTGCGACGTCATAGCCGACAATGTCATGCGGAGCCGGATAGAGCTACCCAACGGCGCACACAAGGGATATTGCTCAGCAAAAGTTTCCCGATCCTGCCTTACACCTGAGAAATTCAAAGGTAAGGAATCTGCAGCTAGAAGTGTTAACAAATCAGAACTGGAATTCTAGGTAAGTACCTAACTTTCATCTCAAGAATTGATTGTGTATAGATTCACATCCTCAAATAAGCAGTACATCAAATTTCAAATAAGCGGGAAGTAGGCTTGCCTACAATTAAACAGGTTGCATAGAAATGCTTGCCCTACTTAATAGTCAGCTGCTGCTTTTTTGTTCAGCAACCATGTATCTAGCTGTTGTGATGCAGGATGTGGATGGAGAATCTGGCCTTTGCTCATTGCAAAAAGATGTTGAACAATGTCAAACAATACCCCCAGTACAGAGATCGGTGCCCTAATCCATTGTCTTTTTGCTCCCCATGGCATTCCAGATTAAACCTAGCCAAATGTAAATCAGTCTTAACCCTGCTCCCTATGTAACAGTCCACCCAGAGCTCCCATGCCAGGTTCTCCCGGGACTGGAAACAAGCCTCCTAGGATCGGTTCCGGGGTTTCTGCATTCCGTCAATCATCTGTGTGTTTTTTGCTTTGCTCATTGTCAGCAGCTTCAATATTATTGGAAGGCGATAAGGTCTGCATTCTGAGAGCAGGAGCAGCTCAGTGAAGTTGCAAGGCCAAAGCGCAGCAATGGTTATCAGACAACATGGCTGTCTTCATTTTTTATCAGTAACCTCAGCATTAATGGGTAAGGGGGGAAAGCATACGCGAAGATCCCGACCATCCTATTAGAAATGTATTTCCCCATGACCCGCTTCATGGTTCCCAGCTTGCAAAGAACTGGCATTTCCGGTTTATTCCCAAGGCTAAGAGATCCAAGTTGGGCTTGTCCCACTTTTGGAAAATTAAGTCGAGAATCGTCTGGTCTAGTTCACATTTGTGGCAGGAGTTGGAAGTTTTGCTTAGAGTATTTGCCAGACTGGTGTTTACACCTGGAAGATACTCCGCTTATGAGATGTGGGGGAAAAGAATACATTTCCAGATTTCCTGGGCTTCTAGCGATAGAATGTGGGAGCGAGTACCTCCTGTTTGTTGAGGAAATGCATGCATGTAGTAGTGTCAGTTCTTATGAGAAATGAAGACCCTTTAATTCTGAAGGCCTGTAAGGCTAGGAAAATGGGCCGCAACTCCAGGGGAAGTTGATGTGCATTTTTGCAATCGATTTGGACCACTGCCTCTTATGCCCCATAGCAGTCTAGAGAGGAGTTTGTGGAAAGGATCAAATCTGTAACAGAGAAGGGAATGTTAGCCCTGTTGAGAAATTCTTGGAGGATTGCCACCAGAGAAGTACTTTTTTCCATAGCTGAAGTTATCTGAACTAGGTCGAATGACTCTTACTTGGAGCCATTGATTGGCCGCTGCTCTGGTAAAGGGTCTCATCTTGAGACGTGCGTTGGGTACCATTAAAAATGCCGAGGTCATCATGCCGAGCAGAGTTTTTATTAGGCATACAGAAGCGGACTTTCTTCCAGTTAGTTTTGCAGCTAGTGAAATGAGATTTGTTTGTCTTTCTGTAGGCAAGAATGCCCTGTCTTGGACAGTATCCATAATTGCTCTGAAAAAGGGAATCTTTTGGAACGGTTGTATAACAGATTTCTGATACCTGCTGATAAGACTGTGCTTTTACTAGCCAGTCATCGAGATAAGGAAACAACTGAAGACCCTGAAGTCCAAGACTAGCAGCAACTGGAGCGAGGCACTTGGTGAACAGTAGTGGGGCTGAGCGAAGACCAAATGGAAGGACTTTGAATTGAAAATGAGCACCTGCTACAGCGAAATGAAGACTTTTGTTAAGTTTGGGATGCACTGGGAAATGGAAATATGCACCTTGCAAGTCTAGAGTTTTCATAAAATCCGCATGATTGAGAAGCTGAAGTATCTCCTGGAGGGGGGCCATGAGAAAAGACTTTCTGCAGATACTTTTTCAGATTTCTATGATACAGAATGGGTCTCCATTCCCCACAGCCCCAGACTTCTTCCTTATTAAAAAGAAGCAGGAATAAAAGCAATTTCCCGTCTGAGAACTGGGAACTTATTCTATTGCTCCTTTCTGAAGTATTGTAGGAATCTGGCTCTGTATATACAATACCAAAGTGATGAATAGTGTGCACAGAGTCCAGTGGAACCCAAAAGGTAGGCAGAGGTAAAGTAGATAGTACCTCACTCTATTTGTGGTAGTATGGTCGAGCAGTAAGGAGTTATCAGAGGACAGTGTGAATTAATTTGCTGACTGTGTACAATAAATGCTCAACACAGCCTCTGATAAAGCCTTACTGCTCAACCACACTACCACAAATTAAGAGTGAGGTGAGGTACTATATACTTTACCTCTGTTATCCAATGGAGGTTAGGGGGCTTCTGGTTGGTGGCTGCTGACGAGCAGGCCACTGGGTTGTGGGAGCAAAGCCCATGCACCTGTACCCTCACCACTGGTAATGTGCACCCAGCTAGAGGAGTGACTAATCTGTGCCAGGGAAGTGAGTTAAAGGCAACTAGACGGCGGGGATGATTCAAGCATATGAATCTAGGAAAAATCCAATACTGGATAAAACTGCAGACACCAACTGACTTGGTCCCAGGCCTACTGGCCTGTCTGGAGCCCACGACAATCCTGCGCCAAAAGACAACCTCTCCTGCAGCCCAGCGACCTCTAAAGCCTTGGGAGGACTACCTGCCTTCCACAAAGATCAATATCTCCTGAGGACAGTTCGGAATAACGCACAGCGTAGTGAATCCAGAAAAGATTCACGCTGCAAAACCAACTTTAAAGAAAAGGAACCCAGCCCTGAGGAACTGCAACACCACCTCCGGACCCACCTCTGCACCAAACACCCATGTCCTGAGTCCAAGTGACCCACTGGTCCTCCAAAGGTTTCCCATCTCTTCTGCTCCAGAGTCCACCGTGGGCTGAGCCTTGCTGTACTCTACCTAGACACCTGCAGCCTGAATCCAAAGACTCCCCCTGACTGAGACCTGTCCAGTAAGCTGTTCCCAACGCCAAAGGACATCCCTGCACAAGAAGCCTTTGGGGAGCTTGACCAAAGGAGTCCTTACGTCCAGAGCACCAGAACGTACCTCAGGAGCTGTGAGCTTTCTTTTGTGCAGCCTACTGACCAGCGCCTGCAGCCTTTTTCTAAAACCGCTCTCCACCATTGAATTGCATTGGGCACCCAACACTGTGTAGGAACTCTGCACACAGCCACCCCATAGCTGCTGAGGGTGTAAGTTTGGTGCTGTCTTGTGGCCCCTCCTGTACTTACCTTCACTCCAGGAGATCGACCCCTGACTGCGCTTTACTCACCTGTGCGCGCTGCATCTTCAATCACCCAGTGGTTAACATTGAGCGCCTGGCCCGAATTTGACATCCCTGTGTGCCATGTCCACACACACACACACACACACACACACACTGCCCTGGCATACATCAGTCATCCCTCTAGCTGGGTGCACTATGCCAGTGGTGTAGGCACAGGTGCATGATGTGAGAAAGTGGCTCAATATATACTGGACCAGAATAAGGTACAGTGTGTACAGAGACCACAAATCCCAGAGGTATAACAGAGGTTAAAGCCAGGTGTTACCTTCCTCTCAAAAGTGGTAGCTTGGTTGAGCAGTAAGGCCGCACCAGAGGACCGTGTAAAGCATTTGTTGTACACACTCAGTCAGCAAAAGGTTTCACACACTCAAAGACAGAACTCCAGGCCAATTGTTTTTTATATCAAAGATATAGATGTTTTATTTCTAGAACCAATAGGTATCAAAATATCTTACTCTCAATATGAGAGATCTCAGGTGAGTACTTTGCAGAAAGGCAACAAACTTTGTGAACACAATAGGTACAGGGGTTGCAGTAGGTAACACAATTCTAGACACTTTAGCATTGAGCTCAATAGGTTTTTAAACATAAATGCAGGTAATCACTTAATAGATTACTTTTGTAATCCCAGGACTGAATCCTCGATTCAGTCTTGGGGTCTAAGCTGAAAACAGTTTAGAAAAAAACGTTTTAGTTATTGCAGTGATTTTTAAGGAAAAAAAAGCAATTTCAAAGGTTCATCACTTAACTTACAGTGCCATTCCTGGGCACTGTAAGTGAAGTGATGCCATTAAGAGCATATGGTGCTAGGAGGTTGTCATTACGAACTCCACAGCACCAGGATGGATACACTGAATACTGAGAAGTTTGATATCAAACTTCTCAGCACATTAAACCCACACTGATGCCAGTGTGGGGTTTAATGCCAAATGGACGACAGACGGCAACTTAGTGTTGCCCCCTGAGCCTAACCTACAATCCACGTCTTGTCTGAGAGGCTGCCTAGGCTGCCACACAGCAGACATGATGCTGAACCCCCGGGTAGAGAGCCATCCGCTCTCCTGAGCCTGCAACAATGCACGTCCTGGGCGAGGTGCTAGGTCTCCTCCCCCAGGATGGGCAGTGGAAGCCTCAAAGGCATGCCGCCTATGTGAGCTTCTCCAGGCCACATGCTGTACTCCGCAACTGGCCCCCACCAGTTCTGACCCCCACTCTGGTGGGAAGACTGGCGGGAAACCCTATGTGAGGAAAGGGGGTGTGCCAGCCTGTACCAACTCCACCCGTCAGGTGGGAGAAGCGAGGTGAAGCACAAATCCATGCTCCGGCCATCTTGAGGATGGGGAGCCCTGCCCAATCAGAGATAGGCTCCTGCCCCCCTCCCACAGGAGAGGGGCAGGATAGGGGGTGTACTCGCCCCAGAACAGGGACTCATTGGCCCCTGCCCTTACCCTCCCAATAATGCCCCTATATTTAGCAATTAGGGGCACCCTGAACCTGCCTTCCTCAGATCCCAATTTGAAACAAGCAAGAAGATCAAGAAGACCAGAAGTGAAGCTGCTAACAAACGGACAACACCAACTGACTTGGCCCCAGCCCTACAGGCCTGTCGATCCTTGAACCTGCTCCTGCTATATCCCGGCATCTCCTGCGGACAGCAAGCTCGAAAACCCCAGAGGACCTGCCTGCCTTGATCATCATAAAGACTAGTACTCCCATGAGCAGTAGTTCTGCTCAAACAGCAATACCACTGGTGCCAGCCAGGAACCGCAAATTCAGCACACTCTGCACACGCCGAGCCCGGCCTGTGCCTGAGTGGACAAAGACCCAGAGGACGTCCCCCCCCCGCGATTGTGACCCGAAAGCCAGTGCCCAAGGACCCTCCTCGATGACCCAGACGACGCATGAGCCTCACAACCAGGGACCCCTCCAAACGAGACCAGCAGAGGGTAAGATTTCCGGACGCCAAAAGACACCACTGCACCGGGCGTTCCATGGCCCCCTGTGCCCAACTCTGGGGTGCCTACCTATCCTCCAAGATACAAACTTACTCTTCGAAGTGTTGGTCGCTCCTGAAGAATCTCAGTCCACGAGCCTGCAGCTTTGTTCATCTTCAAAGTTCTCCATTGAATAACATTGAGCGCCCGAAGGCTCAAAAGCACCCTGCACCCAGCCGCCCGAGTGCCCCTGGCAGTGGAACCTTGGTCATAACCTACTTCCCCATTTGCCCTGAGCAAGTGACCAGGAGCCCAGCTCCCACAGCTGCGTGGCCTGCTTGCCAGCAGCCACCAAACAAAGGCCTCCTGCCGCCCATAGGCTAACATTGGGCCCTATCTCTCTCTGCACCCATCTGCCCATGTGCCACTGAGGAAGTACCAACTGTACCTACCCGACCCTGGGAGACCCCTGAGTCTATGCCCAGAACCTTAACTCTGCCAGTAGAGTACTTACCCAAAAGCAGATAACTCACTTTTCTTCCATAGGGTAACTGACTGGTTTCACTTGGAAATTCTTTTAAGTGTGGAGTTTTGAAACATTAAAATATTCATCTAAAATCTGCCGAACAACAAATTCCGAATTACTCACCTGGTATCAGGAGAGAACCCAGTGCTGCATCTTTTAGCCAAGCACTGACCCTGACAAGTAATTTTAACCGTACTTACCAGTAACTTCAATTTCCTTCCGTAGGAACCCATTGTCTGGTTTTCACCAGAAAAGTTTCCAAGTGTCGATTTTTGAAAGTTACAAATATTCCTTAAAAATCGCCTGTATGACTTCAACACATTCTTTCAATTGTTTACAGGAGAGGCACCAGTGCTAGATCCAAGATTCAACACGGAGTAGGAAAAAGTAACGCTAACACTACTTACCTGCTAAGTGAATTTCCTCCCATAGGATAACATTGGTGATTCGATGTGAAAAAGTTTCAAAGTTTCAACTTTTAAAATACAATAATATTCCTTAAAAATCACTACTGTAATCAAAACGCTTTTACTCAACTGTTTACAGGAGATGTCCCAGGACTGAAGCTAGCATCCAGTCCTGTGGTTAGAAAAGTAATTCATAAAGCAATCAATTGCATTTAACTAGAAATTACCATTGAGCTCAATGTTGCATTGTGTTTGAAATTGTGTTGCCTATTGCAACTAACTTTTGTACTTAAAAAGTCTATTGCCTATTTGAAAAAAATCTAACTGAAGTAACTCATTCTGAGATAGTATATTTTGATACCTTGTTGGTTCTAAAAATAAAAATATATATATTTGTACAGCCAATTGGCCTAGAGTTCAGTTCTTGAGTGTGTGAGACCATTTGCTGACTTTGCTGATAGTGTGTACAACAAATGCTTTGCACTGTCCTCTGATACTGCCTTACTGCTCGACCAAGCTACCAATTTAGAGAGTAAGGTTATATCTAACTTAGCCTTTGCTATACCCCTGGGGACTGTGGACTCAGTACACACTGTACCTTACTTTGGTCCAGTATATACAGAGCCACTTTCTTACACTCTGGTGATGCACTCTTCGTACCAATGGGATCCTTTTCTGGTGTTGACCTGAAACCACGAAGACTGGATCTGTAAGGCGTACACTTAGCTGAAAAACTGCATTCTTGTTTTCCTCCATAGGCTGACATTGCAGAGCCTGAAAATTGGATTGTCTACTTATCAAAGTTTTAAGTATTTTGCATGAAAAACCTACTTCCTTTTTGCGTACATCTTGGTCTTAAAATAAATCTTGAAAGAAGCTTATTTTTCTAAAATTGGCGTGGATCTCCTTTTTGAGTCGTGGGTCATTTATTAGTCACTGTGTGCATAACAAATGTTTTACACTCCTCTGTGTTAGGCCTAAGGCTGGGGGATTCGCTGGACTCTGTCCACAATGTAACCACTTAGTGGTATACTATATACAGAGCCAGCTGATTACATGGAGGCTGAATGGCTGATTTAATAAAAAATCCCCAAAAAAGAAAAACCTCTGTTCTAGAGCGTCTACATGCTTTCTCTTTTGCATCACCTTCATTAGTGCTTAGTGAGGCACGGAGATGAATCATCGAAATAAAGGCAAAAAGGCACTGTAAGTACAGGTCATCTGAATTGACCTCTTTGGCCATAGGCTGAACAGTTTTTAAAAAGTGGTTTCGTCTTGTCTGCAATGGTACCTCTCTTGGGTTAGAAAATTGTAAATCCCTCCATCCCCCCGAGAAGGAATTCACAGTTGAGTGAAGCTGAAACTAGGGATGGCTGAATTCCAAGAAAGGTGATGAGGAGATGTTGAGAAACTAGTGAAATTAGTTTTAGAAGCTAAGAGCAGCGCTGCTTCTGGGGACTCCTGCATACGTACAATGTGCTGGAAAAGTTTAACTACATCGTTCCCCTCTGGAAGTAGCACTTTGCATTTACACCTCATTGGCTTTGGGTTGATTCAAATTAGGTGGATGTGTTACCAGATAAATTCTTTGTTTTGCAGGGACATTGAACACAAATTTTTAAAATTTTTCTTTTAACTACAGTGGAATGCCATCCTCACGACAGAGGGGTTGATTCAAACATGTGAATATATGACCAATGCAATCCTTTAGAGCTGGTAGTTCCTTCTGCCTATGCTAAGAGGAATTTCCGAATAGACTGAAGGCAGTAGCAAAGAATGGAATTAATACTGCACCAATAAGCACTTTTCAACGCTGCCCTATACGGTCTATAAAGTCAGCAATTTATAATTATTATTTAGCCTAATGCATGTGCATTAATTTCTCGCCAGTCAGTACTCATTGAAGATACTTTCCAACAAGCAGCTGTGTTCTGTAGTGTAAGAGATGACAGCAAACCTATACTGCAAAACTCTCCTCCCTTCTTTCACAAAGCAAAAGCTGGTGAGCCATTTCCAATTTTGTTGGCTTTGCCAACATTTACCACTGCTTTATATAATACACCCCAAGATAACTTACAGCTTTTGTAATTTCAGACTCACCTTTACCAAAACTGTTCGGCTCCACTTGACCTAAACTTTGCTTTAGAAAGTTTTCCAATATATCAACCACATTATCATCAGGCACGGGAGCAGCTGCAGATGGCACAGTTTGTGCCTGTCTCCATGGTGTGCTTTCCATCCTTAAAGAATCTGACTGAAGTCCTCTGTTGATCTCCCGGTCATGCAGAGGAGGGTTCCAACGTTCTTGCTTCTCAGTTGCAAATGCTTTTTCCATAGGCATGCCTCCACGCTGCATATCCTGTGCCATCAGTCTTGGCCCTTCAAACCCAGCGCCACTCGATCTAGCCATTTGAGACTCACGATTCCAGTTTCCATCTGATAATTAAAAATTAACAATTTAGCAAACATAAAAACTCAAGTCAATAACCGCTTAGAAAAATTGTTTCGTATGTTGGTATTATAAAACAGAATTAGCTTAATTTAAAAGTTTATTTTCAGACCTAAATGGATAAACAGTCACAACCTCCGTAAGGCAAAATCTGAAAGGCCAAATATGTAAAGACGCTCGAGAAAAGTAATGAAATCTGATTCATAAGGCTGTCAGACAGGAAAGTATGAACTTTTGAATCCTCAACTGTGTATTAATATAGTTTAGTAATAGTGTAACCTGAATAGATGGTGCAATGAACAATGGAAAGGGGGTGCAAAGGATTATAGATTTTAATTGCACCAAAGCGAAGAAAACCTATTTTTCCCAATCAGTACATTGAAATGTTATCGCTCTTTAGCTTGGAATCAAACATAAGAGGTGGAAGAAAATGGATTAACCGCACATTCTGTTGGTAGAAAACATTATGAAATCCACAGGGCTTACAAAATAAAGATCAACTGAACCTTAAAACTTACTGAGGTGGCAGGGACTCAGTTAAGCAAGTGGCTTTAAAATGGTTTGTGGGAAACCCTGTTTGGGTGTCATGCCAGCCAGTACTTCCTGTAGGTATAGGTAAGTCACCCCTCTAGCAGGCCTTATAGCCCTAAGGTCGCTGGCTGCAAGATAAGTCGCAGGGTCATCAAAGCTGAAGACAGGCAAGTTGTCTTCAGTCTTCCTGCAGAGATGCCCCCCCCCCCCCCCTCTCTTCAAGATGGCAGGGAAGGAAAGATGTGCTTTACTCCAGTATTGGAGCTTTCATAGATTCACATACCTGAATAATTTCCCCGTTGTAGAGTTGGGAGTCTCCAGTATACAAAAAGCAATGCTTAGCAGTATAGCTAACTGAAAAAAGACCTAGGCCCATTTCCCTTTTGCAACCCATAACCTTTGTTATGTAAAAAAGGACCAAACTTTTCCCTTAGCCAATCAGAGCTCCTCACCCTCTAGAACCCTCCCGAGAGAACATTTTGTCCCTAAGATTTTCCACGGCACGTTGTGCTAGGGAGTCTCTTTTGAGCTCTGCTCAAACTCTGGATTTCCAACTTTGTAGAAGCTTGGTTTCATTCTATTTCTTGTGGATTTGAGAATTTGGTAATCTATTTCTCATCTACATCATAGAGAATGTCTGGAAAAGAGAAAAGGGGTCTTTTTAGAGCCTGTGCCACCTGCTCTACAAAGAGACTACACTGATGACCCACATGAAGACTGCATTTACTGTCTTTATCCGGACCAAGCAAAGGATTGCAATGTATGTAGCACTTACTCTAGCAAGACCCTTGGAGATCGTATGGGACGCCTTTTAATTTGGCTTCAGAAGATCAAGGCCAGGAAGGAGGTGGTTTCTAGTGATAGTGACCAGGAATCCTCCCCTTAGTCTAGGAGATCTCAAAAAAGATAAAGATCTCCTCAGGCTCATTCTTCAGGGCACCGTCCTGAGAAGGCCCTAAAAAAGACCACTCCAGGGTCTTCAGGGCATAGTCGTTCAAAATCTCCTCAGCCAAAAGTAAAGGAGAGCAAAGGACACATTTCGAGAGAAAAATTACCCAAGAGAGCCTCTTCTGAGCCTTCAAAGATACCACCTGTGGCTCCAGCATCATTCAAGAAGCCATCCTCTAGTATTCCCGAGGAGAAAACGAAACTATTCGACATAGTCGACGGGATACTTGACGAAGAAGTCATAGTCTACGGCGACGACCACAGAGGTACAGAAGCTACCATTGCTTGTATTAGAGTCCGCGTCGACTGGAGTGTAGACGGGAGCATCGACAGTAGACGGTAGAAACGTAGACGCCGGTAGCATAGACAACAACATAGTCTACGAGGGTGGTGATGACGACGGCCATGTCGACGACGGGATAGTCGTCGACGGTGATGACAGCAGGGTCGTTGACGGGAACGTCTACAACAATTACTATGTCGTCGGCGAGGAACGGTTCTAGTGCACTGTCGACGACAACTTCGTCGACGACGATCTCGTCGACGAGACAAACTCCAGAAAAACATAAGATCAAACCAGCAGTGACTTCCCCGAGCAAGATTACTCCTCTGGTCCCATCGCACCTTTTGGAGGAGGAAGAGTCGGATGAGGAGGAGGATTATGGACCCTTCTGGTATGCCAGAAGCCTGTCGGAACTCCACGTGAAATGTCAAGAAGATGACAAATACCACAGCCTCTCACCACCATCGCTACCAACAAGAGCCTCAGGAAGAGATGGTCGAAATGCCATCTTCAATGATGACGGACTTGCAATTCATGTTGGCGGATTATAAGAAGAGGTTTCCTCCATCAGGGGTCCCTCAAGACGTTCCAACTTCACGTCCTCGCTCTAGTCCGACCACTCCAGTCCGCAGCAGGGAAAGCCTACTGGCACTGCCTCACAGACACCTCAGGTCCAACAGCAGCAGGATCCTGTGACCACCGATGAGGAGGATCACAAAGAAGGGGAGCTAACGGAGCCCCACCCCACAGAGAATGAGATGACTAATTCCCTCTCAACCATCACCCACCCAAGGGCCAGCGGATTCTTCACCAGTGGATATTGGTGGATTCCACAACTTGATGGAGAGAGCTGCAAAGAGATTTCAACTGCCGATGAAGACATCTCAAGCAGAATGTTTTCTTTATGATTGTAAAGAGCCCTATCAAAAATCAATCAGATCCATACCAATTATCGACCATGTATGGAAGGAAGGGTTACAAGTGACGACTACTCCAGCAACGGTTACACCGGTCCTAGCGAGGTTGGACAAAAAATATAAGGTGCCCGCAGACGCTCCGGCGTGTTTACTGGGCCATCCTAAACCAGACTATCATTTCGCAGGCAGCGCAACAAAAATCAAAAAACAAGTCAGCGCCTATTTCTGCACCTCCGGACAGGGAGGGACGGCGGTTAGACAACGCAGGTAAGATTCTCCTTGATGTCAGCTCTCCTGGTCAGAGCAGCTAATGTCCTTGCCATCCTGGGCAGGTATGACAGGCACATGTGGTGTGATATAGCACCATATGTCGACCTCCTTCCGGAACACAGTAAGCAAGAGGCGAAGAAAGTTCTGCAGGAAGGGGAGAGGACTTCAGTTGAAGTTATCGATTGTGCTATGGACATTGCTGCTCCTCCTAGGGAACGAAAGGCTGTGGTAGCTGTTTTACGGCGCCAGGGTTGGCTGAGGGCCACTGCCTTTAGACCGGAGGTCCAACATAAGATTTTGGATCTACCTTTTGAAGGGGAAGATCTGTTTGGACGTCTAGTGGATGAGACCCTTCAGAGTATTAAGAAGGACACAGATACAGCGAGAGCCTTGGGTACGTTACAGTACCAGAAGGTGCCCTTTCGAGGCACCCGTGGGGGAGGATAACCTTCGTATAGAGGTGGATACCAGCAGGGAAGATACACCTCCTATACTTACTATTCGCAGCCCTCCCGGCAGCAATATGGCCAGAAGCACTGGAGGCTACTCCATGTCCACTCCCAGAGGACGAGGAGGTCGTTCACGGAAAGATAACAATAGAAGACAATGACAACCTACAAGTTCCGGATTCTTATCCTCCTACCCTGTCAAATGTTCCCCTGGGTGGAAGAGAGACTAATTATTTACAACAGTGGCAGAGAATAACATCGGACAAATGGGTCCTCCACATAATAAAATTCGGACATACTCTGGAATTCCCACACTTCTCTCCTCCCACGCCACCTACATTTCAAGAAGTAAAACACCTGTCAGATGCGTCGGGAGATTCGGGCAATGCTCCGAAAGGGAGCAATAGAAGGGGTGCCGAACTCCCAAAGAGGACAAGGATTTTATTCCCGTTTCATCTTGATCAGAAAGGATGCTCCCAGGTGGCGTCCGATCTTGGACCTACAGTCGCTAAATGCCTATCTCAAGAAACAGTCATTCAGGATGGTGACCCTCCAAGATATTCTGCTACTCAAACTCAGGAGATCAGATGACCTCCCTAGATTTACAGGATGCATATTTTCATATCCCCATCCATCCTTCCCACAGAAAGTTCCTTCGTTTAACAGTGGTCAAAAATCATTACCAATTCAAAGTACTGCCATTAGGCCTCAATTCTGCACCGAGAATTTTTACAAAATGTCTGGTGCCAGTGGCAGCCTATCTCCGAAGACAAAAACACCAAATATTCCCATACCTAAACGACTGGTTGGTGAAGGCACCATCGCAGGAGGCAGCTCGCGCTTCGACTTTGGCTTGCATGAAGTTGTTTGCAGATCTGGACCTGACCTTAAATGTGGAAAAATCAGCTCTTCAATCATCCAGAACGATCAAGTTTCTAGGTGCAATCCTAGATACATCACAAAACAAGGCATTCCCATCCATAGAGAGGCAATTGGGACTCATCTCTCTAGCCAAAGAATTCAGGGGACGAAAGGGTCTTTCAGTCCGAAAATACAAAATCGCTTCTGGGGACGATGTCTTCATGCATACCACTCATTCCCCTATGTCGTTTAAGAATGCTGCCGTTACAGGAGGAGTTAGACCTTCAGTGGTGCCAAGCAAAGGGATCCTTCGAGGACAAGATCAAAGTCACGCAACTAATGTTGCAGGCGGTAAAGTGGTGGACTCGGAGAAACAATATCTCGGTGGGTCTGTCCTACCTGACCGAACTAGCTCCTTTAGTGGTTACCACGGATGCCTCTCTCGAAGGATGGGGAGCATTGCTACAAGAGTTACAAGTCAGCGGCCGATGGAACAAACAGGAACAACACCTTCACATAAACCTATTAGAATTAAGGACAACAGGATTGGCATTGTTGGCCTTCCTGCCAAGAATAGAAGGGAGATCCGTGTTAGTCCAGACAGACAACACAACGGCAATGCACTACATAAACAAACAGGGGGGCACAAGATCTCTCTCTCTCTCTCTGTCGAAAGAAGCTCAGAAAATATGGAAATGGGCAATAGATCACGGAGTAACTCTGAAGGCCATACATCTTCCAGGAGATCAAAACACTACAGCGGACACCCTCAGCAGGCAAAAAACGACCTGTCACGAGTGGGTGCTGGATCAGGACACGCTATTGACCACCTTTGCCAAGTGGGGAATACCAACGGTGGATCTGTTTGTCACAGCCCAGAACAAGAAATGCCAATTCTTTGCAAGCTGGCGTCATCAAAGGGAAGATTTTAAGTTAATGGGGGAATGAGTTTTCAAAAGGTATGGTCAGGCGTCTTTGCCTACGTCTTTCCGCCGATTCTCCTGCCACGAGTGCTCACGAAGATAAAGAAGGAACCGTGCAGGATGATACTAATAGCCCCTTGGTGGCCCAGGCACCATTGGTTCACAGAGCTGCTCCTTTTATCAGAGACAGAGCCAATACGTCCACAGCCAATACCAGCACTCTTTACTATGGAGAAGGGACAAGTGCGACATCCAGACCCGACATCACTGCAATTAGCGGCCTGGCTCCTGTCTACGGAGAATTTAATCGCCTGAACATTCTGGCGGAATGCAGTGAAATCCTGGCAAAGGAAAGAGCTGAAAGCACTAATAAGACATACGGGATGAAATGGAAAAGATTCTTCTTATGGTGTCAAGAGAACGACTTACGTTCTCTGCAAGCAGAGACGCATCAGATCATACCCTATTTACTAAGGCTGGCAAAGTCTGGATTGGCCCATGCCTCTATTAAAGTCCATTTAGCGGCGATTTCTAGATACAGGAGAAACTCAGCAGGTCCATATCTGTGGTCGGAGAGAACTGTAAAACAGTTCATGAAGAGGTTGTTTCGAGTTTACCCACCTATCAGGCCTCCACCGCCTCTATGGCAACTGAATGTTGTCTTATCACAACTGATGAAACCACCATTTGAGCCAATTCACAAGACTGATCTAAAATTCCTATCCTGGAAGGTGGCTCTATTAACAGCTCTGACATCAGCCAGAAGGGTAGGATAAATACAGGCCCTTACAACGCAAGAACCTTTTCTGCAATTCAGGGAGGACAGATTGGTACTCAGGACGAATCCAAAATTTATTCAGAAAGTACCAGCGGATTTCCACTTAAATGAGCCATTAATCCTGAAATGATTCTTTCCTCAACCATCTACGGCGGTGGAGAGGACTCCCACACTCTGGATGTCCATCGTTGCCTGAAGTTTTATTTGCAAAGGACAAGAGTTTTCAGGAAATCTACACAATTGTTTGAGGCGTTTAGTACCCCCAGGAAAGGTTTCTCATTATCAAAACGGGGAATTGCACGATGGATCTCGAATGCCATTCAATTCTGTCATCAGGCAGCAGGGAAGCCATTGACAGCACGCGTTCGTGCACATTCCACAAGAGCGGTATCAACCTCTACTGCTCTGTTTTCAGGCGTCTCTATTCAGGACATCTGCAGAGCAGCTACCTAGAGGTGTACGCATAACTTCACCAGGCATTACTGCCTGGATGCTCATGCAAAAAGCGATGTAGCAGTGGGACAAAGCTGTGCTGAAGAACCTTTTCCAATAACGGTGAGCCTTCGTCATCCCTCCTTCCTTTGGTTGGTAAGAGAAGCACATTTTATTATTGTATACTATTGGATATGTCATTTATGGGCAATATGTCTATGAATATTTTGATCAAGTATCATGTGTTGCCTATTTGTGAGAAGTAGGTGACAAAAAACAAAATGTGCTATGATTTACTGCTCGCTATTCTGATTCAGGTATGTGAATCTATGAAAGCTCCAATACTGGAGTAAGAAAACAAGTTACTTACCTGTAATTGTAGTTTTCCAGTATTGGAAGCTTTCATAGATTCACATATGCCCACCCTTCTCCCCCGAGAGGCTCACCTCTGATTTGGCACAAGCAGTATAGCACAAGTGTGCAAAAATCTGAGGGGCAAAAGGTTCTCTCAGGAGGGTTTTAGAGGGTGAGGAGCTCAGATTGGCTTAGGGGAAAGTTTAACCTTTTTTACATAACAAAGGTTATGGGTTGCAAAAGGGAAAAGGGCCTAGGCCTTTTTTTCAGTTAGCTATACTGCTAAGCATTGATTTTTATATACCAGAGAATCCCGTCCCGACGACAAGGAAATGATTCAGGTATGTGAATCTATGAAAGCTTCCAATACTGGAGATCTACAGTTACAGGTAAGTAACTGGTTTTCTTACCTCACCTCCACCAACTTAGGGGGTGGAGTTGGTGGAGGTGGTCACACCTCCTATTCTCCTAAGATTTCCTGCCCAAATTGGGGGTGTAAACCAGGGCCAGTCATCTGCTGCTTGCGGCAGAAGCTAGAGGTCGCCTTACAAATTTAAAGCTTCGCTCAAGCACGGTGCCCATCCTTGGGGATGAGGTATGGCACCTAGCCCAGGATGTCCTCTGTTTTCTGGCCACAGAGGACAGAGGCTTTTGACCCGGGGTCCAGAAACCTGTCTGGTGGTGGCAGCAGGCTGCCTAAAGCCAGTCAGACACCACATCAGGGATGGTATGTTTTCAGGGGGCAACTCTGAGGTGCTCTATGGGTACACAGTATAATAAATACCCCTCTGGCATCTGTGTGAGAACCACCAGCTGGGGAGACAGACGTTTCTTGGTAGCCACCCCCAGGCTGTGGAATTCCCTTCCTCTGTCCATCAAAACCAGTCCAACCCTCACTATCTTCCGAAAACTCCTGAAAACGTGGTTATTCGATCAATGATTTTAGGGTAGCTTCATCTCAGGAAGTCCAAATTGCGCCGAGACACCCTCGGGTATGTGGGCGCAATAAAAATCTAAAAAACATAAACAAACATATTAAGAAGAGTTCTTTGGTATAAACCACTCTTGGGTTCAGTGAAACCATCTGGGTGCTGGGGAACTTGAGTTGGCGATTTGCAAGCCCCTGCACGCTCTGTAGCTTCCCTGACACTTACAATTTTAAGGAAAATACTTACCTATTGTAAGTATGCAGATAGGCCTACCTGAGATATAGTGCACTTTGCCTTAGGGCTTGTAAGGTCAGCTAGAGGGGTGACTATACCTTAGGCATTGCTGGTTGGAATGGCACACAGGCAGTGTGCATGTCGACTGTTGCTTTTCACTGCACCAAGGCAAGCAAGATGCAGTGGCATGGCCATGGTGATGGGTCCCTAGGGAACCCTCTCCGTTCCCATTCCGTAGGTGCCAAGGGCACCATTTACTAGGGACTTACAGGGGGATGAAGTTGCCAATCTTAGAACAGTTTTAGGGAAGAAGCAATGGCATAGGGAACCAGGTTGACAGGGACCCTGTGCACTACAATCAAAATCACATTATTTTCCAGGCAAAAAGTGGAGGGCTAAATTTGTGTTAAGAAACCCGGTTAAAAGAACAAGGCCTGTCCTGCAGCCATCGACCTCCACAATCCTTGCAGGGCTGCCTCAGTCAAGCAGTGTGTCTTCAAACACCCCCAGTCTCCACTGGGTAGCACTGAGCCCGATCTTTAACTTTGACCTCTGTACCCAGCTGCCCCGGTGCCGCTTGTGGTGCACTGTTGGTGCTTACCTGAACCCTGTTGACACTGAAACCCAAAGGTTGGATTTGTAATTTATTCACTTAACCGTAAAGCCGCATTATTGTTTACCTCCATAGGTTAACAGTGCAAAGACAAATTTGCAATGTCCACTTTTGAACTTGAAAAGAATTCCTAATTCAAAACACTTACCTTTTTGTGAAGATCTTGGTAGTAAAATAAATATTAAGCAAAACTTTTTTTTATAAAATTGGTGTGGATCTCCTTTTTGATTCTTGTGTCATTTATTGGTCAGTGTGCGCACAACTAATGTCATACACTACTCTGTTAGACCTAAGGCTGCTCGCCCACACTACAAGAAATAGAGTACTTTGGGGTTGCATGGAGCCCTGTACACTACTAGGGGAATCTCTGGACTCTTTGAATGGAATAACCACCTAGTGGCACAAGTTACGACTTGTGTAACAATATATCTGTAAGAGACATTAGATAATGATAGATACTGTAACTTAGAATATCCCCAGGCGTCAGACTGGATCCGGAAAGTTTGCTAGCAGTACCTCTGCGCGTCAGTAGGTGGCGTTGTGTGGCTCCGTGTCCGTTGCTGGCGTCATAAGCGCTGAGATGACGTCACGGAGATTACTTAGGCGCCACTCATGCGCGCCGACGTCCGTTCTGTACACTACTTTCCGCGCCAGGAACGCAGAGCCATGTAAGAAACTGACCAATGGTGCCATGAAACTAGGGCCCTGAAAAGGATGACCTTAACCCAAGACATCAGTTTAGCAGAGCGGGGAGGATGGGTGGGGCGTTAATGAATGCATCACTAACTAATGTCTCTTACAGATATATTGTTACACCAGCAGCAACTTGTGCATCTGAAAGGGTCACGTTAGTGATAGATGCCTTACCTTAGGATAGATACCCCAGCAATACCAACTCCGGTGGTGGGTCTGCGGATAAGATTACACCAGAAAGTCACGGAAAACAGAACAGCCAAAGAAGCCGTCTCTCCGGACTGGACTATCAAGGCAGTAATGTTTGGTAAACGTGCGCAGTGAGGCCCACGTAGCTGCCTGACAAATGTCCTGCAAGGGAACGCCGCGTCCCAAGGCAGTAGTGGCTGATGTTGCCCTAGTAGAATTGGCACGCAGACCCATAGGAGGCTCCTTCTTAGACCAACGAGTAACAGGCTTTGATGCGGAGAACTACCCACCAACAGATGGTTCGTTTGTGCACGGCCCAACCTTTTTTGGAACTCACCTAGCCAAGAAAGAGCTGGTCATCCACCCAGAACTGTTGTGTGCGCTTCAGATAGAATGAGAGCGCTCGTTTGGTGTCCAGACAGTGGAGCCTCTCTTCCTCTTTTGAAGCATGCAGAGGCGGAAAGAAGGTGAGCAAAGTGATGGTCTGCCCGATGTGAAAGGGTGTGACAACCTTTGGCAAGAAAGAAGGACGGGTCCTTAAAACCACCTTGTCCGGATGAACAGAAAGGAAAGGAGGTTTGGAAGAAAGAACCTGGAGCTCACTCACTCTTCTGGCAGATGTGATAGCTAACAGGAAAGCGGTCTTGAAAGTAAGAAGACGCAAAGAACAGTTATGAAGAGGCTCGAAGGGAGCGCACATCAGATATGTCAAGACAAGGTTTAAGTCCATTGAGGCATGATGAACGGCACAGGAGGATATGTGTTCGTAATGCCTTTCAGAAAACGGTTAACAACCTGAGACTTAAAAAGAGAAAGAAAGAAGGAGCAGAAGGACTTCTGAAAGAGGGGCAGAAAGGGGATCCACAGACTTAGCTGTGCACCAACCAAACTTGTTCCACCTACAGACTTATACCGTTTTAGTGGAGGGACGCCTGGCTGCCAGAGTGAACTCACAGACTTCAGGCTGTAAGTAGAGAGTGAATCGATAGGTAGTATTCACTCTCTCCTTTTTTAGTATATGTGTGTCTACTGTTTGCAACAAAGAAAGGAACAAAAGTAAAGTTTATTGTCCTAGTTGCGCAGTGACTTATATGTTAAATGTTACATGTTGTTAGTTGTGTCACATATAAGTTGTGTCCACTGCACCATCCACTGTCTTTTTATTTTTGGGGTTCGAGACACGCTTTTGTTTTAGCTTGATGGCACCGATGATGAGAACAGGGCCATCCTGGTGAGTACCAACCAGGGGTCCCATTGGTGGTGCGCCCGTGAGGTGCCATCTCGCTTTTCACACATTTTTTGTTTGTGCTGTCCTGTCTGTATTGATCAGAGAGGTTGTTGTTTTAAAGAGGCAGTAGATTGAAACATCTTAGGATTATCTTGAGACTAAAGAGATCCCTTGGATAACGAATTTCGACCATGGATGTTTACAGTCCAATAAATGAGTATTGCCATAAGAACTAGGACTGGTGTTGTTGATTAGCTTACAGAGTGGAGGGCGTCCTAGTTCTGTTTGTCTTTCCCTCTAGACTCCTATTTTTGTAATGCCCACATACAGGCCATTCCCATAGATAAGGCGGGATGTGACAAGGGCCATGACTATGGTTTTGAGTGCATCGGTAGAAAAGAAGCGTGAAATTTTCCGAATTAAACTAAGAGACAGAAAGCAAGAGGACACGACGGAACTGATCTGGCTGTGCATGGATAAGTCATGACTGACTTTAATACCAAGGGTGCGAACAGAAGAAGCGGGCGCACAGTCGTCCTCCACCTCCGCCGTATGTGGTGCTGACCGCGGCGGCAGGGCAGCGACAGGGGAAGGTACAAACAGCGTCTGAAACAGAACTGGATGGGGCTGAACCAGCGCCGTATCCCAGGTAGGGACAAAACCGCCCTGGAACTGGGGCGGAACCAATGGTATCCACAGCGGCGCCGGAGGCGGAGCCGAGGGTGGTGCTGGGACCAGAGCGGGCGCCATGTAGCTGGAGTCAGTGGCGCCGACAGGATCCGGACACGGGACCGTGGGGCCCAAGAGCGCACCAGCGGGAGCCCGAGGCCTAAACAGGGGGTCCATGGCAGCAAGAAATTCTTGCACCTGTGTGGGAGACGCCGACGAACCCGGGTAAGGTGGGTAGGCCGTGGGACTCCCGGGCTCCGAAGGAACCGCAGGGGCAGAACCCCTGTCACCCATCGTCCGCATCCAGGGACCGACGGGGTACGTCAGAGCGACAAGGATTCATCTACTTTTTGTGGCGTCTCTTACCCGAATCTGAGGTGAAGACTTGAAGCCCGAGGAGTGATGATGGTGGCCCCGCGAGCGTTCTCTAGAACGGACCCTGGACCGTGAACGGCGCTGGGACGAGTGCCGGACCTCGGGCAACCTCCGGCACCGCTCCCTCAAGGCTTTCGGGCCATGGCCAGACAGTCCAAACAGGACCGGGAGTCGTGGTCACGCTCCAGCTCGTAGAGACAGACATTGTGGGTGTCCACCACTGACATATTGCAACAGCAGGCCCTGCAAGACTTAAAAGCAGGCATCCCTATGTGCACCAGAGTAAACTTACAGAAGACAAAAGTCTCAAAAACATAGTCAAAAAGTGAATAAGGTACGTGCTTTAACCAGATCTGCGCTTACTGGCTCGGAAAAAGAAAGAACTGACGTCAGGGTACATGGGTGGCCCCTAAGTAGCCTCCGTGACGTCAGCTCGGCGCTTACGACGCAAGCGATGGACACTGAGCCGCACGACCCCACCTACTGACACGCAGAGGTATTGCTAGCGAAAACTTTCCAGATCCAGTCGGACGCCTGGAGATATTCAAAGGTAAGGAATCTATCACTAACGTGTCTCTTTCAGATGTATACCATATACAGAGCCATCTTCCTACAACCTCTCATTTGCATCATCCATATGAGAGGCCTGTGGTTAGTATAAACAAGGAAGTGCGAGCCAAACAAGTATGGCCTCAACTACTTTAGGGACCAAACCAGAGCAAAGGCTTTCCTCTCCATGGCACTCCAACGCTGCTTGCTGGGTAGTAACCTGCTAATGAAAGCAACAGGTTGGTCATGGCATCATTGGTTTGGGATAGAACTGCTCCTATCCAATGTTCAGAGCCATCTATCTGCACTCTGAACTGCTTTCAATAATCTGGAGCTTTTCAAATGGGTGCTGAGCACATGGTTTCCTTCAGTGTGTCAAAAGCCTTTTGACAGTTCATTGTCCAGTTAACTTTCTTGAGCATTTTCTTTGAGGCGAGTTCAGTAGGGGGTGCCACAATAGCACCGTACCCCTTCACAAACCTATAGTGCCCAGTTAAGCCAACGGACACCCTGGCCTGAGTCTGGGTGCTTAGAACTAGCAAGTCCACAATTGTCTGGATCTGGGGTTGTAAGGGTTGAATTTTGCCTCAACCTACATGACGGTTTAAGTATACAACAATGCCCTACCCTATCTGGCACATGCTTGCCTTGATAGTAAGGCCTGCACTCTCCAGAGCTTCAATGACCTTTCGGAGGTGGGTCAGGTGATCTTGCCAAATAGAGTTCTAGACAGCAATATCCTCAAGATATGCTGTACTAAAATACTTCAACTCAGCAAGAACTTTGTTCACCATTCCTTGGAAGGTTGCAGGGGCATTAGTTAGTCCATAAGGCATAACAGTGAACTGATAATGCCCATCTGAAGTTGAAAATGTTGATTTTTCTTTTGCTCCAGGGGTAAGACCTATCTGATAGTAGCCTTATGTTAAACAAAGGTGCTGAGAAATGTGGCTGGCCAGAGTCTGTCAATTAGTTAATCTGCCCTTGGGATAACGTGTGCATCTGTCTTAGTGACAATATTGAGAACTTTATAGTCCACACAAAACATCAGCTCTTTCTTTCTACCTTAGGTGTGAGGTTTGGGGGGACTAAAACTACTGGGCTGGCCCAGGAACCCTCAGAGGGTTCAATTAGCCCTAGGT
Organism: Lissotriton vulgaris; assembly: GCF_964263255.1. NCBI lineage: Eukaryota > Metazoa > Chordata > Amphibia > Caudata > Salamandridae > Lissotriton > Lissotriton vulgaris. The sequence continues at coordinate 924,314,797 of NC_141691.1, read as the reverse complement.
CCAGGATCCTGCTGACTTCAGCTCTCATGCTTTCCCTCGCCTGGTCAGACTGACTATACAGTTTACTTTTGACAGGCAAACTGTAACCACTGCCCACATCATGGACACACCAGTTAGTCCGACAGAGATAAAGGAAAAGATCTCTGCATACTGCTCCTGGTCATGCCGGCAGTCAGCTTGCTGTTAGACAGAGGGGGTGTCTGACATGACCCCTCCATCCACTGACCGATCTTTAGGATTGTTGGAGAAGTGGTCAGGGAGAGGCTCGCTCTCTTCTGCCCGGTCATGATAGGGTTTAAAACAATTTAAAAGGATGACCCTTTTGGGGTTACTTCAATTGCCAAAATCCACAAGATAGGTGGCCAACTCTTTACTCCCAAGGATAGGGTAGAGCCATTTCGATTTGTCCCGAAGGGCCCTTAAGAGTCCCAGGTTCCATAACCCACTCCACCAGTGCAGCCTTTTGGTCATACCAGAGCTTCTGGAGCTCTTGGCTGGCCTCAAGGTTTTTGTATGTTTTTTTCATGTACTCAGCCATCCTTGCACGGAAACCAAGCTCATCGTCCTCTATGTGCTGCTTAGGCTTTTTGAGAGGTCTCTCCCAGCCTCACTTTACAAGACACAATGGTCCCCTTACAGGATGACCAACAGAAGTTTAAAGGGGGAAAAACTCACTTCCTTCTGTGGTACTTCTCTATAGGCAAAAGCAGGCATGGTAGCAAGACATCCCACCTCCTAAGTCTTTCAGGGAGTCACCAATCACCCTTTTCAGGGTTTTGGTGAATCTCCCAACTAGGAAAAACCAAAGGGGTGATGGACGGAGGTGAGTGTTTGTATTGTCAATGCTCCGTCCATCACCACCTTTGGAATCTCCCAACGAAACCTTGTGTTTGTGGGCGATAGGAGGTGGTGAACTTGTATGTCACCCCACAGCCCACATTGATTTTAGGTAACCACACATCAAGTCACTACCTCTGTCTGACACCATCTCCTTTGGAAAACCCACCATTGTCAAAATTCTAAGGAGGGCCCTGGCAACTGAAGGAGCAGTGATAGTCCTTAGGGGAATAGCTTCAATGTACCTGGTGGCATGATCCACTATCACCAGTTAAGGGAGCTGGTTCTGTATATACTATACCAAAGTGTAGTGTGAACAGAGTCCAGTGGATTCCAAGAGGTATAGCAGAGGCTAAAGTATATAATACCTGTGAGAAAGTGCCATTTTTCTGCATGGTGATATGCCCTTCAAAAACCTATTTACAATGGGGGACTTGAATAAGGAAGGCTGATCAGGTAGCCGTAAGAAGGCGGAAAGGGCAGAAAGGTACCCCTTGAGTGCCCAGAACAGAGCCCTGCTGGGCAAGAAAAAGAAGAAAGAGGAGAACCTCAGAAAGGGGTGCAGAGAGAGGGTCTACAGCCTTTGCTGTGCACCATGCCACAAATCTGTTCCACCTGCAGGCGTATATCGACTTTTTGGAGGGACGCCTGGCTGCCAGAATGATATCACAGACTTCGGGAGGCAAGTCAAATGGCCTCAACTGCCGCCGCTCAATCTCCAAGCTTGTAGGTGGAGACTGGACAGGTTCGGGTGCAGAACCGTCCCCTGCTGCTGCGACAGAAGGTCCTCCCGAAGAGGCAGACGAATCGGAGGATCGACTGACATGCTGAGTAGCTCGGGATACCAGTATCTTCGTGCCCGGTCCGGAGCCACAAGAATAACTTGGGCCCGATCGCGCCTGATCTCGGTATAGGCGGAAAGGCTTACAATAGACCGCAACTCCACTCGCGACAAAAAGCGTCTCAGAGCGAGTGCCGCCTTGGACATTCCAACGCGCAGAACTGATGACATTGCGCGTTCTCTTCCGTGGCGAATAGATCTAACCAAGGCTCTCCCCCATTGCTGAAAGAGGCCTTGCGTCACGTCCAAGTTCAGACGCCATTCGTGATCCATCATGCACCGACAGCTGAGTTTGTCCGCCATCGCATTCAGAGAGCCTGCCAGGTGTTGAACCATCAGAGTCACGCCCTGATGTTCGTCACTGCCAGAGGCGCAGAGCCTCCTGGCATAGGGTCCACGACCCCACCCCGCCCTGTTTGTTGCAGTACCACATGGCGGTGGTGTTGTCCGTGAACAACTGCACTACACTCCACCGGACAGAGGGGAGGGAGGAATGCCTTCAGTGCTAGTCGGATCGCCCGCAGCTCCAAAAGGTTGATATGGAGCTGTGACTCCGCCGGAGACCAGAGGCCTCTGATCTCCGCCTCTCCCATGTGGCCTCCCCAGCCCTGGAGGGACGCGTCCGTCACAACCACGTGCTCCGGGTGGGGTAGGGAGAGGGATCTGCCATTGACCCATTCGCGGTCCGTGAGCCACCACTGCAGCTTTTTCGCAGTGCCTTCCGAGATCAAGACATGATCGGACAAGTTGCCCTGATGCTGGGCCTACTGAAACTTCAGGTCCCACTGCAGAGCCCGCATCCGCCACCAGGCGTGATGCACCAGAAGGATGCAGGAGGCCATCAGCCCCAGAAGCCGCAGCGTCAACCTGACTGAGACTCGGGATAAAGGCTGAAAGATTGGAATCAGAGCCTGTATAACCCGAACACGCTGTTCGGGTGGGTAAACCAAAAACTGCGCCGAGTCGAGAAACGCTCCAATGAAGAGGAGCTTCTGAGAGGGACACAGGTGCGACTTCTGCAGTTGCTGGGGTTCTCCATCAACATGCCGGAGGTCGGCCGTAGTCTGGAGGTGGCTGACTACTGTCTGGGGCGAACCCGCCTTCAACAACCAGTCGTTGAGGTAGGGGAAGACTGCCACCCCTAACCTGCACAGATGAGCTGCGATCACCGCCATCACCTTCGTGAACACCTGTGGGGCGCTGGTAAGGCCGAAGGGGAGCACGGTAAACTGAAAGTGCTCGTGGCCTACCGTGAACCGCAGGTAACGCCTGTGGGCCGGCAGGACGGGGATGTGAAAATAAGCGTTCTGCAAGTCCAACGTTACCAGCCAGTCTCCAGGGTCCAGGGCATCTAAGACCTGAGCCAAAGTCAGCATATTAAACTTCTCCTTCCGGAGGAAGCAGTTGACGTTCCGTAGGTCCAAGATAGGGCGTAGGCCCCCTTTGCCCTTCTTGGGTACCAGAAAGTAGTGGGAGTAACAACCACACCCTACTTCTGGCCCAGGAACGCGCTCGATGGCCCCCTTGGCCAAGAGGGCCGTGACTTCCTCTTGCAGAAGTTGCAAGTGATACCCCGTCACGCGGTGGAATTGCAGTGGCATGGCTGGAGGGATCGCCTCGAAGGGGAGGGAGTAGCCCCTTCGGACGATCTGCAGCACCCACCTGTCCGACGTGACAGTGCGCCAGTGGGAGAGGTGATGGCGAACCCTGCCTCCCACTGGCGTCACATGGGCCTGAAAACTTGGACTAGGAAGGTTTTGAGACAGGTGCTGCGGAGGGAGGTGTGGACTGGCCTCGCCGTTGTCCCCGACTGCCGCCACGGAGGTTTCCACGGCCGCCACCGCGCTGTTGAACATTCTGTGGTGCGTGGCTGGCAGCACGTGTGGGGGCGCCCCTTCCTTGGCCACAAAAAGAGCGAAAGGCACCAGATTGCTGGCGTGTGGCCGAGAGGCCCAAGGACTTGGCCGTAGTCCTGGAGTCCTTAACACGCTCAAGCGCATGGTTTGCCTTGTCCCCAAAGAGGCGACTGCCATCGAACGGCATGTCCAGAAGTGTGGTCTGGACATCGGCCGAAAAGTTGGCGGACCTCAACCAGGCGTGGCGTCGAACCGCCACTGTCATTGCCATCGCCCTGCCCAGTGAGTCCGTGGTATCCAGCCCACACCGGATGGAATATCGCGCTGCATCTCAGCCCTCCACAAGGGTTTGGGCGAGTTTAGCCCGGACCTCCTCCGGACATTGTGGCAGCACGTCCACGACCGCGTCCCACAGGGTGTGGGTGTAGCGGCCCAAAAGACAGGTGGTATTAACAGACCGGAGCCCCAAGCTTAGGGACGAGAACACTTTCTTTCCGAACTGTTCATATCTCTTGGATACCCGATCGGGCGGAGCCGACGGGAATGCGGTCTGGAAAGTGGATGCCTGGATAACGAATAGTTTACCGGTCGGTGTAGTTTTGCAGCTTGATGATCTTTCTGGATTCACTATGCTGTGCATATTCCGCGGTCTTGTGGTTGGGTCCGGATTCGTAGTCTTTTCTTCGTTTTTTTTTTTTTCCGTCGCCCAGGTGGGCGTCGGCGTCACCCCTCCTTGGGTGTATTTCCGGTGACGTCTGCATGCTTCCTGCGGAAGCTCCCACCCTTGGGCGCCATCTTCGGATTCTTTTTTCCCGTGTTTCTTTCGTCTCCGAAGTGATGGCAATGTTCTATGTAGGTGAAACTTCTTTTAACCGCTTTGCATATAAAGTCATTTCTGGCTTTTTTTTTTTTTTTTATTTTTTTTTTTACCACCTCTTTCCTCTCCAGCCTCATCTTTCTGGCGGAGGTGGGTGGGTTCGCTAGTGAATCCAGAAAGATCATCAAGCTGCAAAACTACACCGACAGGTAAGAAACTATTAGTTTTGCAGCGTGAATCTTTCTGGATTCACTATGCTGTGCATAGATTTTGAAGCGGTTTCTCATTTCTGTGGCGGCTGGGTGGAAGATGAGCTTTGGTTTTTGAATAGGTGCTGGAGCACCCTTTGTCCGACTTGTGCTTCTTTGTTCATCTGAACATCCACGCAGTAGTGCTTCGTGAATGTGTGCACCGAAGCCCAAGTTGCCGCCAGGCATATGTCTTGTATCGGTGTATTAGCCAGGAAGGCTATTGTAGCACCTTTTTTCCTAGTGGAGTGGGCCCGTGGCCCTTCTGCTAGTTCTTGCCCTGCCCGTTTGTGGCAGAGTTGGATTGTTTGAGCGATCCATCGTGCAATTGTGTTCTTGGTTACAGCCTTTCCCATGAAACTGTTGGCGAATGACACGAACTGCTTTGTCTTCCTGTGTCCCTTTGTCCTCTCGATATAGTGCATGACCGCCCTTCTGGCGTCTAGCGTGTGTAGGGCTCGCTCTGCGCTATTTGTTGGTTTTTTGGACACCACCTTTGGCAAGAAGTGTGGGTCAGTCCTCATCACAACCCTATCATTGTGTATTTGTATGTATGGTTCCTGGAGCGTTAGCGCTTGAAGCTCGCTCACTCGGCGTAAGGACGTTATTGCAACCAAGAAAGCTGTCTTCATGGGCAGCATTTCTAGTGAGGCCTTGTGGAGTGGTTCAAAGGGCTCCTTCATGAGTTCCGTCAGGACTATGTTCAAGTTCCATGCCGGTGGCGGCACCCGCTTGGGTGGTGCGATCCTCTTTGCTCCTTCCAGGAATCTCTTCACAACCTGTGACGTGGAGAAACTCCTGCCCATCTCACCCCTTGTATAGGCGACTATCGCTGCCAAGTGGACTCTTAAGGAGGACGAGCTGAGTTTTTTCTCCAGTAAGTGCGCGAGGTATTTTAGCACTGTGGAGTCCTTCATTTTATTGTGAAGTCTTTCCTTCCTGCACCATATTGTGAATCTCTTCCACTTTGCCACGTAGCACTTCCGTGTGCTGGGCCTTCGTGCCTCTCGAAGGACCCTGAAGGTGCTCTCTGGCAGCCTCAAGTGTGCGAATTCTATGTCCTCAGAAGCCACGCCACTAGGCTCAGGATCTCTGGGTGCAGTACTTCTCCGTTGTGCATGGAGAGCAGGTCTTTTCTTCTGCCGAATCTGTGGGGTGCACTCTGTGCCATCTCCATGATCTGGTGTGACCAGTATCAGGGTCATGTTGCTCGCTCTGCACTTGCTCAGTACTCTGTGTATCAGTGGTATCGGGGGAAAAGCGTAAGCAAATGTCCCGCACCAATCTATCCATAGGGCATTCCCAAGGGACCCCTCTCCGGGTTGTCTGGATGCGAAGCTTTGGCATTTGGCATTCTGGCGTGTTGCAAACAGGCCCACTGATGGCGTTCCCCACTTGTTGAACAACCACTTAGTCTCCTGAGCATTGAGCTCCCACTCGTGGGATGCCGATGTCTGTCTCCTGAGCCAGTCTGCCTGAATGTTCTCCTTCCCCGGTAGGTGTATGGCTAGTAGGTCTATCCTGAGGAGGATGGCCCATCTCCATATCTCCTGCGCCAGTGTCGAAAGCATTGTTGACTGTGTTACACCCTGCTTGTTGATGTAGAACATCGCTGTGGTGTTGTCTGTCTGCAGCAACACCCTGTGCTTGTACAGTCTTGTTTGGAAGGCTTTCAGTGCAAGGAAGATTGTTTTCAATTCTAGATAATTGATGTGCTTTGTCGCATCTGGTGGTGTCCACAGGCCCCTCACTTTGAGCTCTTCCATGTGAGCGCCCCATCGCTTCAGGGATGCGTCTGTGGTGATGGTCACTGTTGGTGTTGGGGGTGTAAGAGGCTTCCCCTTTGCTATGTTCTCCATGGTCCACCATGCTATTCCCTTCTGCACTGCGTGCGCCACAACCACTAGATCCTCCCAACTTCCTGAAGCTTGTGACCATTGTTCCTGGAGCCATTCTTGGATGGGTCTCATGTGAAGTCGTACATTTGGTACCAGGTGGATGCATGATGCCATCATCCCCAAGATCTTGCTCGCAGTCCTCACTGTCCGCGCTTGTCCCTTCCGGTAGAGGAGAGTTTCCCTCACCAGGGCCCCTGCTCTCTTGTCGCTGGGGAACACCCTGCCCTGTAAGGTGTTGATCTGTGCCCCCAGGAAGATCTTCACTTGTTCAAGCTCCATTGACTATTTTTTCCAATGGATGGAGAACCCCAGGTTTATCAGCGTGCTCGTCACTGTATGTGCGTCTTTCTTGCATTTCTGGTACGAGTTTGCTTTCACTAACCAGTCCAGGTAAGGATATACGTGTATTCCTTGCCTTCGTAGGTGCGCTGCGACTGCCGCGAGGCACTTTGTGAAGACCCTCGGTGCTGATTTTAGACCGAAGGCTAGTGTTGTGAACTGGTAGTGGCTTTCTCCGACCGTGAACCTGAGCATATGTTTGTGCTTTACGTTCATTGGTATTTGCAGGTAGGCGTCCTTGAGGTCTATCGTGACCATGAAGTCCCCAATCTGCAATTGCGGTAGCACCTCCTGCAGGGAGGTCATTTTGAATTTGTGTTCTTATGAATGTGTTCAGGAACCTGAGGTCCAGAATGGGTCTCATTGTCTCATCGACCTTTGGCACAAGGAAATATGTGGAGTATATTCCCTTGTTTCTTTCTTTGAAGGGAACCTGTTCTATGGCCTCCTTCTGTAGGAGCTCTCTTGCTTCTTCCTGAAGCCGCTGTAGCTGTTCGTTTGCTAGTGACTTTCGCTTTGGTCTCCTGCTTGTTGGCCTCCTTTCCAATTCTAAGCAGTACCCGAATTGGATGATGTTTAGTATCCATTTGTCTGATGTGATCTCTCTCCATTCCTGGAGGTAGAATCTTAATCTTCCACCCACTGGTGTTATGTGGTGGTAGTTGTCCATTGTGTCCTGACCCCTTTGTACGTGCTGCCCCCTGGGATCCTTTCTGTGGGCGGGCACACTGATGTCTCTGAAGTCATTTAGAGGCGGGATGCTGGCCCCCTCCTTTATGCTGTCCTCGACCATTTCCTCTCCCTCGAAAGGACTGCCCCCTTGACTGGTACTGCCAGGACTGCTTCTGTTGACTCTGTTGCGCCTGCGAGTCCGCCTGGTGAGTCTGCTGGAAAGCCTGGTGTGAAGTACCTGGCTGGTTTCCACCTCTTCCGTCGGGCCTCCGTGACTGGGTGCCCCTCTTGTTGCCTCTGAACTGCAACAATGGATCGTGCAGTTTCATTGTCTTTCTTTAGTTGACTGAGTTTGTCGTCAACTGTTGTCCCGAACAGCGTCTCGCCGTTGAACGGAGTGTTCAAGATGCGGTGTTGCACCTCAGGCTTGAAGCCCGAGATTCTGAGCCATGCGTGTCTTCTTTCCGTGACACCCATCATCATGAGCCTGCTGGAGGTGTCTGCTCCATCCAGGGCCGTCTTGAGGCAACAATTTGCCGCATTCTTCCCGTCTTCGACCAGTTTCTCGGCCTTCTGCCTGGCCTCCTGGGGTAGGTCTTTCACCAGTTTTCCTAGCTCCTCCATGATCTGGTACATGTGCCTGTTTATGAGGGCATTGGAATTAGCCATGCGCCATTGGGTCGCGGCATTCCGTTCGATCCTTCTGCCCACCAAGTCCATCCTTTTGCTCTCCTTATCAGGAGGTGGTCCAGAAGTAGTGGCCACGTTAGCCCTCTTCCTTGCTGTGGCTGTGATGATGGAGTCAGCTGAGACCACGCCTCGAATGTAGGCTGGGTCCTTTGATGAATGTTTGTACTTCTTTTCCGTTCTTGGAGTGACTGCCTTGCATGTTGCGGGCTCCCTGAATGCCTCCATCCCCTGCGCCAAGACGCTGTCGAGCATAGGTAGATACTGGCTCCTTGTTTGCATAGGGACTAATGTCTCGAGGAGAAAGTCCGCTTTCTGCTTCTCCTCGTCGAGCTTGAGCTTGAAAGCTGCTGCCGCAGACCTTATCACCGAGTTGTAAGCCCCGATGTCGTCCGGCGGCGATGGCCTCGAGGGGTATGTGTCGACCACCTCTTCCGGGCTTTTGGTGTCGACATCCAGGTAATCCTCCTCCTGCGGGTCAGAGGTGGCCGACTCGGCGTCCAACCTGCTGTTCTCTTCCTCTTCATAGCTGTAAGCCTCGTAGGGATTCTCGTCCTCTTCCTGGTCGTCGACCATTTCGGCGCCAGGCTCATGTTCCTCGACGTGTTCGTCTTCCTCCTCGACCAGTTCTAGCATGGGTGGCTTGGTCTTGTGGGGAATCGTGAAGGCTCTCATCTTGGCGTCGAAATCCTTTTTCCGCTGCAAGATGTTTTCCATTACGGCTTCTAGTCGCCGTTTTTTCTTTTCCATCTCGGCCGCGTTGTCCGCGCCGGATTGTTCGGCCACTCTTCCGCGCCTGGCTCAGCTGTGAGAGTTTCAGCGTCGAAGGCTTGGACGCCGAACTGGGTTTCGGGTCCCTGTACGGAGTCAATGCTTTAGGGTCTTTCTCCCTCGACGTCGATCGGTCCTTTTCGGGGACGATCTTCGACGACTTCTGCTGCTCAACAGCTCTCGACGCCAGGGACTCCTTCTCAGAGGATCCGCTGGGCCTGTGGGTAGCTGCGGACGCCAGGTGTCTCTGCGTAGGCGCTTTCGGGGTCTTGCCCTAGTTTTTTCGAGACTCAGAGTCTCTCGTGCTCTTGTGGAACGACGAGTCTTCTACCTTATCAGGTGTCTTCGTGTAATCGGTCTCTACGACCGTGTAGCTGTCGTCTTCGGCGGCAGCGTTGTCCTCTTCCTCCGAGGACATCCCCAGCTCGTACAGCGATGGCGTCAGGGCTTTTCCTTGGAGGGTGGCGTGCGCTATCCTCTGGCTCTTCCTCACACGAAGGGTCTTCGGGGCGAAGGCGGAGCAGGCGTTGCAGTCCTCGCTTCTGTGGTCAACTGGTAAGCAGAGGTTGCAAACCGGATGTTGGTCTTTCTGCGCGAACGTGTGGTGGCAGTTAGGGCAGAACTTGAACGGCGTGTTGTCCATCATCGAGTGTTTAGGCCTCCCTGGCCGCGCGGACGTCGACGATCGTCGAAGTCCTCGATGATTTCTCCTTCCTTTCGCTGATCAGTGCTCGGCGAAGTCTTTCGTAGTCTTCTTCTTTCGATATCTTCTCCAATTTCAATCTTTTCCTAGTACTTTCTCCAAAAATGTCTGGAGCCCAACGGGAACGATCCAGACCCGACCGCGGAAAAAAGAATCTGAAGATGGCGCCTAAGGGTGGGAGCTTCCGCAGGAAGCATGCCGACGTCACCGGAAATACACCCAAGGAGGGGTGATGCCGACGCCCACCTGGGCGAAAAAAAAAAAAAAAAAAAAAGAAAAGACTACGAATCCGGACCCAACCACAAGACCGCGGAATATGCACAGCATAGTGAATCCAGAAAGATTCACGCTGCAAAACCAGGCTCTCTGGGTGGGATGGGTGGTCAAAAAGCAAGGGTCGCCCGGGGCCGGGTGGTAGAGTCTGGCCACGTTCCTATCCACAGGCGGACCTGTGGCGGGCTTGGACCAAGTGCCCACAAGAACGTCACACAAGGCCTCATTGAACGGCAGCAGACGCTCGCTGGAGCTTATCTGCGGTTTGAGGACCTCAGTGAGGAGGTTAGTACTGATGGCCGCAACGGGGAGGGGAGCTCAAGGTTTAAGGCCTTGGCCGCCCTCGTCAACACTACACTAAGTAGACCCCTCCTCCGAAGCCACGGTTCGAGGGGAGACAAATCCAGTGTCTGGCGAAGTGTCAATACCACTGGCCTCCCCAAGCTCATATGTTCAGTCCGGTTGAGACTGGCACTCCAGTGCCAGAGGGTCCTCAGACCCCTCACAATCTCCCTCGTCACCCGTCTCCTTTAAAACAGGATTAACAGACGGAAATTCCATGGAAATAAAAATCTCCAAAGGCCCTTCGGGAGCGGCGCCCAGCGGCACCGTTCCGGCGCCAGAGTCAGACCGAAGGGAACATTGGGGACGGCTTTCACAGTGGGCGCCAGGGGCGACACCAGTGGGGCCGGCGCCGGTGAGGTCCTCGCGTCGGGCCGAAGCACCCGCCGGCACAGGGGCCGAAGCCGGGACCGTTGAGCCCGGAGGCGCCACGGAACCCGGCTGAGGGAGGGACCTCCTGGCCATGAGGTACCGCTCGATCTCCTCCGGCGTCGCGCCGTGCCCAGGGACCGAAGGTGTGGGGCAGGTGGAGCCGCTTGGGCGGTGCCGCCCGAACCCCCGGCCGCATCGTGCGAGCGTCGGGGTGGGTCGCAGGAACGATGACGCCTCTCCGACCTCTCTAATGCCTCTTACCTGAGGACTTGAATCCTGACGACCGATGTCCACTCCCGGTGCTGCGATGACTCAGACCCCGCGACCGGTCCCTTGACCTCCTGTGGGACCGAGACCAGGACCTGGAACGGCGCGGGGCAGGTGCGGTCGTCGTGGTTGAGGCCTAAACACTTCAGGCACCGGCGATGGGGGTCCGTAACCGACATCAGTCGGTCGCACTCCGAACAGGGTTTGAATCCGGGCATCCCTACCGGCACCGATGGAGTCGAAGACTCTAGGAAAGAAATGATCAAAAAGATCAAAAAGTTTAGTCAAAAAATGACTAGGGGTAGAGCTTCTCCGGATCTGCGCTAGCTGGCGCGGAAAAAAGAAGAACTGACGTCAGCGCGCCTGGGCGGCGTCTAAGTACTCCGACGACGTCATTTCGGCGCTAACAACGCCCACGACGGACACGGACGACGCCTACTGACGCGCAGGGGTATTACTACGCAAAAATTTCCGGATACAGTCTGGGGTCATTCAAAGGTAAGGCATCTATCACTAACGTGTCTTTCAGATACTAGAGTACATTCTTGACCCTAGAGTCTACCCCCAGAACCTCAACTCCCACTACAAAATACTTACCTCAAAAACCAATAACACTCTTTTCTTCCATAGGAGAACATTGACTTTTTCAAGGAAAAGTTTACAAGTGTGGAGTATGAGAAACTAAATAAATTCTTTAAAATTGCATAAGCTAACAAAAACGAATTTACTTATCTGTTTTCAGAAAATGTCCCAGAGTGGTAACAAGGTAGAATACTCTGTTTAAGCCTAGTAATCTCAAAAGTTAATCTCAAACAAAGGTAAAGGTGACGCCAGGTATGCACTGGTGAGATGTTCATAAAATAGTTCAAAGTGATCCTTATTGATTCGGGCGCTCCTCTTCCTTTGGCCTACCGTTAAGACCAAAGTATTCCGAAAATGTGAAGATTGATGGAAGGAGCATCAAGTTCATAAAATAATCTGCAGTCCAATATTGCAGTCAGTATTTTTTATTTTTCAAGAAAATTTCGAAAAATTCAAGTTCCAACAGAAAAATATTCAATCCAATATGATATTTTCAATCCAATACAGAGATTTGTTTCATTCAGATTAGATGCTTTCTTACAAACAAATAGTCATAGCTCAAAAACAGCCTACGCGTTTTGTCCTCCCAGGACATCATCAGGGCTCATCAAAATAAACAGCTTTAATATGTTGGTTGCGGAGTCCAACTTCATTTGAGCAAGAATATATTCATCAAAATCCAAATAAAACGGGGCCATTGAAATCCTGTTAATTCGGGCTTCAGGCCCTGTAAAAATTATCTTTAAATCTCAATCCAATTGAAAATCTTATTTTTCATGCAAGTATGCTGAGTCAAAAGTTCCAACACCGGCAACAACAGGTCCTGATAAATATTTTTCTGTTGGAACTTGAATTTTGTGAAACTTTCTTGAAAAATAAAAAATACGAACTGCAATATTGGACTGAAGATTATTTTACGAACTTGACGCTTCTTCTATCAATCTTCACATAATCTCAAAAGTTCCTTACCTGCTATTTTACTAAAAAGCCTATTCAATTCTATGTACTGCATTACTATTAAAAACCTCTGCGACAACTTCATCAACCAGCCACCTGACGCCACAGCCGGTTCCCGCCCCCCAGAGACACCAGCCAGCCCACTATCTCCAACTGGACTCCGGTCATGACTGAAGACACCGCCTTGACCATGAAAGGCATCCACTTGGGGGGCCCCCACCGACCCCTGCCCCCCCTCACATCTACCACAGAGCTGCAGTCGCCATTGCACCCAAACTACAACACACCTCCTTTCCTCCCCAATAACACGAAAATTACCTGCGGAGTACCACAAGGGTCATTCCTGAGCTCAACCCTCTTCAACATCTACATGGCCCCCTCGCAGCCATCGTCCGACAACACGGCCTCAACATCGTATCCTATGCTGAAGACACACAGCTCATTCTCTCCCTCACCAAAGACACCACCACCGACAAACTCAACTTCCAGAAAGGAATGCAAGACGTCACAGTCTGGATGACCAACAGCTGCCTGAAGCTCAACGCCGAGAATACAGAAGTCCTCGTACTTGGAACCACCCCTTCAGCAGTGGACAAGAACTGGTGGCCAACCGCCCTCGGGAGCCCACCTACCCCCTCAGACCACACCAAAACCCTCCATATCGTACTCAACTCATCAATCACCGTGAACCGACAGGTCAACGCCGTCACCTTCCGCTGCTTCAACAATCTCTGTGTCGTCTGCAAGACCTTCAAATGGATCCCCCCGAGTCAAGGAAGACTGTCATCACCAGCAGACTGGACTTTGGAAACACACTCTAAGCCGGCATCAACAAGTACCTACTCCGCAAACTCCAGACAATACAGAACACCGCCTTCACTCGCCCTTGGCATCCCCTGGCACAAACACATCAGACAACACCTACATAGAATACACTGGCTCCCCCAGGAGAAAAGAGCCACCTTCAAAATCCTCACTCGTGCATGCAAATGCCTACACAACAAAAGACCCAAATACCACAAAGAAGGAATCAACTTCCACGTACCCAAAAGGAACATGCGATCCTCCAACCTCGCACTGGCCGCATGCAACGAGCCAGAGCAGGTGGAAGATCTTTCACTCACATTGTAGCAAAGACCTGGAACGAGCTACCGGCAGACATCAGAAGCGTCCCCACCCTGAACACCTTCTGGAAGATCATCAAGACCAGGCTCTTTTGGCTAAACAGATCTGCGCAACCCCCCCCCCCCCGTTCCCAGGGCACCTTGAGACCCTCAAGGATGAGTAGCGTGCTTACAATAATGCTGATTAAGTATTTCATTTCGAGCACATACAGTATCATTTAAACTGCATTTCAATTGCATTACGAATGTAAATTATTTATGGCTTACTTGTGCCAGGTCTGATTGGTTCTACAAAAACAATTGTTCTGAAGTTCAGTGTGTGAATTAATTTGCTGACTGAGTGTGTACAACAAATGCTTAACACTGTCCTCTGATACTGCCTTACTGCTAGACCGCACCACCACAAATAGAGAGTAAGGTTCTATCTAACTTTATCTCTGGATGGGTAGGGTCCACGAAGGGGAAGCTTCAAAGGCTTGGCGCCTTTGTGAGGTCTTTTGCTTCTTCCAGCATATGACCACTACCGGTTCTGACCCCCCCACTTTGGGCGGGAGAATCGGCAGGAAAACCAAGTGAGGAAGGGTGGTGTGCCCACTGTGCCAACCCCACCCCTCAGGTGGGGGAGGCGAGGTGAAGCACAACTCTCAGTCCCAGCCATCTTGCATATGGGGGGACCCAGCCAACCAGAGTGAGGCATATGCCGCCCTCCCACAGCAGGCAGGGTAGCATAATAAAGGGTATACCCACTCTAAGGAAGGGACCCATTGGTTCCAACCTTTACTTAACCTGTAATGCCCCTAAATCTAGTATTTAGGGGAACCCCTGCACCTTGCCTCCTCAGACAAGAACCAACCAAGAAGAAAAGAAGGACCGAAGAGCTGTGCTGCAGCTAAGAAGAGGAGGACCCCCCCACTGACTTGGCCCCAGCCCTGCCAGCCTATCCCCACTTTGAACCTGTAGTAGCGAAATCCCAGAGTGTCCTGCAGCCAGCAACCTCAATAACCCAGAGGACCTACCCTGCCTTACAAATAAAAGACTGTCTCCTGTGAGCACCGCATTTGCTCAGCAACAGACTCTGGCTCCGGCCCAATCCGCGAGTCTGCACCACACTGCAACAGACACTCTCCATGCACCCTGAGCGGCACTAGGGCAGCCGTGTGCAGAGTGCTGATGCCCAATGTTTTCCACTGGAGTAAAAGGGGGACTCCGGTTGGTGACTGCTCACGAGCAGGCTACGGGGTTGTGGGAGCAAAGCTCCTGGTGTAAGGCCCGGCGCAAAGGGGGATCTCAGTTATCACCCAAAGTACATTGCAGCAGCTGGGTGCAAGGTGCTGTTTTGGTGTTGGGTGCCCTGTTGGTTTCAATGGAGATTCTACAGTTTTGACAAAGACTGCAGGCTTTGGGACGAAGATCTTCTGGAGGTGACCACCGGGTCTCAATTAATAAAGTCTCCGACCCTTCTCTTACCTCCTGTGAATACATATGCCTTGAGGTCTTCAGTGAAAACAAACCTATTTGTTCACTACACATCATTTACCACCCACCTGGGGACAACCTCACCTTCTCCCAACAACTCATGGACACAATCTCAATCAACTCAGGACGGCAAAACACACAAATTTACCTGGGCGATTACAATCTTCATTGGAATGATTGTAGTGACGCAGTGGTCAATGGCCTCAAAAATTACCTGAATGCCTCTGACCTCACCCAAATTTGCAACAGCCAGACCCATGACAAAGGCTCTATCCTCGACATCATCGCCAAAGAAGGCACTATTCAACTTGATTCAATCCAACCCTGTGACTGGTCAGATCACCATACTGTCACATTCTTCATCAATGAAAAAGTTAAACGTATCCCGGTCCAATCCTCCAAGCCCAAAGTTTGGAAAAGAGACTTTAAGAAACTCAATCCAAACTCTTTACCCCCTAACAGCTGCAATCTCCTACTTCCCCCTACCGGCGTTACTGACGTTCAGTGCTTAACTGACCACTATCTCAAGGCTATGACCTCAATAATCAATGAGGCTGCACCGATGCAACTGAAAAGAGACTCCACCAAGATCTCCAATCCCTGGTACGACGGCAGTCTCAATGAAGACAGACGGGCCATGCGAATGGCAGAGCGCACCTGGAGATCTGTTCCTTCGGCACTACACCTAAAAACTCTGAAGAAAAAGAGAAACGCATACTTCAGGAAAATAAAACGCTTGAAGTCAGTTCTTCAGACTCCAGCTCAACCAAGCAAAAAACCGTCCGAGAAAACTGTTCGAACTAATTCGATCTGAATCCAAGGAACAACCCCAAGCAGTCAACACTATGGGCAATGCACCTTCCTGTGAAGATTTCTCTGATTTCTTTAAACAAAAAACCGACAACATCAGGAGCGATCTCCTCATTGACGCAAGCCTCTACTCCAAAGACCACTGCATAACACCCAATGAACCAAAAAACAATGCGACTTGGTCATCCTTTGTCACGTACTCTGAAGAAGAAATGGACAGTCTACTCAGCACCCTGAAACCATCCAATCACCTCAATGACCCTCTTCCTGCTAACGCTGTAAAAGGCTTCACCCATTTGCTCCTCCCACTCTGGACTAAAATTATCAATAGCTCACTGCAACAAGGAACCATCCCTGACTCCCTCAAAGTTGGTCAAGTTACACTTTCACTAAAGAAACCAACAGCAGACCCCACTGATCCAAACAACTACTGTCCTATTACCAACATTCCCACCCTCACCAAATTGTTGGAAAAATGCGTCCAACTACAATTGACAAAGCACATAGAACAGTTCGATCTCCTCAACCCTCATCAATCAGGCTTCCGAGCAGGGCACAGTACCGAAACGGAAATGACTCACATAATTGACGACGCCCTCCAAATTTTAGATCACAATGATACCTGCCTCCTCGTCCTTCTTGATCTCTCTTCAGCATTCGACACTGTGAAACATGAGAATCTACTCGAACTCTTAAAAACAAGAATGGGTCTTTCTGGGACTGTCCTTCAGTGGTTCACCTCCTTTCTACACAACAGGTCTCAGAAATTCAAGAGCAACAACTTGATGTCCTTCCCAGTACCTGTATCGTTAGGTGTCCCTCAAGGATCCTGCCAATCCCCTACTTTGTTCAACCTAGTAATGGAACCTCTCACCACCTTGCTACAAGCATCCAATGTACAATTTCACATGTACGCCAATGACACTCAACTATATCTCAGACTACAATCCCCCAAAGACATCATGCGTCTGAACTCAACAATCAGAAGCACCCAATTCTGGCTGGTCGATAACCACCTCACACTCAATGCTATGAAATATGAGTTCCTTCTGATTTCACCGCCCGCAAAAATCTCTACCACTCAAACCAGGTTTAAACACCTAACTGCACTCAATGTCCAACCAACCATCGTGGATTCAGCTACATCTTTAGGCATAACACTCGACGCCAATCTCAACATGCAGCAGCATATCAGCAAGACAACTAAGGGAGCGAACTTTCAAATAAATACCTTGAGGAAACTTAAACCCTTCCTCCCAGCCAAAGACTTCCAAACTGCAGTACAAGCACTAATCATCCCTCGCATAGACTACGACAGCATCGCCCTCTGCGGTCTCCCCCTAACTACAACTGCACCCCTAAGAGCCTCACTAAACGCGGCAGCGAGACTCATCACTGGATCAAAAAAACACTCACATATCTCCCCTGACTTTAAATCCCTGAACTGGCTGCCCTTTGAAGCCAGAATACATCTGAAAATGGGTTGCTTAACGCACAAGGCTTTTCACCTGAACTCACCTGGCTACCTCACTCAGAAGCTGACAATTTCCGGCGGCTCCAGAACCACCAGAAGCACAGAAAATCTTCTGCTAAAGCCTCGAAGATTCCGCAAGGAAAGAACTTACAAACGCTCCTTCTCAGGAATGGCGCCTAGGATCTGGAACTCACTCCCTCCTGAAACCAGGCTCATCTCCTCCACTTTCCTTTTTAAGAAAGAAGTTAAAGCTATCCTCATGGCTAAATACACTTGAACTACTACTTTTGATTTTTTAAGACTCTGCGTCGATCTGTACTCTTGTTTGATCCATTTACACATGTGTTTTACCTGTATTATCGACCTTACCCGATTGTTCATACTCCCTCCCATTTGTTTTATTTGCTTTGCTCCCTCGTGTACCCACCCTTCCTCTTACCTCTCGTCTATGTAAAGCGCTCTGTTATCTGCAAAGATCTTGTTCGCGCTATATAAAACTTTCAAAATAAAATAAATAAGTTGGGTTGCTGGGACACAGTCGGTTGGGCCACTCAAGGCTGTGGGACTTCGGGCACAGGGGTATCTTTTGGCGTCTGATTTTCTTACCAGCTCTGGTCGCGGTCAGGGGGTGGACGGGGCGGGGGGGTGAGGGGGTCGATCATCCAGAAAAAGACTGCAGGTGTCCCAGAAGAGTCAAGGCAGGTCAGATCACCAGATCTCAGGTCAGGCTCGCAGGAGAGACCTCTTTGTGGCATTGGGCAACTAGAACTCAGGGCGTGGACATGCATCCTTGACCCTGGGGGGAACCCTTGTTCTAAATCTAGAAGCTCAACCCCAAATACTGAGTACTTACCTGTTAACCGATAACTCCATTTCTCTCTCCATAGGATGTGGAGTTGATTTGTATGAAAATAAACTACAACTATGCAAAACTGATTTTACTTACCTTTTCTCTAGGCTTGGCTTAGTTCTAGAAATAAAATAAAGTAATATTTTTATACAAACAAAATTGGCCTGAGTTCAGTCTGAGTGTGTGGCATCATTTGCTGATTGAGAGTACAACAAATGCTTAACACTACCCTTTGATAAAGTATTACTGCTCGGCACACTACCACAAATGGAGAGTAAGGTGCTATCTACTTTTACCTCTGTCTACCCAGGGGGTTCCAATGGACAGTGAACACTATACCTCATTTTGGTATAGTGTATACAGAGCCAGTTTCCTAAACTGACTCTTTTGTGGTAGTGTGCTTGAGCAGTCAGGCCTATTAGAGGGTAGTTTTAAGCATTTGTGGTACACACTCAGGCAAGAAATGATGCCGCACACAACAGACTGAATCCAGACCAATTGTTTGTCTAAATAGTTGTTCCTTTGTTATTTTTATTACCAGAACCAAGATCTACTCAGAAGCAGGTAAGTGATACTTTCGATACAAATTTACTTTTCAAGATAGTGTGTACTAGTTTTGTTAAAGCAAATAAGTTACTTTGCAGTAGGAAAATGGGTTGTAAGCTCGTTCTAGTTCAAGACCAAACAAACTAGCAACACAATTTGGGCATCCTAGGACACCAGTAAGCATGTTGACTCATTGTAGGAAGCAGGCTCTGTATATACTTTACCAAAGTAAAGTATAGTGTGCACAGAGTCCAGTGGAACCCCAAAGGCAGGCAGAGGTATAAGTAAAAAATACCCTATTCTCTATTTGTGGTAGTGTGGGCGAGCAGGAAGGCTTTTAAGCCTTTATTGTACACACTCAGGTAAGAAATTATGTTACACACTTAAAGACTGAACTCTACCCAGTTTTGTTTTTATAAAATTATTTAGTTATTTTAATTCTAGAACCGAGCCAGCATGGTGCATGTAAGTGAAATAATACTTTGCAGGTATATTGCAGTTGAAATGCTGTCGGATGCACATTTTTTGGTTACAGGTAAGTCATTTGGTTGTAAAGCAGTCTGAATTACTTCTCAGATTACGTTGCAAATTACTTCTCAGATTACATTTTAGGTTACTTTATCCACTCACTGTGATATGCCTAGATATCACACTGGGACATTTCCTAGAAGTAAGTAAATCAGTTTTTGTAAATTAGCAGTTTTTCAAGGTTTCATACAACAACTTCACAAAAGATTTTCAAAGAAAAGCAATCAATACAATCCTATGGAAGGAAATGAAGTGATCAGTTTGATGGCAAGTACTTCTGTTTTGGAATTGGGTTTCTGGGGTTACAACCAGGGTTCCCCCAGGGTAAAGGATGCACTCTCCAAGCACACTCTGTGGCACTACGGCGGCCGGGTGCAGAGGGCTGAGGCCCAATGTTATCCAATGGTGGATAGGGGGCCTCCAGTTAGTGGCTGCTCATAAGCAGGCCACAAGGTTGTGGGAGCAAAGCTTATGGTGTTAGGCTCAGGGCAAAGGGGGATCTGAGTTTACACCCAAAGAACACCCACTGCGGTGGCTGGGTGCAGGATGCTGTTTTGGCATCGGGTGTACTGTGGATTTCAATAGGGATTCTTGAAGTGCAATGAACACTGCAGGCTCAGGGACGAAGATCTTCTGGAGGTGACCACCGGTTGGAGAGGTAAGTTGGGATGCCTGGGGATGGTGGGACACAGTCGGTTGAGTCACCCAAGGCCGTGAGACGTCGGGTGCAGGGGTGTCTTTAAGCATCTAGTTTTTTTACCAGTCCGGTCGCGGTCGAAGGGAACCTCCAGAAAGGGGCTGCTGGTGTCTTTTGGAGATTCGAGGCAGGTCAGAGATCACCAGATCTCAGGTCAGGATCACCGTGGAGACCTCCTCAAGGTGTTGGACCACTAACTCGGGCCCTGGACATCAGGTGCAGACTTTGATTTGTCCGGAGTCGGTCTGTGGGTGAGCAAATCTGGTGCTCACGGGAGACAACAGTTTGGTTTGGGAAGGCAGGTATTGTGGGTTCTTGGGGATGCTAGCTGCAGGAAACACTAGGATTTGGCTGGAGCTGGTTTTTGGTGGGGACAGGCCAGTAGGGCTGTTGCCAAGTCAGTGGGCGTCCTGTTAGTTCAGCAAAGCTTCTTCGGTCCTTCTTCTGGTCGGTTCTTGTTTGAAGAGGCAAGGTTCGTGGCTGCCCACTAAATACTAGATTTAGGGGTGTTACAGGTAGGTAAAGTTCAGGACCAATGGGTCCCTTCCTTGGGGTGGGTGCACCCCCTGCTATGCAAACCTCCAGAGGGAGGGGGCATATGCCTCTCTCTAGTTGGCTTGGTTCCCCCATCTGCAAAATGGCAGGGACAGAGTTGTGCTTCACCTCGCCTCCCCAAACGGAGGGGTGGGGTTGGCAAAGGTGGGCACACCTCCCTTCTTACTTGGTGTTCCCATAGATTCTCCTCCCTAAAGAGGGGGAGAGAGCCAGTGGGGGTCAGTTGCTAAAAGCAGCAAAAGGCTGGGATAGCTCACAAAGGCAGCAAGCCTTTGAAGATCCCCTTCGTGGACCCTGCCATCCTGAGGGAGGATTCTTGGCACATCGTACTACGATGTGCATCGTTTCAGACTCCGGAGAGCGGCAGGCTCTCGACCCAGGGGTCCAGAAACAATTCTGGTGGTGACAGCTGGCGAGCAGCCACTCAGTCAGGACACTAGAGTTAGGTTGTTTTTTAGGTGGCAGCTCTAAGGTGCCCTCTGAGTGCATTTTTCATTCGATCCCACACTGGCATCAGTGTGGGGTTTATGTGCTGAGAAGGTTGATATCAAACTATCCAGTTTTCAGTGAAGCCATCATGTTGCTGTGGAGTAATGACAAACTCCCAGCCCCATATACTCTTAATGACACTGTAAGGGTACAGGGCTCATGCACCTGTACCCTCACCACTGGTATAGTGCACCCAGCTAGAGGGGAGGCTTACCTATGCCAGGGCAGATGGCTTGTAGGCATGGAACACAGGAATGTGTGCCATATTGACTCCCCTTTGTTCTGCACCAGAACACGCAGCCTGCAAGGGCAGAGTGTGTAATAGTGCATGGCCTCTAAGGGTGGCACAATAACTGCTGCAGCCCTTCGTTACATGAAACCAAAGAGTGCCAATTGGGTTTTTAATCAGTACAGTTTTAGGGAAAGAACATAGGCCCTGGGTACCTGGCTGGCAGGAACCCAGGGTACACTCAGTTTGGCAGAGAGTGGGGGGCAACCATGCAAAAAGAGGGCACTTTCTTACCCTCATTTGAAGTCACTAAGTTACTTTGTTGCCATACAAGACAGGTCCAACACTTACAATATTTTTCAGAGAAAACCACCATACAATCCTGTGGGAGAAAATGAAGTGTTAAATTTGCAGGTAAGTACACTTGTTTGAACTTCAGTCTCAGGCAGGTTGCACTTACACAGGGCAAGGGTCAGGCAGGTCACAAGGGTGCAACCTCAGCGGCACTGTGGAAGCCGGGTGCAGAGGCAAAAGGGGAGGTTTGGGCCTAATGCAGTTCTATAGAGACTGGGAGGTTCTAGGAAGAGCACCGGTCACAGGCAAGTAACTGCTGTTGCTGGGTGAGGGCCCAGGGATCAAAGGTAAGCACAGAGGAGGCCACAAGTAGGCACCAGCAGAACAGCTCCAGTGGTGGAGAGGCGGCAGGGTGCAAAGTAGGCGTCTAGCTCCCAATGGAAACCAATGGAGGACGCTGGTTATAAAGAAATGCTGCAGGCTTGGTCAAGGAGGCTGGACAAAGGCTAGATAGCTGAGGGACTCCAGGGCACCATCAGTTGGGCTCCCCAAAGTCAGAGGACAGTAGATGCAGTGATACCTTCTGGTGTCAGGTTTCCTTAGCTGGGTGAGGTTGGTGCAGGGGCGCCTTCGAACAGAGGCAGCAGGGGTTCGATGATGGGTCTTGGAGAGGTCAGCCACCGGTGAAGACTAAGCCATGATCGCCGGGGAGACATCTCAGGGTAAGTGGTCCACTTGAACTCGGAACGTGGAAGGTATGTGCAGAATCGCCTATCTGCCTGGATCCGTAGTCTGGTGTTGGTTTCTTTGAGTTGGACAAATCTGATGTCCACGAGAGACAGGAGTCTTTTTCGAAGACAGTGCAGGTCCTCCCGGGCTCTTGAGGTATCTAGCTGTGGGCCACAACGGTTTCTGGAAGCAGGGCTGCCAGAGGAGGAGACAGACTGGAGGGGCTGTGACCAAATCGGTCAGTCTTCTCCACTGCTGCACAGCTCTTCGGTCGTCTTATCTGAAGAGACAAGCTTCCAGGGTGCACCTAAATACTAGATTTAGGGATGTTACAGGGTTGTGCAGGTTGGGGCCAGTGGGTCGTTCCACTAGGGTGTCTACACCCCCTAATATGCCAGTCTCTAGTGAGAAGGAGTCATAGGCCTCTTCCTAATTGGATGGGTCCCCCGCATCTTTAAGAAGGCGAGGACAGATGTGGGCTTCATCTAGCCTCACCTACTTAGGGTGGGGTTGACAAAGGTGGGCACACCTCCGTTCCTAGCTAGGTTTTCCTGCTGTTTCTCGAGACCAAATTGGAGGTCAGAACCAATGGTAGCCAGATGCAGTAGCAGCAATAAGTTGGGGGTAGCTAACAAAGACAGCAGGTTTTTGAAGCAGGGACCTTCCCCGCCTTGGGGAAAGAGGTGCGACATCTCTGCCCAGAATGTGCTTGCTCTGTACCCAGGGGTCCAGAAATCTCTCTGGTGGTGGCATGTGGCTGGGAGCCAGTTAGGAAACACACCAGAGCTGGTAGCATTTCAGAGGGCATCTCTAAGATGCCCTCTGAGTGCATTTTTCATTAAATCCCAAACTGGCATCAGTGTGGGTTTAGTGTGCTAGGAAGCATGATGCCAAACTTCCTAGACTTCAATGAAGCCATCATGGAGCTGTGGAGTTCGTGTTGACAACCTCCCAGCCCATGTACTTAAAATGAAAATGGCTCCACTGCACTTACAGTGCCTGTGAATGGCACAGACACTGTAGGGGTTTAGTGCTCATGCAGAAATGCCCTCACCTGGGTATGGTGCACCCAGCCTTTAGGATAGTAAGGCCTGCTAGAGAGGGGACCTACCCATGCCACAGGTAGTGTTGGGGGACATGGCACAGAGGGATGTGTGCCATGTCGACTCTAGTTTGGTCTGCACCAAACACGCAGTGGCAGTGTGTGGGAGTTAAGGTGAGGGGGTCTCAGACTGTGGCACAATACATGCTGGAGCCCTCAGAGCCCTCTCTGGTCACAAGGCCCTTGGTACCAGGGGTACCTTTTACAAGGGACTTACATGTGGCCCAGAGGTGTGTCAATTGTGGGTGACAAAGGTACAGTTTTGGGAAAGAACACAGGTGCTGGGGCCTGGGTAGCAGGATCCCAGCACACACAGTTAAGCTGGCATCGGGTATGTGCAGAACGTTCGGCAATAACCACGCAGAAAGGGGCTACAGGGCCTCCCCACCCCCCCAAAAAAAATCAGCTTTTAGTTGGACTTCAGATGATGAAATCTTGAAAAAAATGAATATAGAAAAAAATACCTGCACATTTGCAATCATTAATGTGTTCATATTGTTTTATACAAGTTGCTGATATTTTGTGATACTGACCAGACCCAAAAGTTCCTTGTGACGTGAAAGGTCTTCCAGCATCCGGTATACGAATAACTTGAGAAAGTTTCTCAGCTATGGCCTAGACAAGAAAAATGAGAATTATGATGGCATGCATACACATCCTTACAATACTGCAAATGCTATGCATTAGTCTGACTGAATATAATCTGTTACAGGTGTTATGCTACAATTTATTTAAAATAACCTGCATGCGCATAGCTGTGCAACTGAATTCTCAAAATAACAGAAGAAAAAGCCATTACGGCTCGTCATATGAAAAGTAAGTACTGTGCATACAATGGAAATCTAAAACAGATTAATGCTGCAAAAAAAGCATCCAGGTGGTAGAAAGTAAGACTCTCATACTGAAACAATAATTTGAACACCAGATATAAAATCATGGGTAAAGGAGTGCAAACACATATGCATGTACAATAAAAAAAAAACAAATTAGGAGGAAAAGCCGACTAGCTTTTGTAACAATACTGCTGGTAGATATTCAATTTTCCTGCAGACTCATCATATTAGGAATACCCACCATGACTGGATCTGGAAACTTTTCCCACAGCAATAGCTGTCAAGCATCACCAACTGCTACCATGCGGCTTCATCTGCAACTTCGTCCCACAAGGGTGCAATGACATTGGAAAAAACCGAAGACCATCTCCCAAAAGATCCCACCAGAGAAAAAACAAGAGTAGTCCTTTTCTTTCTTGAAGTGACTGTTTTGCTCCCTGTGCCATCTGGAGTGTCAATGGTGTTCCTCGATAGCAGTGTCTCCCTTGAAGCAAAACCCTCAGAAGATTTTGCAATAACTGTGCAAAAATCAAGCAATGAATTTGGCTTAAAAAAGTACGGGTTTTACTATATTTTAAAACAAACAAAAAAATCGAGTCTATAGACAATGTCTATAGTCTTACATGGTCACTGCCAAAACGAAAATGCCCCTTTGAAAATTCGAGTGACCCTGCAATGATTGGTGGGCCAGCTACCAATCAAGGAGTCTGATCCAGAGTTAAGAATGGGTCTATAGAATCCTATTCTGTGAAGAAATGTTACTTAACTGTACCTACAGAATGCCAGAGTGAATACTCTTCATGCAAACTCATCTGCCAATTTAGATGATTATTTGCGTAGGAAGCTGGCTCTTTATGTGATACATCGAAAATTGGATATATCTTGTAAAGAGAACAGGAATTCCGTTAGGAGTAGACAGGGGCTCACTATGCAATCCCAAAGTGCTATAATAGGAAGTAGTGTGGTCGAGCAGCCTTAGGCTTGACACAGAGGAGTACAAGGCGTGTTGGAAACAGCAAATGGCTGGGGTATCTCACAAAGACAGCAAGCCTTTGAAGTTTCCACTTCGTAGTCCCTGCCCATACTGGGGGAAGAGACTTGGCACCTCGCCCCAGGATATGCATTGTTTTAGACCTCAGAAAGCAGCAGGCTCTCGACCAAAGGGTCCAGAAACCTGTCTGGTGGTGGCAGCTGCCGAGAAGTCACTCAGATAGGACACTAGATTTAGGTCATTTTTCAGGGGGCATCTCCAAGATGCCCTCTGAGCCCATGTTCCATGTTCCAGTGGCATAAGTGTAAGTTTAATGTGCTGAGAGGTTTGACACCAAACTTCCCAGTTTTTCAGGAAAGCCATTATGGTGCTGTGGAGTTCATACTACCAAACTCCCAGCACTATATACTCTTAATGACATTACTGCACTTACAATTTCTAAGAATTGGTTAAGACATAGTAGGGGTACAGGGCAAATGCACCTGTAACCTCACCACTACTATAGTGCACCCAGATAGAGGGGTGATTACCTATGCCATGGTAGTGATTAGTAGGCATGGCACACAGGGATCGTATAGTTTCTTGCCGGTCGGTGTAGTTTTGCAGCTTGAAGACTTTCTGGACTCACTATGCTGTGCATTATTCACCATCCAGTAGCTGAGTCCAGAATAGTAGTCTTTTCTCTCTTTTTTTACGTGGCCCAGGTGGGCGTCGACATACCACCATTTGGTGTCCGTTGTGACGTTGACGCGCTTTCTCCGGAAGCTCCCACCTTTGGTCGCCATCCTTAAATTCTTTTTTCTGGTCTTGTGTTCTTCTTTTCCCTCTCATCTTGAAAGTCTATCTCCAGTTTTAATCCATTTCCTCTGGTCTCATCTTTCTGGCGGAGGAGGATGGGTTCAAGTCTTCAAGCTGCAAAACTGCACAGACAGGTAAGACACTATACATTTTCGCAACGTGAATCTTTCTGGATTCACTATGCTTTGCATAGATTTTGTAGCGGTTTGTCCTTATTGTGGTGGCTGGGTGGAAGATGAGCACTAGTTACTGAATATGTGTTGTAAGACCTTCTGTCCCACTTGCGCTCCTTTGTTCATTTCGCTATCTACACAGTAGTGCTTAGTGAACGTGTACACTGAAGACCATGTTGCAGCTTGGCAAATGTCTTGATTGGTGTGTTAGCTAGAAACGCAATTGTTGCTCCTTTCTTCCTTGTTGACTGAGCAGGAGCTGCTCCTTGTAACAGTTGTCCTGCTTGTTTGTGGCATAATTGTATGGTTTGTGCAATCCACCGTGCAATGGTATTTTTAGCAACTGGTCAAACCAAAAAACTGCTGGCAAAGGAAACAAAGAACGGCTTTGTCTTTCTGCACTCCTTTGTCCTTTCCATATAGCGCATTACAGCTCCTGGCGTCCAGTGTGTGAAGCGCCTTTTCTGTGCTTGTGGTTGGTTTTGGGAAAAAACTAGGTATTTGGATTGTTTGGTTGATGTGGAACCGAGACACCATCTTTGGCATGAAGTGTGGGTCTGCTCTCATTACAATCCTATCACTGTGTCTTTGCAGGAAGGGCTCTTGAAGTGTTAACCACTAAGAAGGCTAAGTGAGTTGCAAGCGCTATCACATCATTACGAAGAGTGTCTTTAGCGTGAGCATGCGCAGTGTACCTTTGTGAACAGGCTCAAATGGTGCCTTCATCCATTGAGTTAGCACTACGTTGAGGTTCCATGCTGGTACTGGCATTCTGTTTGGGGGTGCGATTCTTTTTGCTCCTTCTAGAAATCTTTTTACTACTTGTGAGGTGAAGAAACTATTCCCTGTTTCTCCTCTTGTGTAAGCCACTATCGCCGCTAAGTGCACCCGTAGGGATGTGTAGCTTAGTTTACTTTGTAGGAGATGTGCGAAGTATTTTAGTACTGTTCATTCCCTTGTGATTCTCTTTTGTAGTTTCTTCCTAATGCACCATTCGGCCAATCTTTTCCACTTTGTTATGTAGCACTTGCTTGTGGTATGTCTTCTTGCCTTCCTGAGCACTGCCATTGTGCTTGCCGGTAGTCTGAGTTGTGCAAACTCTAGGTCTTCAGGAGCCATGCCGCTAGGCTGAGGCTCTCTGGTTCTGGGTGTAGCACCCTTCCGTCCTGCATTGATAACCAGGTCCCTTCTTCTTGGGAATCTGTGTGCTGGTGCTTGTGCGAAGTGTTGGCATTTTGATATGTTGCAAATAGGTCTATTTGCGGTGTACCCCACTTCTGGAATACTTTCTGTATTTCCTGTTGGTTGATCTCCCATTAGTGGGATGCTGACGTCTGCCTGCTGAATCTGTCTGCTTCCACATAGTCCTTCCCTGGGAGATGTATTGCTAGTTGGTCTATTTCTAGTGGGATGGCCTATGTACATATTTCCTGTGCTAGCCTTGATAGCGCTACTGATTGTGTTTCTCCTTGTTTGTTGATGTAGAACATGGTGGTTGTGTTGTTCGTTTGGATCAACACCCTGTTTCCGTACAGCTTCTTCTGAAAGATTTTAAGGCTAGGAACACAGTTTTTAGTTCCAGATAGTTGTTGTGGTTGACCGCATCTTGCTGCGACCATAGCCCCCTCACCTTGAGTTTGTTCATGTGCGCGCCCCACCCCAGCTGGGAGGAGTCTTGTGATGGTCACTGTTGGGAGTTGGTTGTGTGAATGTTTTACCCTGTGATGTTTTCCTTGTTCCACCACGCTACTTCCTGATGCACTGCGTGTGTGACAACCACTAGATCTTCCCAACTCCCTGCTGCCTGTGACCACTGCTGCTGTATACATTCCTGGATTGGTCTCATGTGGAGTCGAATATTTTGGACTCGGTAAATGCATGATGCCATCATTCCCATTAGCTTGCTCACCGTCCTCACTGCCAGAACTTGCCCCTTGTGGTAAAGCTGCGTTTCCTTCAGTATCGCCATTGTTCTCCTTCTGCTGGGAAACACTTTGGCCTGTATCGTATTAATCTCCCCCTCTAAGAATATCTGGTTCTGCTCCGGCTCGGTTGACGATTTTTTCCAATGGATTGAGAAACCCAGTTGGGTCAGACTTTGTACAACCTGCTGGATGCGTTTAACGTGGCTGTAAGAACTTGCCTTTACGAGCCAGTCGTCGAGATAGGGGTATACGTTTATTCCTTGCCTTCGTAGGTGCACTTCAACAGCTGCTAGGCATTTTGTAAACACCCTTGGTGCGGATTTGAGTCCGAATGCCAGTACTGTGAACTGGTAGCGAGTTTGGTTGAACACAAACCTTAGTAGAAGTTTGTGCTTGTGGGTGATGGGGATGTGTAAATATACGTCCTTTAAATCTATAGTTGCCATGTAATCCCCTTGTTGTATTTGTGGCATTACCTCTTGTAGGGAAGTCATTTTTAATCTTGGGGTCCTTGCGAATTTGTCCAAGAACCTTAGATCTAGGATAGGTCTTAGTGTTTCGTCCACCTTTGGCACGAGGAAGTAAGTGGAGTAAACTCCCTTGTTCCTTTGGTTGTACGGTATTACCTCTATCGCCTCCTTGCTGAGTAGTTCCTGCGCCTTTAGTTGTAAGAGCGTAAGTTCCTTTGCTGAGTCTGCCTTGTTTCTTAGTTTCCCGTTTGGAAGTTGTTTTGCATGATGTTTAGTACCCATTTGTTTGTTGTGACCTTCCTCCACTCCTGGATGAAGTCTTCTTCTTCCTCCTACAGGTGTTGTGTGTTCGAGGTACTGTTTGTTGTGGAATGCCTGGTTTTTGTTTTTCTGTACGTCTTTCTCCCCACCCAGAGGTGTTGCTAGGGTGGGTGCTTGCCTTATAGCGAAGTCACTTGGGGGTAGGTTGCTTGCCTACTCTCTGTGTCTATCCTCGTCCGTCTGAGCGCCCTCGAAAGGACTGGCGCCGGCACTGCCAGTTCTGCTGCTGCTGTCCCTGCTGCTGCTGGCCCCGGTTGTTCCCTTGGTAGCTTTGTTGGAACGTTTGGTGCAATGTAGTAGACACGTTTCCTCCCCTACCACCTGGCCTTCTCACGGATGTACCCCATCTCATCCCTCTGAACTGCAGCGTTCCCATGGACCTCGCAGTCTTGTTGTCCTTTTTGAGATGGGTTAGCTTGTCGTCAACTGGTGTGCCAAACAGTTGCTCTCCGTTAAAGGGTGTGTTCAGGATGTTGTTCTGCACCTCTGCCTTAAAGCCTGATATTCTAAGCCATGCGTGTCTTCTCTTGGTGACTCCGATCATCATCTGTATGCATGATGTGTCCGCAGCATCCAAGGCCGATTTTAAACATGTATTCGAAATAGACTTCTTCCTCCTGTTCCTCAACCGATTCAGGCGTTTTTGGTGGTTCGGCGTCCTAGTAATCTCCTTCGACTTCGAGCTAGGGCTTTGGTGGGATGGTGTACTGGCTTATCCTTTCATCGAAGTCCTTTTTTTGCTACAGGATGCTCACCATTTCTGCCCTGAGCCTCCTGTTCTTCCTTTTCATCTCTGCGGCCTGTTCGGCATCAAGAGTTTGTGCGCTTCGCGGTAGCCGACGTCGAAGTAGTTGTCGGCCCTTCTTTCTTCAGCACAGGTGTCCTTCTTGAGGGCATCCTTCGATGACCTGCATTTTTCGAGGGATTTCGCCATCTGGATCCGCTGAACTGTTTGTCCTTGGGTGAGGTTGCTTTCGACTAGAGTTTGGGCTGCAATGTTCCCTTCGAGGACTTTGCTTCACTCCTACGAGTGTCGCTCGAGGACTTCGCTTCACCTTTGAGTGTTGCTAGTGTCCGGGGTTCGACAACTCTTACCTCCTTCGACGTCTTCTTCAGGACCTCGACGACCGTGCAGTTCTCTGGTCCCACGGCGATTTTGTCCTCCTCTCCACTGGAGAGACCCACGTCTCGAGAGATGGAGGTGGCCCCTGCATGGTGTAGTTCGCCCTTCTCGGCCTCTCTCTTACTCTTGAGGGTCTTGGGGGGTGAACGCTGATCACACGTTGCAGCCTTTGCTGTTGTGGTTGAGCAGCAGGCAGAGGTTGCAGACTGGAAGCCGGTCCATCTGTGCGTATTTATGGTGACAATTGGTGCAAAACTTGAAAGGTGTTTTGTACATTCCGGCGCTCAGGGAGCCCCCTGCGGGCGCATTCTCTGTTGAACGTCGAGATCTCGGTCGAAAAGCCTTCTCCCTCGTCGTCCCGGTTACCCGACCTGTAGTCGGGTGTCTTGAAAAGATTGAGTTGTCGATTCTCTTCTTTGTCGATTCTTTCTCCAAAAACTATGGAGCTCTTCGGTAACGATTCAGACCCAACGGCGGAAAAAAGAATCTGAAGATGGCGACCAAAGGTGGGAGCTTCCTGAGGAAGCGCGTCAACGTCACGAATAACACCAAATGGTGGTATGTCGACACCCACCTGGGCCACGGAAAAAACAAGAGAAAAAAAAGACTACAATTCTGGACCCAACCACTAGATGGCGGAATAATGCACAGCATAGTGAATCCAGAAAGATTCACGCTGCAAAAGTGTGCCATGTTGACTCGTTACTTTGTTCTGCACCAAAACACTCAGCCTGCAATGGCAGTGCGTGTGTAAAGGTACAGGGGATCTAAGGGTGGCACAATAAATGTTGCAGTCCTTAAAGGATTTCCCTGACCACGGTGCCCTTGGTACCATTTACAAGGAACTTACATGTGGCCAAAGAGTGCCAATTGGGTTTTGTCTCAATGCATTTTAGGGAAATCACATAGGCCGTGGGTACCTGCTTGAGAAAAACCCAGGGCACACTCAGTCAAAGCACAT
Source organism: Lissotriton vulgaris (assembly GCF_964263255.1). NCBI lineage: Eukaryota > Metazoa > Chordata > Amphibia > Caudata > Salamandridae > Lissotriton > Lissotriton vulgaris. The sequence goes on along the minus strand of NC_141691.1, from coordinate 924,283,837 downwards.
CAACAGTTAAGCAAAAAGCGGGGGCAACCGTGCAAAAAGAGGGCACTTTCTTACACCAGGTGCAGGGTTCTGTTTTGGCGTTGGTGTCTTGTTTTCAATGGGAGTGGCCAGTTTTGGATTTTGGTTGCAGGCCCAGTCCTGGAAAACGTCCGGGAGGAACCAACAGCTGGGTAGATATGTTGAAGGGCTCCGGGTTCTCTTCTCCAGGGCGCAGAATGACTGGATACAGAAGTGTCTTGAGGTCAGATTTCACCTTACTGGGCCACTCGCGGTTGAGGGGGTCTCCGTGCAAATGCTGCAAATGATGTGGGGAGTCCTGGAGGGGTCAGCCCACAGTGGACCCAGGCTCTGCAGCGTAGGGGGATCTTGCTGGGACCGGTGGGTCACCCAGATTCGGCCAGTAGGTGTCGGTCGAATATGCTACTTACCAGTATGCATCTGTTCTTGGCATGTAGGGCTGCTGACATTCATATCTGTGCATAGATCGCCGCCTAGTGTTGGGTCCGGATGATTGCACATTGTTGTCCTGGAAGAGTCTTCGAAGTATCACAAGATAGGGGACTCCTCCCCTGGACTACAGTGCGCATGGGCCTCCTCTCCATCCTCAGATTGTTTTTCGCCATTGTGGCAGAGATGGAGTGTAGTACAGTAAGTGATGACCATGCTAAAACTAATTCTGAGAGCTGCAGCAGCTACAGGCGCCAGGGAGGAGGGCGGGCGATATGAATGTCAGCAGCCCTACATGCCAAGAACAGATGCATACTGGTAAGTAGCATATTCGGTTCGAGGCATGTGGCTGCTGAATTCATATCTGTGCATAGAATATATAGCAGTCCCTCTATTAGAGGCGGCTGCCCGTGCCAGTTGCAGCAGTCTGAAAAAGTGTTTTTAGAACAGCCTGCCCTACAGCTGCCTGCTGTTTGGAGTGCTCATCTACGCAGAAGTGTTTTGTAAATGTGTGTATGGTAGACCATGTGGCTACTCTACAGATTTCCTCTAAAGGAATGTTTCCAAGGAAAGCCATGGATGCTCCCAACTTTCGTGTTGAGTGGGCTCTTGGGGGAACCGTTAATGTGCGTTTAGCCTTTTGATTGCAAATCTGTATGCACTTAACGATCCACCTGGCTATACCGGATTTGGGGTTGCCTTTGTGTTGTGGTGAAAAGGCAACAAACTGTTGTTTTGTCTTCCTAAAATCTTTTGTCCTATCTATGTAGTATATTAGAGCTCTCTTGACGTCTAGTGTGTGGAGCATTCTCTCTGCCACTGAATCTGGATTCTGGAAGAACACTGGCAGTTCTATAGTTTGATTCATATGGAACTGTGAAACCACTTTAGGCAGAAACTTAGGGTTAGTGCGTAGTACCACCCTGTTGGAGTGAATCTGTATGAATGGCTCCTGGATAGTTAGTGCCTGAAGTTCACTAACTCGTGGTAGCGATGTGATTGCAATTAGGAAAGCCACTTTCCACGTCAATAATTGTATCAAGAGTGTAGAGGCTCAAAAGGTGGTCCAATCAGTCTGGTAAGGACCACATTCAGGTTCCATACAGGTGCTGGTGGGTGTCGGGGAGGAATAACTCGTTTGAGTCCCTCCAGAAAAGCTTTGATGGCAGGCACTCTGAAAAGTGAGAGATGCTGCCTGTTTTGGAGATAAGCTGCTATTGCGGATAAATGTATACGAATGGAAGCATAGGCCAGATTGCATTTGTATAGATGTAATAGATAACAGATGTTGTGAGTAGATGCATCTAGCAGATTAATGTCGTTGTTGGCACAATAAATGACAAACCGCTTTCATTTCGCCGCATAACATGCTCTAGTGGTGGGCTTTCTTGCCTCCCTTATGATATCCATACAGTCAGGAGGCAGGTTGAGGTAGCCAAATTCTAAGACCTCAGGAGCCAGATCGCCAGGTTGAGCTGTTGCGGATCTGGATGCTGAATGTCGCCATGGCTCTGCGTCAAAAGCCTGGGTGTGAGGTGCAGCCTTTGATGCGGTACCACGGAGAGTTCTAGAAACATGGTGTACCATGGTTGGCGTGCCCACGTCGGAGCAGCCAGGATGAGAGTCATCGAGTGTTGCTTCAGTTTGCGTGCCACTAGCGGTATTAGCGGTGCTGGGGGAAAAGCGTACGCAAATATGCCTGACCAGTTCATCCAAATCGCATTTCCCTGCGACTGTGGGAACCTGGCGGCAAAGCTTTGGCATTTTGCGTTTTCCCTTGTGGCGAACAGGTCTATCTCTGGATGACCCCACTGCTGGAAGTACGGTTGGAGTACTGATGGATGTATCTCCCACTCATGCATCTGGTGGCTGTGCCTGCTGAGCAGGTCCGCCATCTGATTGTCCTTGCCTGGGAGGTGTTCTGCCATGAGGAAGTCGTTTCTCTGAATGGCCCACTTCCACATGCTCTAAGCCAGATGAGACAACTGTGGAGAGTGTGTACCTGCCTGCTTCTGTATGTAGTACATGGCCGTCATGTTGTCCGTCCGGAACACTACCTTGTTGCACAAATGTACTTTGAATGCTTTCATTGCCATGAAGATAGCCATCAGTTCCAGAAGGTTGATGTGCATCTTCTTCTGCAGTACTGTCCATAGTCCATGCACTGTGTAGTGGAGTACATGAGCTCCCCATCCCTGGAGAGATGCGTTCGTCGTCAGTATAATCTGAGGCACAGGCTCTTGGAACGGTCGGCCCCTGCAAAGGTTTTGTGGGTTCCACCAATGCAGAGAGTTGTATGCGCGACCGGTCACCAACACTAGGTCTTTCAATTGTCCGTGAGCCTGATTCCACTGACGTGCCAAGCACTCCTGAAGCGGCGCATGTGTAGTCTCGCGGGCGGGACTATGAAGATGCAGGAGGCCATCATGCCTATCAACTGCATGAACACTCGTGCTGGAAGATACTCACTGAATTTGGCTGTGCTTTGGCTGCCAGAGTGTCTATTGTCGCGCCCAAGTACTGCTGTACGTGGGCGGGCTGGAAGTCATAAATACATTGTCTGAAATGGTGGGGATAACTCTGGAATGCACAATTCGCTGTGGTCTCCTGGGTTTATTGGGGAAGATGAAACCCATGTCACATAGGTTTTGTGCAGTGGCCATATTGTTAGCTAAGCGCAGAGTCTCAATGTGCTGGGGAAGTAAGAATGTACCAACAGTCAAGCAGTGGCTAAGTGATATGTCTTACTGCCAAGACACATTACGCACATATGAAGAAATGTTGCCAGCTAGGTCTGTTGCCTGTGGATGGTTGATGCCAGTTTTTGAGCCAGTGTGACTCCATTGTAAGGAGCTGTAGGAGCGTAATTTCGCCGCCCTGCTTTCTTTTGCCATTTAACGCATTCCACTTGTTTTGTCTCTTCATGTGTTTGGACAAGTGGACTTTGCACGCTTGTGACTGCCCTGAAGGGCCACGGGCATTAGTTTGAGAGGATTTCTTCCTTTGTGCCCTCCCACTGTGGGAGTAGCGTGTTTATCGATCGTTTTTCTGCAAGTACCCCTATCCTGATGAAGCCATAAAGAATCTACTGGCTGAAACGCAACCGCGACTGCGTCGACACTTCTGTGTTGAAGGAGTCCCTCTATCACTATTTGTATTTGTTTCAACTTCTTGCGCCCTGTATTAAGCTAGTTTTGTGAGATTTTTTTTTTCTCTCAGGCGCCAACAGGATTTTCTTTTTGATCTATATCACTCATAAGTGGGAGTGTATATATTTTGAGAAAGGTTTAATTTGCCTTTCTTAGGGTACGCGGTTTGTATTTTGTATAAGCTGTATATAGAAATTGTATACATGTATATTTTGTGATGTGCCCTTCCTTGGATTAATTTTGTGTACCACTTGTTCTGGTGATACGTTTATATGTCCATATAAATTATGCTTAATTATATGTGTTTACATTAAGTTGTAAAGAACAAGATAATTTAATTTTTCTTGGATCTGAATATTAAATGTGAAATTTATCCCTTTATACCGTTTTTTCTACTTTCTCATCTTTTTGATGACCCCTGCTCTGGTATGGGAGGGTGATGTGGGCAGAACCCCTTTAGTATTCCCTAGCACAAATAAGAGCAGCACAAAGTTCTGGAGCATTGGATGCCCATATCATAGAGAATTACTGGGTAAGCCATTCGGAGGGTATATTTGGGGTTCCATCATTCACAGAACCCTACCTGGTATAGGCAATGGCAAATCAGCTCTGATCGTTTCAGAGGGCGAAGTGAAGTGGGGAATACGTGGCATAACCCGCAACAAGGCTCCTAGCCCGGATGGAAATCACCTTACTGAATGCAGTGGTTAAAGTTGTTGGAAGATAGGCGGTCTACATGGGCTGGAGAAAATATCTTGTTGGACGTACAATATGGTTTCTGTCACGGTCACTCAACGATTGACCAATGCTTGAATCTCTTCATGTTAACGAATAAATATACAGTTGCGTGCCCTTACACAATCTTTTTGGCCTTTATGGACCTTTCTTCCGCATTTGATAGCGTGAACAGAAGTAAGCTGTGGCAGATTCTGCTCTCCATCAGGTTGGACAGAGTTTTCTTCTTACATTATTTACACAGAGATACTAACGCAGCTGTGCGATATTCAGGTAATCCGGTCTCTCGTGCTTTCCCTATACTGAGTGGGGTCCGCCAAGGTTGAATCTTGGTCCCTTTTTTTATAATTAACATCTATATTAACAACATGGAGAAAACCTTATTGGAGACCAAGGTTTATTTTCCTCAGGTTGGACGGCGAGGCCTTCCAGTTTAGTTGTACACAGACAATGCCATTTTAATGGTCAGGACCGAACGGGGACTGCAAACCGTTTTACACTCTTTTGTTCATTTCATGGGGAACAGGACTTGAAGGTTAACAACTCCAAGTCCTACATCATACAAGTGGGGGCTCATAGTAGCAGACCGTGTATCTTTAAAGTAGGGTCATCATCAATCCCAAAGTCAAGTGTCATTTCCTAATTGGGGGTTTTGATTGATGCTAAACTGAAAATGGGGCCCCCAACTCATTCATAAGAAAAATTACCTGGTACGTTTCTCTGCAGCCATATTTAACTTTGCCTCTACCAAAGGTTATTTTCTAGGTGGATTTTGGGGAAATAATAGCAGAGGGAGAGGTAATACACCTGTGCATCCCCAGCCACAAATAAGCGGGGACTGATTTTCCATTGCCTATCCCAGCTAGGGTTCCGTGAATGATGGGACCCCCAAATATATCCTCCAAATGGCTTACCCAGTAATTCTCTGGCGGGGTCAGAAACTCGTATGTGGTGGTGGCAGGCTGGACTGGACCAGTCAGTCAGAAGGAATATGCCACTTACCAGTATGCATCTGTTCTTGGCATGTAGGGCTGCTGACATTCATATCTGTGCATAGATCGCCGCCTAGTGTTGGGTCCGGATGATTGCACCTTGTTGTCCTGGAAGAGTCTTCGAAGTATCACGAGATAGGGGACTCCTCCCCTGGACTACAGTGCACATGGGCATCTTCTCCATCCTCAGATTGTTCGCCATTGTGGCAGAGATGGAGGTAGTAAAGTAAGATGGCCATGCAAAAGATAATGCTGCAACAGGCACTGAGGAGGAGGGCGGGCGAGCGATATGAAGGTCAGCAGCCTTACATGCCAAGAACATATGCATACTGGTAAGTAGCATATTCCGTCGAGGCATGTGGGCTGCTGAATTTATATCTGTGCATAGACTATAGCAGTATCTCCTCTAGCGGTGGTTACCTGTGCCAGATGCAGCAGTTTGAAAGAGAGTTTTGAGGACAGCCTGGCCTACAGCAGCTTCCTGCTTTGCTTGTACGACTACATAGTAGTGTTTTGTGAAAGTGTGTATAGTAGACCATGTGGCTGCTCTACATATGTCTTCAAGAGGATTATTCCCTAGGAAAGCCATGGATGCCCCCATTGTGCACGTAGTGTGTGCTCTTGGGGGGACAGTTAACGTGCGTTTAGCTTTTTGATAACATATTTGAATGCATTTAACTATCCATCTGGCTATTCCCGACTTTGATATGGGATTTCCTTTATGTTGTGGTGAAAAAGCAACAAATAATTGTTTTGGTTTTCTGAATGATTTAGTCCTGTCCACATTATAAAGCAGAGCTCTCTTTACATCTAGTGTGTGTAGGGCTCTTTCAGCTACAGACTGTGGATTTTGGAAAAACACTGGCAGTTCTATTGATTGATTAATATGGAAAGTGGATATGACCTTTGGCATGAACTTAGGGTTTGTTCTAAGTACTACCCTGTTAGCATGTATCTGCATGAAGGGTTCTTGAATTGTTAGTGCTTGTAGTTCGCTAACTCGCCTGAGTGAAGTAATGGCAATCAAGAATGCCACCATGTCTAAAATGGTGTTGACTGCAGGGCCGAAAAGGAAGTCTTGGTTGATTGTTTGGTAAAGAATGGTGGATGCATCTCGTTCTTAAAGCCAGAAATACGTAGCCATGCATGTCTTTGTAGTAAGACGCTAGTGTTAATGGACCTGGCTGCAGTGTCAGCTGCGTCAAGCGCACATTTAATGGAGGCGTTTGTAATATATTTCCCCTCTTGTATGAGGTCATTAGCTTGGGCTTTGAAAGGCTCAGGCAGGTGTTGCATTAAACTTTCAAGCTGGTCATAGTGTGCTCTGTCGTAACAAGCTAGTAGAGCTTTTGTATTTGCAATTATCCATGAATTGGAAGCCTGTGAAGCTACCCTTTTACCCGAGGCCTCTAGTATTTTGGACTCTTTATCAGGAGGTGGAGCTTCTCCTGTTGTCTCTGAGTTGGCCCTTTTGCGTGCATTAGCCACTACTAGTGAGGCTAATGGTAAATGACCTCTGATATAAGTAGGGTCTGTAGGTGCCGCTCTATATTTATTTTCAATCCTGGGATTGATTACGCGTGCCCTGGCTGTATCTTTAAATATATCTGGCGCGTGTTTTAATACCCCTTTCAACATAGGAAGTGTTTTTACATTTTTCTCGTAAGTAGGGAATGTGTCAAATAAAAAGTCTTAGTCTCTGAATGGCCCACTTCCACATGCTCTGAGCCAGATGAGACAACTGTGGAGAGTGTGTACCTCCCTGCTTCTGTATGTAGTACATGGCCGTCATGTTGTCCGTCCGGATCAACACTACCTTGTTGCACAAACGTACTTTGAATGCTTTCATTGCCATGAAGATAGCCATCAGTTCCAGAAGGTTGATGTGCATCTTCTTCTGCTGTGCTGTCCATAGTCCCTGCACTGTGTAGTGGAGTACATGAGCTCCCCATCCCTGGAGAGATGCGTTCGTCGTCAGTATAATCTGTGGCACAGGCTCTTGGAATGGTCGGCCCCTGCAAAGGTTTTGTGGGTTCCACCAATGCAGAGAGTTGTATGCGCGACCGGTCACCAACACTAGGTCTTTCAATTGTCGGTGAGCCTGATTCCACTGACGTGCCAAGCACTCCTGAAGCGGACGCGTGTGTAATATTGCGTGCGGGACTATGAAGATGCAGGAGGCCATCATGCCTATCAACTGCATGAACACTCGTGCTGGAAGAGAGTGTTGTGGTTTGAATTTCCGTATCAGCAATTGCATGCTGTTGATCCTCACTGAATTTGGCTGTGCTTTGGCTGCCAGCGTGTCTATTGTCGCGCCCAAGTACTGCCGTACGTGGGCGGGCTGAAGGTGGGACTTTGGATAATTCAGTAAAAACCCCAGATTGTGAAGAAGGTGAATGGTGTGGGACATGTGGGTGGCACATTGCTGGGCCGACTTTGCTTGGATAAGCCAGTCGTCCAGATAAGGGTAGACGTGAACGTTCTGTCTCCGTAGGTGTGCAGCCACTGTCGCTAGGCACTTGGTAAACACCCTGGGTGCTGTTGTTACTCCGAAAGAGAGGACTTTGAACTGATAATGCTGATACTGAATGGTAAATCTGAAATATTTTCTGTGTGACGGGTGTACCGGTATATGGAAATATGCATCCTTTAGATCTAGTGTTGCGAGAAATCTCCCTGACTGAGTAACGGTAGAACCTGCTGCAATGTGAGCATGTGAAAATGTTCAGACAAGATGTATTGGTTTAGGGGCCTGAGGTCCAGTATGGGTCTGAGGGACCCGTCCTTTTTTGGGATCAAGAAGTACAGTGAGTACACCCCTGTACCTTTTTGTTCTACAGGCACCATCTCTATGGCTCCTTTTTGCAGGATGCGGACTACCTCTTGCTGCAATAACTGTATATGCTCTGCGGACATAGGACGGTGTCTTGGGGGTATGTTGGGTGGAGTGGATGTTAACTCCAGACAATAACCGTACTGGATAAGCTGCCTCACCCACCTGTCTGTAGTGATGAATTTCCAGACCGGCAGGAACCGTTGTAGTCTCCCCCCCCAACCGGTGTTATATGGTTGGGGGGTAGAGACAAGACGTCACTGTTTGTTAGTGGCGGAGGATCGGGAGATGTTTCCACGACCTCTGCCCTTGGTGCGGTTTCCACGATAGCCACCCCTATTGTTCTTGTTGTAGGTGGTCTGCGTGCCTCCTTTACTGTACTGTGTCTGCTGGGACACCTGGCCTCTGGAAGCTCCTCTATTGTTGGAGCGACGAAAAGAACCACCCCTGAACTGCTGCGACTGTAGAGCCCCCATAGACTTTGCAGTTTGTGTCATTTTTAATTTTTTCTAAGGTGGTGTCCACTTCTGGGCCAAATAAGTAATCAGGGTTAACTGGCTGATTGAGTATGTTGGTTTGAGATTCTCAGCCAGGCATGTCTTCGTAACATAACGCTTGTATCTATAGCCCTGGCTGCAGTGTCTGCTGCGTCTAGCGTACACTTAATAGATGCGTTGGATATAAGTTTCCCTTCTTGCATTAGCATTTCTGCTGCCTCATACTCATCTGGCAAGTGTTATAACAGGGTCTCTAGTCTATCATAATGAGCCCTGTTGTATCTGGCTAAGAGTGCCTGTGTGTTGGAGATGCGCCAGACATTGGCCACTTGAGCTGCCACCCTTTTCCCTGAGGCTTCTAGCACTTTAGATTCCTTGTCAGGGGAGGAGCATTACCCGTGGTCTGCGAGTTCGCTCTTTAACGAGCATTTGAAACAACCAGAGAGTCCAATGGCAACTGTCCCCTGTCCCCTGATATATGTAGGGTCCACAGGTGCTGGTTTGTATTTTTTTTTCAATCCTGGGTTTTATCACTCTTGCCCTTGTGGTCTCCTTAAAGATGTCTCCAGCGTGTTTCAGGACACCTTTTAGCATGGGTAGAGTCTTGACAGTTCTCTCTGAGGTTGAGAAGAACAAGTTACTTACCTTCGGTAACGCTTTTTCTGGTAGATACAATATCTGCCTGTGGATTCCTCACCTTACAAGGGCTCATTCTACAAGAGCTAAGTCATCAACCTCTGTATTGGCTAGAGGTGTTCCTGTAGAGGATATTTGTAGGGCGGCAACTTGGTCTTCCCTCCACACTTTCGCAAAGCATTACTGCTTGGATTCCGAGGTGAGGAGGGACGGCCACTTGCATACTGGTAAGTAGCATATTCCGTCGAGGCATGAGGAGTCACCTATCTCGTGACTCTTCTGGGACAACAAGGTGATGACATCAGTTCCGCCCTTTTTTCCGTGCCTTCGAGGCACACGGACGGACCAATGACAGTAGACATATACACAGTATACACAGTACCAATATCAAGGTAACACACAGTGTGAAGAAAATGCAATAAAACATTTGACAATAAAATAAATACATAATAGAAACACTGGCATAGAAGAGTGGACAACGGGGAGGCCGGTGGGTCAGTGAGGAATCCACAGGCAGATATTGTATCTACCAGAAAAAGCGTTACCGAAGGTAAGTAACTTGTTTTTCTGATAGATGCATCTGCCGTGTAGATCCCTCACCTTGTGAATAGAGTCCCACAGCAGTCCCCACTCCCAGAGGAGGGTGTCCACTCTTCTAAACCAGGAAATCCTGAAGGACAGAGCGCGCAAAGTGGCCGTCCCTCCTCACCTCGGAATCCAAGCAGTAATGCTTCGCGAAAGTGTGGAGGGAAGACCAAGTTGCCGCCCTACAAATATCCTCTACAGGAACACCTCTAGCCAATGCAGAGGTTGACGACTTAGCTCTTGTAGAATGAGCCCTTATAAGGTGAGGAATCCACACAGCAGATGTATCTATCAGAAGGTGTCAAATAAAAAGACCTCTTCAATAGGGTCAGCATGGAGTTGGACATCGTGATTTTTTGCTGCCCTCTCAATAAGCGCGTTAAACGCAGCCGTGTCTTCTGTAGGTGAGGTTTTAACAGCATAGATATGACTGTCAGGGGCATTTTGTGGCTCCCCTGGGTCAACAGTGTCTGTCGAGGGTTCAGTGTGGTCTTCTGGATCAGTGTCTACAGGATAACTGTAATCCTCATTGTCACCATCCCCTACATCCACATCTGAATGTGTGGGTGAAAAAGGAGTAGGTTCTTGTCCATATTGTTGTAGAGGTTCAAAAAGAAGAGGTGAAGTTGCAGAATCCCCCTTTCTTTAATGGAATTTTACACGACTCCATAGGCTGTTCTGGGGCGATCTTTCGCTTGTAAATGGAAAGTCTACTAGTCTCAGCGTCTATGAATTGCCTCGACTGATCTTCCTGCAGAGGCTGTTGATGCTTTGTGGCCCCTTCAGTAGTTGTAGGCTTTTGCCCCATGGACACCTTCTTGGCCGCCTCAACGCCAGTCTTAGGGGCGAACGCCTTAGGTGTCACCGGCGGCGGCAGTATAAACTTAATAGGTGCCGACGCCTTTGGAGTTTTACTGACTGTCTTTGGGGGTGGAGTGGCCTTCGGTCCGACAGCTATAGCTTTCTCCTTAATGCGCTGCAGCGAGTCCGACACCTGCTTTGAAAAAGAGGCGGATGGTTGTGTTGACTCAATGGGGTTCTTAGAGCCACTGCTTGTTTTGGGCTCGAGGTCTTTGCTGACCTTTGCTTAGTCGAGTCGGCGTTTAGGATCGAGAATGTTCTGTTTCGAGTTCTTTGTTTGTGTCTACGGTCTTCGGCGCCGACTTCTTTGGGTCGATGTCCTTGACCTTCTTCTTCTGTGCCCCGGCCTTCGGCTCGACACCCTTTAGCGACCTCTCCGGGTCGATAGCACTCTTTTGTTTCGTCGGAGCAGATGGTTCAGAAGCCTTCGATCCGACCAAAGTAAGTTGTACTTTCGGTTTCGATTTTGTTTCTTGTGCTTTCGGTTTTGTAGTCACCGATGTTTTTTGTTTCGACTTCGATCGATCAACCGATGGCTCTTTTGAATTGCCCGTAGCCGGGCCCTGAAGCGAGGCTGTAGAAGTATGCGTTTGATCTTGGGCAAGGCCTTGTGGCGATCCCTCGACCTGAGCCTTATAGAGTGTTCTAGTCTCGGACCCCATACCAACGGTTGGGCCTAGCTCCTCGCTCGAGCTATCTACTACGGCCCCAAAGGCCTCATCGTCGTCTCCTACCTCGTCGACGTCTTCATTTTCGACCATCTCCTCATCCTCTGCGTCATAACTGGAGTCAATCTCTGATGCAGGATCCGACAGGTTCCCTTGAACCTCCTGCTAGACTCCCTTATCTTCCTCAGCATCGAAGATGTTCACCGGGTCAGGTGCCGTCTGCTGGGCTTCCTTCCTTCCGCGAGTCGAAGGCGAAGTGTTTTCTTGGATCGGAACCGCGAACAAGCCATACAGCTGGCTTCATCGTGATCCGGCGACAGGCACTTGTTGCACACCGGGTGGACATCGATGTGAGGATACTTGGAGTTGCAAACGGGACATCTCTTGAATGGGCTCCGTTCCATCATCGATCGTCTAGAAGGCTTCTGGCGTCGACCGGGCCTTTAGTGCTGAATAGCCACGCGGCTCTTCTTGACGTCCGGCTCGAGGATTGAGCTGGAACGAGTACTCGGCACCGATCACAAAGACAATACCGACGATACCTAGAGGCCTTTTGGCCAAATATAAAGTTTTCTATCGATTCCGAACTTGAGTTAACAAATATACATCCGAACCCAATGGCGGAAAAAAACAATCGGAGGATGGAGAGGATGCCCATGTGCACTGTAGTCCAGGGGAGGAGCCACCTATCTCGTGATACTTCGAAGACTCTTCCAGGACAACAATGTGGAATCATCTGGACCCAACACTAGGCGGCGATCTATGCACAGATATGAATTCCGCAGCCCACACGCCTCGAACCTGCTGTTCCCTGAGACAACAGGCTGCTCCCCTGCTAGGAAGTGTGAAGTGTTCAGTGTTCCCTAGGACAGTAAACAAGGAACTGTTGGTGGAAGGAAGTAGGACCTCCTCCAGCAGCATGACTACTGGGAAGTGGCCATACATGGCCTAGCTTCAAAGAGGCTACAGCCGCAGTGAAGCAAATGGCGATCATGCCATAGCCTGCCCACTCTTGTGTAGGCTGACAGGGTGACATCTCACAAGAGGGTACATTTGTTGTAGACCAGGCTTTCCAGGAGGAGCTCAGTATAGGGGTATACCCTAGGTATTTGTCCAGAGCTCCACACAGAGGTAAAAGACCTAAGCCATCTTGGATCCAGGCAGAGAATAGTATGCTGGGATTTTTTATTGGCCAAACCCTCAGAAAGTGATGTTAACTGGATAGTGAATCCTCTCCACCCAAAAACACAAAGAAGGCATAAAAGTGGCATCCCTTGCAGTGTCCTCTGATCACTACTCAACTGAAAAGAAGACAGGAGGAATACTATGACGCTACTCCCTGGATCCAGAAAAGAGAGGCTGTACTAAAGACAGGACTGCACAAGTTGCACCCGAGGGGCAAGCTAAGAGGACTGTGCCAGTTGTGCCCACTCGTGGGCTGGAACTCCACTTTTGCCAGGACAGAAGTGACTTCTAAGACTAGGTGGCTTGTCCCTGTTATGCATTAGGTTCACAGAAGAAAAGAAAGCCTGCACCCTTGAGAGTCTTGCTACCCAGAAACACCTGCCCACAACTACACGCCGAAATGCAGCCTAGGAGACTGAGCCCAAAACTATTTGAGGTACAAATTGATTAATATCCTGGGTAAAGAGTTCAATATAATCAAAAGAGTCCAAAGAGTGTCCTTAATGGGATTCTTCTTCCATTCTTTATTCGGATCAGGATTTTCAGGTATTCAATCCAGACCATCAACACTGCAATACACAATTGATGAGACGAATTTCTAGCCAACACGTGATTAGTCTGTTGGAAATATCCACAGACATCTTCAGGGCAAAGATATGTATGTTATAGTAAGGTTATCAAAATAATTAAGGCAGGGGCTCACGATCCAATTATGATCCCAAAGATATTAACTCTTGTTTCCAGGTAAGGTCGAGAAAAGCAGCTCCTGTCCCAAAAAGAGAGTACTCCTGTCGACCGGATGGCGACAGGAGTACTCTTTTGTACCCTCGTTTGCTTTTCCAGAATATTCTTGGGAGACCAGCCTATATTAATGGTATTGGATTTAACCTAGTCATGGGTGGCTACCTTTTAGGAGCAGAAGCCCTCACCCACCAATGGTAGCATGATTCATCAGTGGTCTTTGCTATTTGTTGGGCCAGCACTACAACATCCAACAGACCCCACAATGGAGCACTTTACGGAGAACGTTTTGTAATTAGTCTTTCCTATCTAGTGGCCCAATGATGAAACCTGCCACCATCCGTGGGTGAGGACTCGTGCAGCTAAAATGGAGCAACCCTTTATGACAAAGTTGGGTACAGTACCATAATATATGCTGGACTCCCTATATTATTCGGGACCAGCACACTCTTAGTTTTTTGATCTATGTCACATAGGGGGGACGTGTGCCGGACCAATATACCTCTCGGCCCCTCTTGCATTTGAAAGAGCTGTTCAACTCCCACCAAGGACTAAACTTCAAAATACAAATGTCTTGTATATACTTAATGCACAGGATCAAAAGAATCATTCAAGTCAGCTATCACTCTAAACATTCATTGGTTTCTCATACCTGTTTCACAGCAGGATCTGTTTCATGAACATTACGCACTGGTTTATTTGGCTGCATTGGCTTTGGTTTGCCAAGAAAGTTCAATCCTGCTGGTCAGAAAATTAAAGGTGCTCAGGTAAAGAAGAAACCACATTACATTATAACAGATGGCTTTTTCTAGGAAATAACTAAATTAAGCAGGTGATAAAAATGAGTAACCACAAGTTGATCAGATTATATTTTAGTGGTAACTGCATATTAGACGTTTTAGAAGGACAGAATCACTACTCACCTGCAACATTAAATGTTCCTTGCATGGCTTCAGATGAGAGAATGTAGAATCTGGAGAAACTCATTACCTCACATGCCTCCACTACAGGGAGAAAGTCTAGAATAGATCCTGCATTTTAGATCTATAAATAGGTAGCCAACAATATTATATTTTTATAGAGTAAATGTGGAACAAAATAGTTTAAATAGGAGTTATCCTCCAGTTTCCTAAACCACGAGGTCCAATTCTGTTGAACACTAAAACCATTGAAGAAAATGTTACTTACTGTAATCCTGATTCTGTATCGGTGATATCCCCATGGAGTCAACCATCTGCGTAGAGGAACCTAGGTACACTGTTGATAAATCATGTTGAAAAGGAAAATGCTACTTACACAGTATGGATAAGTTACTTACCTGTAATCCTAGTTCTCTTCCAGGGGTATCCTCATCAAAGTCATAAGCACTGAATATTCCCGCCCATGTGCGGGACCCCGGAAACAATATAAAAATATATATGTATAAAACACATATCTCGCTCCACATATATGTATGTACATATATCATTTTTCTCACATCAATGCAGCCCCAAAACTGAGGCTAAACAATGCAAACACATATACATAAACTGCAATTAGTAAGGAATCAAAAAACACATTAGGTCAAAAAACTCTTGAACTTTGTGTTTTAATGAGTCAAACCACTCATAAATCCTGAAAATTGCTTATAAATAGACATTGTTAGCCCTCAGGCTGCATTGCAAAACAATATCATAGAAAATGAAACCATTTTCACAATAACTGGCACTGTGCCTTTAAGGCAGCCCTGACCCCAGGCTTCCCATCATGCCTCAGGGGTGACAGTTAGGTCAGTTGTTCTTTGCATAACCCTGAAGACAGGGCTCACCACAAGATTGAAAACAAAACCAGTACCAAATCTCATTTACCTGGGGAGGCGGGTGGGTTGCTTATGACTTTGATGAGGATACCCCTGGAAGAGAACTAGGATTACAGGTAAGTAACTTATCCTTCTCTTCCAGGGGATCCTCATCAATAGTCATAAGCACTGAATAGAATAGCAAGCCCATCAACCACCTGCAGGTAAATGAGAAGTACATGACCCAACCAATCATAACAGCCAAAAGAAACTAGCTGTTAAACAGATTCCTCAGGGAGGCCTGGCCCACCTGGGTATCTGCTCTCGTGTCAGAATCTAGACAGTAATGTCTGGTAAATGTATGGACAGACCTCCAGGTCGCCGCTTTACAAATCTCAGACATGGGCACATCCTGCAGGTAAGCCGCCGTGGCTGCTCTACCTCTAGTAGAATGCGCCTTAGGGGAACCCCCTAAAGTCTTCCGTGCCAATTGGTAAGCAAGCTTGATACACGAAACGATCCACCTGGAGATAGAACGTTTCAAGGCTGCATGACCAGTCCTGATCGAACCGTAGTTAACAAACAATTGATCAGACTGTCGAATAGACTTGGACCTGTCCAGATAGAACTTTAAAACCCTTTTCAGGTCCAGAGAGTGTAACGCCCTCTCAGCTGGAGTAGAGGGATTAGGAAAAAAAGTGGGTAAAGAGATAGACTGATTGACATGAAAATCAGACACCACTTTAGGCAGGAAAGAAGGATGCGTTCTAAGCACCACTCTGTTCAGATGAAAAACCGTATACGGTTCTTTAGTACATAGGGCCTGAATTTCGCTCACCCTACGGGCTGACGTAATCGCTATCAAAAAAGCCGCTTTCCAGGAAATATGCTGTAAAGAAGCTTTATGAATAGGCTCAAAAGGTGAACCCATCAATTTTGATAGGACTAGGTTCAGCTCCCAAGGCGGAGCAGGAGGCCGAACAGGAGGGTACACTTTCTTTAGACCCTGCAGGAAATCTTTTACTGCAGGAAGCTGAAAAAAAGAAGTTTGTGAAGGTGATCGCCTATAAGCTGTAATAGCGGCTAAATGCACCTTAATGGAGTTAAACTTCAAACCTGCTTTAGTCAGGTACAACAAGTATGGGAGAACTGCTTCTTCCTGACTTTTAATCGGATTGTGACCATTCTGCATGCACCACATATAGAATCTCTTCCACTTGCATGCATACGAATGTCTAGTGGAAGGACGTCGTGATTCCTTCAGAATGGCCATGCAGTCCTGTGGCAGCCCTAGGTGTCCGTACTGTATGACCTCAGGAGCCAAGCTGCCAAGTTCAGTGACGGAAGGTTGGGATGGTGAATCCTCCCGTTCATCTTCGACAACAGGTCCTGCCTGCATGGAAGCCTCTTGTGAGGAGACACTGATAGGTGAAGTAGGTCTGTGTACCACCATTGTCTCGGCCAGTCGGGTGCAATCAGGATCATCGTTGTGCACGAGTGGTTCAGCTTGCTCACCACCTTCGGGATCAGCGGAAGGGGTGGGAAGGCGTACACAAACTGCCCCGACCAGTCCATTAACAGAGCATTCCCCCTCGTTCCTGGTCGATAGAACCTGGAGGCGAAGCTTGCGCATTTGGTGTTTGTCGTCTGCGAAGAGATCTATTGAAGGACGACCCCAAGACTGGAAAATGTCGTCTAGCACTTCGTCGTTGAGAACCCAGTCTTCTCTGTCTTCGAAGTGCCGACTTAGAGCGTCCGCCCTCACGTTCTGCTCTCCTGGGAGGTGGACTGCCTGAACAGACAACTTGCGAGCTAGAAGCCAATGCCAGATGCGCTGAGCTTCCAGAGACAGAGTCCTTGAGCGTGTTCCTCCCTGCTTGTTTAAATAGTACATCGTGGTGGTGTTGTCCGTCTGTACTAGAATCATTTTTTCTTGAAGCGAGGGAAGGAACGCTTTGAGAGCCAGGTGAACCGCTCTCAACTCCAGCAAGTTGATATGATAAGTGCTTTCCTTGGGAGACCACAGACCCTGCACTTGTAGGGGTCCCATGTGCGCTCCCCATCCTTGCAATGATGCATCTGTGATGATCGTTTGTGTTGGAGGCGGCTGATGGAAGAGAACTCCCATCTGCATGTTCTGTCTCTTTGTCCACCATTGGAGGGAAGATTGAGCAACCTCCGACAAAGTGATCCGATCGTCCCACTGATCTGAGTGTTGGTCTCATTTGTCCTCCAGATCCTGCTGAAGAGGACGCATCCGAAGTCTGGCGTTCGGTACTAGGAAGATGCAGGAAGCCATCGAACCCAAGAGCGAGGCTATCTTCTGCACCTTCTGGGTCCTGTGGAGAAGAACTTGCTGGCACTTGAGAGCTATCGAAAACTGTCTCTCCTCCGAAGGAAACACTTTTCCTACTTCGGAGTCTAGCAGAGCTCCTAGGAAGTGGATCCTCTGAGTTGGTTGTGAGACAGACTTGTTGAAATTGACATGCAGGCCTAGACGTTGACAAAGTTCTATGCATGTCTTGAATTGATTCCTTACATTGCCTGGAGTTGGACCTTTCAACAGCCAATCGTCTAAGTATGGGTATACGAAGACTCCCCTGCGGCGTAGAGCTGCCGCCACCACTGCGACACACTTGGTGAACACTCTGGGAGCCGACTTCAACCCAAACGGGAGGACTTTGAACTGGTAGTGAGAGGTCCCCACCCGGAACCGAAGGAATCTTCTGTGATCTTGCCGTATTGGAATATGGAAGTACGCATCTTGAAGGTCCATCGAACACATCCAGTCCCCCTGCCTGAGATGTGGATATATCTGATGAAGCGCCAACATGCGAAACTTTTCTTTTCGTACATGCAGATTGAGTGTTCTCAAGTCCAGAATGGGCCTGTATTCTTCCTTCTGGCCCTTTTTTCTGACCAGAAAATACCTCGAGTACACTCCTTTCCCCCTCTGTGACACCGGAACTCTCTCGATGGCTTCTTTCTCGAGGAGTGTAGCTACTTCTGCTTTTAACCTTTGTAGCTGGTGACTTGATGTTGACATCGGGGAAACGTGCGGAGGTAGACGATGGAAACGAAGACAGTATCCATTCTGCAGCGTAGACAACACCCATTGATCTTTGGTGATGGACTGCCACTCTTTTCTGTGATGCGCAATGCTTCCCCCCACTGGAGTGGGTAACGGCGCTGGGGGAAGTGAAAACTCCTTGCTTCTGCTGCGCTTTATTGAAGTTGTTGCCTTGGCGCTGGTTTCCATTTCCCTTGGAATTGCCCTTGCCTTTGTACTGTGTCTTTTGTTGGCCTTGTTGGTTCTGGCCTTTCTGCCATTGAGGGGTTTGAACCCTCTGCTTCGAATAACCCTTGTTGTTCGAACGGAATTTCTTCTTAAATTCCTTTTTCTTCTCGAGTCCCACCGCTTTGAGCGTGTCTAACTCGGTCTTCATCCGCTGCATTTCTTCATCCGCACTCGCTCCAAAGAGAGATGTGCCTGAAAAAGGAAGGTTCAGGATTCTTGCTTGAGCCTCCGGTTTTAATGCTGTGAGGCGTAACCAAGATGTTCTTCTTGCTGTTACTCCGTGCACATAGCCATGTGCCGCTAGAGTTGCCCCATCTGCTGCTGAACCTATAATCTGGTTGGAGACTTGACTGCCCTCCATCAGAACCTCCTCAAAGTCCTTACTGTCTTCTTCAGGGAGCTTTGCGGTAAATCTCTGAAGAGAGTCCCACAGAGACCTGTCATACCTGCCGAGCAGGGCCTCCGCGTTAGAAACCTTGAGGAAAGAGGCCGAGGTGTTACACACCCTTCTCCCCCATGAGTCCTGCACCTTGCTGTCCTTATCCGGAGGTACCGTGGATGAGGAAGCCACCGCATTGGATTTCCTTGCCGCCGTAATGATCACTGAATCTGGCGGGGGATCAGCTTTGAGGAACAGAGGATCCTCTTCCGGAGGACGATACTTTTTGAGAATCCTCGCTGGAACGGACTTCACCGCTGCCGGAGTGAGGAAGACTTCATTCACATGATCCATTATACCCGGAACCAGCGGCAACAAAGGTTTGGGTGCTGATCTGTGTTGCAGGGTTTCGAATATGACAGTCGTCTTGACTTGTGGAGCTGTCATCGGCACTCCCAGTTTCAGGGCTCCCCTGCCCAAGATATCTTGGAACGAGAAAATATCCTCAGTTGGAGACACCCTTGAGCGTGGACTGTTTTTAAGAGTCGGGGAGTAATCCCTGTGCGATCGTGTTCTCGACGAACTTGAAGAACTACTTGCCCTCCTGGACCTAGTTCTTCTGCTAGAACGCGTCTTGGAACGAGATCTCTCTCTGTGACGAGAATGCCTCCTGCTTGAGTGTCTAGAACGAGACCTTTCGCTGCGGGGAAGAGGATGGTCTCGATATCGTTTTAGGCGCTCTGCCGTCTCCTTGTCCTTTGCCCAGTGGTGAAGGGGTCTATTCCACCTTGGGGAAAGATGAACCGAAGGGGATTTGTGGACGGGATCCCTCTCAGGTGTACGCGACAGTAGAGGTCGTTCCGTTCGATCCTGTTGCGATCTTGCAGGTGATTCGGACCTCCCCCTGTTAGATGCGCCGCTCCGTCCATCCGAGGATCTCCGAGATGATGAGGATGATGAAGAAAGGCTCACCAGAGATCCAGAAGGAGATCTTGAGCGAGATCTTTCTTCTGCAAGTCTCCGTCTCTTGGCGGGGGGATCCTGCACTGGAGATTGTTCCACCTCCGCAGCCGATGCTGAGCCTGGAGAACCCAACTGTGGCTCCAGGGCATGAGTCTGGACTAACAAGTCACTTTCCTTGTCTCGAACCACCTCCTTTGATTTTGTAGGAGTAACGGTCTTTGTTAGCGAAGAACTTCTCTCCCTAGATCTTTGCTGACCCCTCGGCGGCGGTTGTATCGACGCCGAGCAGGAAGACGCTCCCTCGACGTCGACCGTGATTTCTCCGTCGACCTCGGGTGGCGATGGCTGTCCTTCGACGTCGAAGGCTGTCTGCTCGACGTCGATGGAGGCTGTTTCGACGCCGATCGTCGTTGATTTGACGGCGACTGGGCGTGCCTAGACTCCAAATGCCGCTCCGACGTCGAACGCTCTCGTCCAGGCGTCGACGTTGGCTGCATCGACGTCGACCGATGATGTGTCGACAGAGGCTCCCTCGACGTCGAACCACCATGGCTAGTCGCCGACGGAGGATGGCTCGACGCCGAACGTCGATGGACCGACGTCGACGGAGAATGCCTCGACGTCACAGCATGACGATGCTGCTTCGACGTCATACGGCTCGCCGTCGAGCTCTTCCGCTGCGACGGCGACCTGTCCCTCGACGCTGATTGAAGCGGAGGTACCTTCGATGTAGACGCTGAAGACATCTTCGTCGCCGTCGACTGCTTCTCCAACGCCGATCCCGACGTCGAATGCGAACCAGTCGGGGCTCCTCTCGACGTCGACCGCGTCTTCCGACTTTTCTGCTTCTTGGGAGATCTTCCTCTCAGAAAGTCCATAAGCTCTAATCCTCTCTCGATCCTTAAGAGTCCTGGAAGATAAAACCTGGCAGTGTTCACAGGTTTTAGAGGAATGAGAGTCTGGTAGACACAGGATACAGACTGAATGAGAGTCAGTCTTTGCCTTTTTCCTTCCACATGAAGGACAGTTGTTGAAGAGAGAAGGCATTTTTTTACAGGAAAAATACCTTTTTTAAACACAAAAAGTGTTCAAACAGCACTCTGTCTAAAAGACGTCGAGTGAAGCCAAAAAATCTAGTAAAAGCAGTATTTTCTTGACAGAAAGTCAAAAGAAAGGGAGCTGTTTCACCAGGGTCCTGACTGAAGGAGCCGGAAAGAACAACTGACCTAACTGTCACCCCTGAGGCATGATGGGAAGCCTGGGGTCAGGGCTGCCTTAAAGGCACAGTGCCAGTTATTGTGAAAATGGTTTCATTTTCTATGATATTGTTTTGCAATGCAGTCTGAGGGCTAACAATGTCTATTTATAAGCAATTTTCAGGATTTATGAGTGGTTTGACTCATTAAAACACAAAGTTCAAGAGTTTTTTGACCTAATGTGTTTTTTGATTCCTTACTAATTGCAGTTTATGTATATGTGTTTGCATTGTTTAGCCTCAGTTTTGGGGCTGCATTGATGTGAGAAAAATGATATATGTACATACATATATGTGGAGCGAGATATATGTGTTTTATACATATATATTTTTATATTGTTTCCGGGGTCCCGCACATGGGCGGGAATATTCAGTGCTTATGACTATTGATGAGGATCCCCTGGAAGAGAAGCATCTGTTCATGGCATGTAAAGCTGTAGATTCACATGCTGTGCATAAGTCTGCCATCTAGTGTTGGGCCCGGACGTTTGCACTTTGTTTTTGTTCGAAGAAGTCTTTTCCAGTCAGGAGGTAGGTGACTGCTCCTTTCGGTGATTTGTTTTCCCGCAGAGGCTGACAATGGAGTTAGTAAGAGCAGAATAGAAATGTCCATGTGTAGGTATCTAATTAAGATAGTAATGGAACAGGTAAGCTGGGAGGTGGGTGGGCGCATGTGAATCTACAGCTCTAAATGCCAAGAACAGATGCACACTGGGTAAGTACCATTTTCCGTTCGAGGCTTGTGAGTTGTAGATCACATGCTGTGCATAAACTATACAGCAGTAATCTCCCAAAGCTGTGGCTAACCTGCAGCTGTTGCAGTGGTTTGAAATAGTGTACGTAAAACTGCCTAGCCTACATTAGCTTGTTGTCTGGCTAACACATCTACACAATAGCGTTTTGTGAATTTGTGTGGTGCAGACTATGTTGCAACTTTACAGATGTCAGCTATGGGAATATTTCCTAAAAAAGCCATAGAAGCCCCGAGTTTGCGAGTCGAATGCGCTCTAGGGGGAATTGGTAAAGTTCTCTTTGCTTTTCATAACATGTTTGAATACATTTGGCTATTCACCGTGCAACACCTGATTTAGAAATGGAATTGCCTTTGTGTGGTGAAGCAAACGCAACAAAAAGTTGTTTAGAGTTAGGAAAAGGTTTTGTCCTTTGTTTGAAATACAGCAATACTCTTAACATCTAAAGTGTGTAGAGCACATTCTGCCACAGAATAAGGTTGAGGAAAGAACCCAGGCAACTCAACAGGTTGGTTGATGTGGAAGGCAGAATCTACTTTAGCTAAAAATTCAGGATTAGTGCGAAGAACCACTTTGTTTTGGGTTACTTGTAAAATGGTTCTTCTGTGGATAATGCCTGATGCTCACCCACTCTCCTGAGTGATGCGATAGCAATGAGGAAAGCAACTTTTCAAGTGAGAAATTGTAGTTCACATCTATGTAAAGGCACGAAGGGTGGACCAGTCAGCCTGGTAAGGCCAATATTAAGATTCCACACTGGGGCAGGTAGAAGTCTTGGAGGGATAACTCTTTGGAGTCCTTCCATGAAAGCCTTCACAGGCACAATGAAAAGGGATAGATATTATCTATTCTGAAGATAAGCGGCTATTGCAGCGAGTTGTAAGCATATAGAGGTGTATGCTAAATTTGAACGTTGAATAACATATTTTGAACAAAAGCATCAAGTGGGTTGATATGGTTATTACATTAATAACAAACCGCTTCCATTTTTCTGCATAGCAAGCTCTTGTAGTAGGTCTTCTGGCCTTTTTAATTTTATTCATACAGTCCGAAGAAAGATTCAGATAACCAAACTCTAGGATTTCAGGTGCCAGATCGCAAGGTTGAGAGGTTTGGGATCTGGATGTCTTATCTCTTCATGGCTCTGAGTGAGAAAACTGTGTGTGAGATGTAGCTGTTGAGGAACTACTGAGAGTTCTAACAGGGTAGTGAACCAGGGCTGGCGAGCCCAAGTTGGAGCGATCAGGATGAGGGATGTTTGCCTGAGCTTCTGAACCACTAGTGGAATGAGTGGGAGGCAGAAAAGTCTAGGCAAATACCCCGGATCAGTTCAGCCATAGAGCATTGCCTTTGGATAATGGGTGTGGATAACTAGAGGCGATGTTTGGGCATTTTGCGTTTAGGTATGTGGCAAACAGATCTAGGCCTGGAAAACCACCACATCTGAAAGAAAAAGGAGAACTTTGGGGAGAAGTTCCCACTCGTGGACGTGTTTTCTGTCTGCAGAGGAAATCTGCAATTTAATTGTTTACTCCTGGGAGGTGTTCTGCTAGGAGATACATTTTGTGATGAATGGCCCACCTCCAAATGTACTGTGCTAGGTGGGACAGTTGGTGTGTTCCTCCTGTTTTCTGTATATAATACATTGCAGGCATGTTGTCTGTACATATCAGGTCCGCTTTGCCTACCAGGTGAATGCGGAAGGCTTTGAGCGCTAGAAAGATTGCTAGCAGGTCTAGATGATTTTTGTGGAGTTGCTGGAGGTCAGACCCGGGACCAGGGTTCAATTCCCGACGCGGCAGGGTCTAGAGCCCAAAATGTCCACGGACTCGATAATTCTCACTTCGGTGCCTGCTCGAATCACGGGTTCACACTCTGCAACTCCGGGCAATAGCTTGCTTAATCTCCGCGGCGGGATGCCTGGCTTTCACCTTGGGGGTGCCCAGTATGGGTTATCTCACAGGGAAAAACCAGGACGGGTTCCCAAAGCAAGCGCTTAGAGACTGTTGGTGATAATGTGCCATATAAATATAAATTACAATTTCCTTTTGACTCCATAATCCCTGAATTGTGTGAATTTGGAGATGAGCTCCCCGAACATTGAGCGATGAGTCTGCTGTTAGCACGGTCTGTGGAACTGGGTCAATGAAAGGCCGCCCTTTTCAAAGGTTCTGTGGATTCCACCACTGCATAGAGCGAGGAGAGCGGCCGTCCACCAAAACTAGATCTGTCAATCAACCCCGAGACTGATTCCATTGGCATGCTAAACATTCTTGAAGGAGACGCATCTGAAGTCTTGCATAAGCAAGTATCATGATGCAAGATGCCATCATTCCTAGTAGTTGCATGAATACCTGAGCTGATAGTGAAAGATTGGTTTGAAATTTGAAAATGAGAGCCTGCATATTGTGAATTCTGGCTAGATTGGGACAAACTAGAGATTTTTGAGTATCTACAGTGGCCCCCAAAGGATGTTTGTGTATTGGAGGGTTGAAGATGGGACTTTGGCAGATTGACTGTAAATCCCAGGTGGTGTAGTAAGTGTACTGTTGTAGGAGTGTGCTGTTGGAACTTTGTGAGAGCTGACTTTGATGAGCCAGTAGTCTAAATATGGGAAGATGTGAACATGTCTTCGCAGATGTGCAGCGACTACTGCCAGACATTTGGTAAATACTGTGAGAGCAGTAGTTACTCAGAATACGAGCACTTTGAATTGATAACGTTGACCCACTATTACAAACCTGAGTTATTTGCGATGAGCAGGATATATTGGAATATGGAAGTTGGCTTCTTAAGTCCAGAGTGGACATAAAGTCGCCTTGTTGTAACAAAGGAAGTACCTGTTGGAGAGTGACCATACTGAAGTGATCTGATTGAATGTATAGGTTTAATTCTCAGAGGTCTAATATAGGCCTGAGAAAACTGTTCTTTTTGGGAATTAGAAAATAGAGAGATAATACCCCTGTCCCCTGATATTGTAGTGGGACTGGTTCTTAGCTCCTTTTTCCAGAAGAGATTGGACCTCTTGCTTGAGTAGGTGTAGATGTACTGGAGATAGTTTGTGTGTTCGTGGTGGAATGTTTGGAGGGTTGCTGGAAAGCTCCAGGCAGTAACCATATTGGATAATTTGTAAAACCCATGTGTCTGATGTGATTAAATTCCAGACTGAAAAATTGAGTTCGACGTCCCCCGACAGGTGTTGAATGATCGGGAGGAAGGGGAAACAAGTCACTGCTTATTTGTGGCTGGGGAAGTACGGGATTGTGTTGATGATCCTTTTGTCTGTTGTAATCTTTCTCCACTCCTGTATAAACATTTTTAATCTTCCTCCCACTGGTGTTACGTGCTCGTGGTCTTTCGGTGCGGGAGACTCTTGTTTTTTTTTTTGCTTTTGTGCTCCACCCTTTGAGGTTTTTTTATAGGGTGTGCACTATCAATGTGGCCGAGTCACTTGGAGCTGGTTTGCTGTCCACCCCTCCTGTTGTTTCCACGTCCACTCACCCTCCCGCGAAAGGACTGGCCCCTATGCTGGTATTGCCACTGCTGTTTTTGCTGGCCCTGCTGCGTATGGGTGTCGCTTTGGTGGGAATGTTGGAACGTCTGATGCGACGTTCCCGGATGGTTTCCCCCTCTCCAGTGTGGTCTCCGTGACGGGGTCCCTCTCTTCGCTCTTCTGAATTGCAAGGTCCCCATGGATCTTGCGGTGTCATTATCCTTTTTGAGCTGCGAGAGCTTGTCGTCCACTGGTGCCCCGAACAGAGTTTCACCGTTGAACGGAGTGTTCAGGATGTTGTGCTGCACCTCCGGTTTAAAGCCTGATATTCTGAGCCAGGCTTGTCTTCTTTCCGTGATGCCCAGCATCATCAGCCTGCTGGCCGTGTCTGCCCAGTCCAGTGCTGTTTTCAGGCAAGAGTTTACCAAGTTCTTCCCCTCCTCTACCAGGTGCGAAGCCCTTTGTTGGTATTCTTGAGGGGAGTGTTTCACCAACTGCCCCAGTTCCTCCATGATTTGGTAATGGTGTCTGTTGAGCAGTGCGTTCGAATTAGCCATGCGCCAGTGCATAGCGGCATTCCTTTCTATTTTTCTTCCTGTTAGGTCCATCCTTCTGCTCTCTTTGTCAGGGGGTGGGCCTGAAGTAGTTGGCACATTGGCCCTTCTTGCTGTTGCAGTGATGATGGAATCAGCAGCGACCGTCCCCTGTATGTAGGGTGCGTCCTTTGAGGAGTGCTTGTATTTTTTCCTCAGTCCTTGGCGTGACTGGTTTACAAGTAGCCGGCTCCTTGAATGACTCTTCCTTGCCCTTTGATGCTTTCAAGCATTGGCAGGTACTGGCTCCTAGTGTGCATAGGGAGTAGTGTTTCTACTAGGAAATCCCCTTTCGGCACTTCTTCCTCGAGCTTTACCCTGAACGCTGTTGCTGCGTTCTTGATGCATTCATTGTAAAGTCCAATGTTTTCTGGCGGTGAGGGCCTCGCTGGATGTGTCCACTCCCTCTTCTGGACTCTCGGTTTCGATGTCCTGCCACTCGACCTCCTGTGTATCCGAGTATGTAGATTCTTGGTAAACCCTCTGGTCGTTATCTCCTTCGTAATAGGGGGCATCATCTTCCTGATCTGCCAGATCTTCCAAGCTCTCAGACGCGGGTTCCTCGAATTCTTCCTCGACCAAATCTACTACTGGTGACTTGGGCCTCGAAGGATTGTGTAAGATTTAATTTTTTCTTTGAAATCTGTCTTTCGTTGCAGGATGTTCTCCATCTCTGCTAAGAGTCTCCACATCTTTCTTTCCATCTTCACCCCCTGGTCGGCGTCGAGTGGTTGTGCCGCTCTTTGGCGCGCTAGATGGCGTCGAGATGGTTTTCGGCGTCGAAGCTGGTTTCGGCGGCGAGGCTGTTTTCGGCGTCGAGACTGGTCTTGCGTCTTTCGTCGTCTACTTCGAAGAGGTTTTCGGAGTCGAGCGCTCCTTTACTTGGACGCTTTTCGACGACTTTAGTTGGTCTCCGTCCCTCGGCGCCAGGGAGTCCTTCTGTGAGGATCCGCTGGGCATGGATGTTGCTGCGGACGCCGAAGTTCTCGGCGTCGGCGCTTTCGGGGTTTTGCCCTTGTTTTTTCGAGAGTTTTGGGTAGACTGCCAAGAGTCTTTCGGGCCTATTTGGGTCGTCGAGTCTCCTACCTTTTCTGTAGTCTTCTTATTATCGGTCTCTGCGACTGTGTAGCCGATGTCGTCTTCGGCGACGTAATCCTCCAAGTCGGTCGAGAGCCCCAGGTCTCGAAGGGACGGTGGTTGGCCCTTGCCCTGCATGGTGTAGTTTGCAATTCTTTACCTCTCTCTCACTCGAAGGGTCTTTGGCAGGAATGCGGAGCAGGCGTTGCAGTCCTTGCTTACGTGGTCGATCGGCAGGCAGAGGGTGCAGACTGGGTGTTGGCCCTTCTGCGCGTACTTATGATGGCAGTTGTGGCAGAATTTGAATGGTGTGTTGTCCGTGTCTTGCGTTCAGGGTGCCCCCTGATTGCGCATTCTCCTCTGGACATCGAATTTGGTCTTCCTTAGTCTTCTCCAATGTTTTTACACCAACAACTCATCTTGCTTCTTCTCTCCTAATCTCTGGAGCCCTCTCGGGAACGATCCAGACCCAACGGTGGAAAAAAGAATCTGAAGATGGCGCCCAAGGGTGGGAGCTTCCGCAGGAAGCATGCCGACATCACAGGAAGATTTACAAAAGGGGGTGGTGATGAACAGAGTGTCTGAATTGAGCAGACCACTCTTACCCAGTCCAAAGATCAGGGCTTGATCCATCACCGTTATTTATAAGCAAACCGGGCCGAAG
Organism: Lissotriton vulgaris; assembly: GCF_964263255.1. NCBI lineage: Eukaryota > Metazoa > Chordata > Amphibia > Caudata > Salamandridae > Lissotriton > Lissotriton vulgaris. Next base: position 924,256,254 of record NC_141691.1, on the reverse strand, counting down.
ACGGCTGTAATGCCAGAAACCTGTCCCCGGGAGCTTGTTTCCTTCCCAGTGTAAGAATTGGCTTTTGTAGTTTGGTTTGCCCTGTTCCCATCATGCACTGGGACAGGAACAGACTAATTTGCATACAGCCAGGTTCTGAAACTGGGAGGGTGCAGTGAGCTAAAAAACGGTGTTGGATCTAGCCCTGATCTCTTGACTGGGTGAGAGCTTTCTGCTTAATTCAGAGACTCTGTCCCTCACCACCCCTTGTTGTAAATATTTTTGTCCACCCTAAGCGTGGAAGGGTATTCTCAGATGTGAGACCCTTGCTCATTGCACCATCAGGATTCAAGCAAACCGGGCCGAAGACGGCTGTAATGCCAGAAACCGGTCCCCGGGAGCTTGTTTCCTTCCCAGTGTAAGAATTGGCTTTTGTAGTTTGGTTTGCCCTGTTCCCATCATGCACTGGGACAGGAACAGACTAATTTGCATACAGCCAGGTTCTGAAACTGGGATGGTGCAGTGAGCTAAAAAACGGTGTTGGATCTAGCCCTGATCTCTTGACTGGGTGAGAGCTTTCTGCTTAATTCAGAGACTCTGTCCCTCACCACCCCTTGTTGTAAATAGACATCACAGGAAGGACACCAAAAGGTGAGACGTCTACTTCCACCTGGGCTACGAATTTTTTTTTAAAAAAACAATACTACGATTCCGGACCCAACCACTAGACCGCGGAATAATTCACAGCATAGTGAATCCAGAAAGATTCACGCTGCAAAAATGCCTTTGTTCCTTTCCTTGTGAGGTACCCGTTCTATTGCCTGTTTTGTTTGAAGTTCTTGAACTTCTTCCTGTAGTTGAGAATTCCCTTTGCGAATGTATCTTTGTTTTGGTCCTTAGTTGGGTGGTTTTTTGGTTAGCTCTATGAAGTAACCGTATTGTATTATGTTTAACATCCATTTGTCCGTTGTTATTTTCTTCCATTCTTGGAGGAACATTTTTAGTCTGCCTCCCTGTGGTGTGGTGTGTTGAATGAACTGTTCGCATGCTAGTATCGGAATTTGTGCAGGTTGTAATGCTATGGGTACACTTTGTGAGGTTTTCTTCAAGTGTGCCCTTTTTGGAGTGCAGTCACTTGGTGGTAGTTTGTGGACCACCTCTTTGCTTTTGTTGGCCCCTTCCCCATGGGCGCCCATGAAAGGACTGTCTACCCTGCTGGTACTGCCAGTTTTGTTGTTGGCCCAGCTGTTGTGGCTCTGGATGAAACACCTCTCCGTTTTGCAAGGAGAGTAGGTCTTTCCTTCTCCCAAATCTGTGTGGTGCACTCGGTCATCTCCATAATCTGCGAATACCAGGTCTGTCTGGCCCACTGTGGTGCCACCAGTATCAGGGTCATGTTGCTCATCCTGCACTTGCTGAGTACCTTGTGTATCAGGGGGATCGGCGGAAAAGCGTAAGCAAATGTCTTTGACCAGCTTATCCATAGCACAGTGACCCTTCCCCTGGTTGCCTGGATGCGAAGTGCTGGCATTTTGCATTCTGACGTGTTGCAGATAGGTCTATCGATGGTGTTCCCCCACCTGTCAAACAGTCTCCTTATCTCTTGGGCATTGAGCTCCCATTCGTGTGAAGCCGATGTCTGTCTGCTTAGCCAGTCTGCTAACACGTTGTCCTTCCCTGCCAGGTGAATCGCCAGTAGGTCTATTTTCAGTGGGATGGCCCATCTCCATATTTCCTGCGCTAGTTCTGACAGCGGGGCTGATTGCATCCCTCCCTGCTTGTTTATGTAGAACAGCACTGTTGTGTTGTCTGTCTGGATCAACACTGTTTGGTTGTACAACTTTGTCTGGAATGCCTTTAGTGTGAGGAAAACGGACTTTAGTTCCAGGTAATTGATGTGTTTGACCGCATCCGTTGGTGTCCAGACACCACACCCTGAGTTTTTTCATGTGTGCTCCCCATCCCTTCTGGGATGCGTCTGTGGTGATGGTCACAGTTGGTGGTGTCAGAGGCTTCCCTTTTGTTAGGTTTCCTTTGTTCTACCATGATATATCCTCGTGCACTGCGTTCGTTACAACCACCAGATCCTTCGAACAACCTGTAGCTTGTGACCATTGGTCCTGTAGCCACTCCTGGAGTGGTCTCATGTGGAGTCATACATTTGGCACTATGTGTATGCATCATCTTGCTCGCCGTCCTCACTGTCAGAGCATGCCCCTTCTGGTAGAGGTGTGCTTCCTTCAACAGCGCCTGCGTTCTCTTGTCGCTGGGGAACACCTTCTCGTGTACGGTGTCGATCTGAGCACCCAGGATTTTTTTTACTTGTTCTGGGTTCATTGAGGATTTTCCCAAGTGGATGGAGAAACCCAGGGCCATCAGCGTGTCTGTCACTCGCTGTGCGTGCAGTTTGCATGTCTTGTATGACCATGCCTTTTTTAGCCAGTCGTCCAGGTAAGGGTATACGTGGATCCCTTCCCTCCTTAAGTGTGCTGCGACTGCTGCAAGGCACTTTGTGAATACCCGTGGTGCTGATTTCAGTCCGAATGCCAGTGTTGTGAATTGATAGTGATCTGTGTTGATGACAAATCTTAGCAGATGTTTGTGCCGCCTGTTTATTGGGATGTGCAGGTAGGCATCTTTGAGGTCTATGGTGACCATGAAGTCCCCGCCTTGTATCGGTGGAAGGACCTCTTGCAGGGACATCATTTTGAATTTTTGGGTTTTTATGTATTTGAGGAACCTTAGGTCCAGGATGTGTCTCATTGTTTTGTCTACCTTTGGTACCAGGAAGTACGTAGAGTACACCCCCTTGTTCCTCTCCATGGGAGGTACAAGCTCGATAGCCTCCTTCTGGAGGAGTTCTTGTGCTTTCCTTAGAAGTAGCTCTAGTTCCTTGTTTGCTAATGTTCTTCTTTTGGGTTTTCTGTTTGGTGGTGTTCTTTCCAACTCTATGCAGTAGCCGTACTGTATGGTGTTGAGAATCCACCTGTCTGTAGTTATTTTCTTCCACTCCTGGACGAAAAGGTTCAGTCTTCCTCCCACCGGTGTTACGTGCTCTTGGATGTTTAGTCTGAGCCACTCCTCTTTGTTGTATCTGTGCTCCACTGATGGTTTTTTAAAGGGTGTGCACTGGTAGTGTGGCAGTCACTTGGAGGTGGGTTGTTGTCCACCTCTTCTGTTTACATGTCCATTTCCCTTCCCGCGAAAGGACTGGCCCCTCTGTTGGTATTGCCAGTGTTGTTTTTGCTGGCCTTGTTGCGTCTGGATGTCGCCCTGGTGGATCTGGTTTAAAGTCTGGTGTGAAGTCCCTGGGTAGTTTCCCCCTCTCCAGTTTGGTCTCCGTGACGGGGTTCCTCTCTTATTTCCCGTGAACCGCAAGGCTCCCATGGATGTTGCAGTGTCGTTGTCCTTTAACTGGGTGAGCTTTTCGTCCACTGGGGCTCCGAACAGTGTCTTACTGTTGAACGGGGTGTTCAGGATGTTGTGTTGCACCTCTAGTTTAAAACCAGATATTCTAAGCCAGGCTGGTCTCCTTTCCGTGATGCCCAGCATCATAAGTCTGCTGGCTGTGTCTGCACCGTCCAGTGCTTTTTTTAAGCATGAATTCGCCACGTTCTTCCCCTCCTCTACCAGGTGCGTAGCCCTTTGCTAGTATTCTTGTGGGAGGTGTTTGATTAACTGGCCCAGTTTGTCCAGGATCTGGTATTGGTGCCTGTTCAGCAGGGCGTTGGAATTGGCCATGCGCGAGTGCGTTGCGGCATTCCTCTCGATCTTTCTCCCAGTCAGGTCCATCCTCCTGCTCTCCTTGTCTATAGGTGGTCCTGACGTTGTCTGGACATTAAACCTTTTCGTTGCAGCAATGATGGAGTCTGCAGTGACCGTTCCCTGGATGTAGGGTGGGTCCTTGGGGGAGTGCTTGTATTTCTTCTCCGTCCTGGGTGTGACGGGTTTACAAGTCACAGGTTCTTTGAAGGCCTCTCTGCCTTGTCCCTTTCGAGCATTAGCAGGTACTGGCTCCTAGTTTGTATGGGGAGCAGTGTTTCCACGAGGAAATCCGCCTTAGGCTGTTCCTCTTAAGAGTTTCTCTGAACGCTGATGCTGCGTTCTTGATGACTGCATTGTAAAGTCCAATGTCGTCAGGCAGCGAGGGAGTCGCCGGATATGTATCCACTCCCTCTTCTGGACTCTCGGCTTCGAGGTCCTGCCACTCTAAGTCCTGTGTGTCAGAGTATGTTGAGCCCTGGAAGGTCCTCTGGTCGTAATCTTCCTCCTCTTCTTCGTAGTAGGGAGTGTCATCTTCCAGATCTTCCTGGCTTTCCGGCGGTGCCTCGACCTCGAACTCCTCTTCGTCGACAAACTCTACCACCAGTGGCTTTGGCTTCGACGGAATTGTATACTCTTTCATCCTTTCGTCGAAATCCTGCTTTCCGCTGCAAGATGTTCTCCATCTCTGCCTTGAGTCTTCTCTTCTTTCTTTCCATCTCGGCCGCCGGTTCAGCGTCGATTGGTTGTGCCGGTCTCTTTGTTTGACTTGATGACGTCGAGAATGTTTTCGGCGTCGAGACTGGTTTCGGCGTCGAGACTGGTCTTGCGGGTGGTAGCTTCCGCAGGAAGCATGCCGACGTCACCGGAAGGACACCAAAAGGTGGGACGTTGACGCCCACCTGGGCTACGAAAAAAAACCAAACTAAAAAACAAAGAAAAGACTATGATTCCGGACCCAACAACCAGACCGCGGAATAATGCACAGCATAGTGAATCCAGAAAGATTCACGCTGCAAAACCTAAGAAACTGTTCTGGTCTATGCATTTGCCTGCTTCCATTTCGAATAACCCACAAGGAGTACCTTAAACCAGGATGCCTATAAAACAGTTTAAGAGCCTTTTTTAGTGCGTTTTATAAACGTCATACTTTTCTGAAGTAGCATGCTAACAGTGAATACGGGAATGTTTGGCTGCAAATTCCTTGGTTTGTCATGAGGCAAGATGTGTAAATAAATCAAGCGAAAAATGACCAGTACGAAAGCAGCAGCTTTCAATGCAAATGGATGGCAGATTTATAATTAAATTTGTTAAAAAAAAAAAAAAAAACCTACCAGTTATTTATGAAGAAATTAAACCTTAAAAACAAAGTCCACATATCGTAAGAATTAAAAAGGTGCATGTAAGACAGGGGGTTTCTGTTGCAGTAACCCTTCCACTTTTTGCCAAATTACTGATGCACTTTGACTGGATGTGCCCTGGGTCATTACCAATCAGATTCCAGGGCATGTGTTCTTTCCCCAAACCTAACCCAATTGGCATCTGTCCCGCAGGTACCCACCAGGGCACTGTGACCAGGGAAGACCTCAAAGGGATGCAGCACTTATTGTGCCACCCTTAGAAGCCCAATACCTTTATACACACACACACACACACACACACACTGCCTCTGCAGACTGCGTATTTTGGTGCAGAACAAAGTGAAAAGTCGAAATGACACATCTGTGTGCCATGCCTTCAACTCACTGCCCTGGCATAGATCGGTCACCCCTCTAGCTGGGTGCCCTATACCAGTGGTGAGGGTAAAGGTGCATGAGCCCTGTACCCCTACAGTGTCTAATTCCATTCTTCGACATTGTAAGTGCAGTGCTGCCATTAAGAGCATATGGTACTGGGAGCTTGACATTATGAACTCCACAGCACCACAATGGCTACACTGAAAATTGAGAAGTTTGGCATCAGAATTTTCAGTACATTAAACCCACACTGATGCCAGTGAGGGAGTTAATGAAAAACGCACAGAGGGCATCTTAGAGATGCCCCCTGAAAAACGACCAGCCTCTGGTGGGTTCCCTGACCGGTACATACCAGCCTGCCACCACGAGACATGTTTCTGGACTCATAGGGTGTGAGCCTTCGCTCCCTGAGCCTAGAAACAAAGCCTTTCCTGGGTGGTGGTGTTCACATCTCCCCCAGGCCAGGAAGAGCCATCTGTGGCAGGGGAGCTTCAACGGCTTGGCAGCCTTTGTAAGGCGACCCCCAGCCTCTCCTGCTAGCAGGAGCAGGCCCCCTTCTTGTCTCCCTTTCTTTTCGGTGGGAAGACAGGCGGGAAAAACTAGCCATCCCAGAAGGTGTGCCTACTCCATCCCTCAGGTGGGGGAGGAGAGGTGAAGCCCTCTCTTTAGTGCTAGCCATCTTGCAGATGGCAGGCACTCCCCAATCAGGATTAGGGATTGTACTCACGCCCCCATGTGGGGTGAGTACACCAAGGGTGTTGTCACCCTAAGGTCAGTAGCCCATTGACTACTGACCTCAAGACACATAAAAAGCTCCCTAAAAGCAGTTTTTATGGGGGTAGCCCGGAACCAAGAAAACCGATCCAGAAACGAAGCAAAGAAGAAGGCCCCGAACAGCCGTGCATCAGCTAACAAGAGGAAGACGCCCACTGACTTGGCCCCAGCCCTACCGGCCTGTCTCCCACTCGAACAGTTCCTGCGAAATCCCGGTGTGTCCTGCAGCCAGCCACCTTAAAAACCACGGAACACCTGCCTGCACTTCCAAAGACTGCTTCTCTCATGAACACCGCATTTGTTCAACTGCAATCTCTGGCAGCAGCCAGAAACCACAAATCGGCCCCACTCTGCACCCGCCGTCCACGGGCCGAGCTAGAGTGGGCAACAAACACCACAAGGTTGTCACCCCTGCGATCCTGAACAGAGATCCGGCGACCCCTGACCTGCCTCAAGCCTCCAGCTGACACCTGCAGCCTAAATCCAGAAGGCCCCCCCCCCTAACCGCGACCAGGAGCTGATAAGAAGATCAGACCCCAAAAGGCACCCCACGCCCTTGTGTGCCCAAACAGACTGTGCCTAGCCAACCCCTAACTCCCCAACTTACCTCTCGAAGTGGTGGTCACACCCAAAAGTCCTTTATCTCGCTGCCTGTAGTGCTTTTGCAAGCCAGAGTTTCTCTATTGGAAACAGGGCATCAGAACTCGAAACAGCACCCTTCACCCAGCCGCCCTGGTGCCGCTGAAAGTGGACCTTTGGTTCTAATTAGTTCCCCCAAGTCCAGGAGCTTTGCTCCCACAACCCAGTGGCCTGCTTGCCAGCAGCCACCATCCGGAGGCCCCCTATCCCCTGTTAGATAACATTGGGCCTCGACGCTCTGCACCTGACCGCCCAAGTGCAGCTGAGAGTGTAACAAGAGTGCATCACTGACCCTGGGGGAACCCTTGTTCTAACCCCATAACCAACTCCAAAGACTGATAAATTACCTAAAAACTGATAACCATATTTTCCTCCGTAGGATAACATTGACACTTTTTCCTAAAAATAAGTGCAGAGTTTTAAAACCTATAGAAATTCTTTAAAATTGTACGATTTAACAAAAATGCTTTTACTCACCTGTTTACAGGAAGTGTCCCAGTGCTGCATCCAGGCAACTTAACCGCCCTCCAGGTAATAATCGACAAATACATTGGAGCCAGAAAGGGGAGAGTCTATGCGGCATTCATAGATTTCTCCACGGCCTTTGATAAGGTCGACCGACAAGTATTGTGGAGAAAACTACATGCCCTGGGAATGCCTCATAGACTCTTACGTTTGGTACAGGACTTGCATGATAACACGTGGTGCAAAGTGCTGTTGGGGGGGAGAAAGGGGCCTATCCCAGCTCATTCCATCGGCGAATGGCCTTAAACAGGGCTGTCTTTTAGCTCCCCTCTTATTTTCCCTTTACGTTAGCGATCTCCCCCTTACTAGATCTGCATGTGAAGGAATTGCGCCACGCCTGGGAGACAGATATATCTCTTGTCTAATGTATGCAGACGACATATTAATTTTAGACCTTACCCCAAAAGGTCTCAACAACCGTCTGCATTCATTACACACTTTCTCCGAAGAGCATTTCCTGAAAATAAACATCTCCAAAAGCAAGATAATGTGTATGGAGGGGCGGAAAAAATTGAAGTTGGAGCACATTAGCTGGGAGCTGGGAGGCCAAAAATTAGAAAGAGTAAAAACATATGTATTCCTGGGCAATGTTGTAAACAGCAACTTGAGCAACAAATCCCACATAGAAAATAGCTCCCGTAAGGCAAAGTCTCAGGGAAATGGCTTAAGAGCATTGTACAAATCAACCGGCAAAAGACACTTTGTTCACCTGCTGGAGGCTTTCCGGGCAAAAGTCCCCCCAACTCTGCTTTACGGCGTAGAATTAATCGACTTAGTCGAATGGGGTTTCTTGGACACTATCGAGGGCATCCTCTTGAGAAGCTTAACTTCGGTTAATAATAGTTGCAGTGCAGCAGCCCTTCGTTTAGAATTCGGTCTAAGAAGTAGCTGGGCACAGGGCCTAGCAGGAGTTATTCGCTGGGTTATTTGTTTAATCAAAGGAAAGCCAGCCACTCTAAGATCCCTAATTACAAAAGAGTTGATGGGCCCCCTAAAAGAGCATTCGACTCTTATAAAGAATCACAGGAAGGCCATTACACTCTTGGACTTGGAGGAAGCCACTCTTTTAGACCTTTCCATGCACCAATTAAAATTAACATTAAAACAAGCCACATGGAAGCTAAGCTACGAAAGGGATCGCAACTTGATTATACAAAAGAAGGGGGCTACGCAAGCTGTTGATTCTTGTTTATTTAGACAAATACAACCTTACGTTTCCTGGAACATACCCCATGGTTTACGCCGTTTTTGGCTGCTTCTTAGGCAGGACCTCCTTCCCCTGAATAAGTTGTTGGCCAAATGGCATGGCATATCTAATGTATGTAACTTCTGCAACGTCTCAGCTCAAGACTCTATACATGTCCTGCTAGTTTTTCCAGCATTAATGGCTTATCGCCGTCTCTGGGTAAAGCCTGTATGTGTTCAGTTTGGTATCTTATCTGCAAGATCTCTGATAGATGCTATCTTTAGTCCTCCAAATGAAATTTTTTGTAACAGAATTTTTTACTTTTTCAAATGTTTTTTAGAATTGTATTAGATGAATGGTATGTTAACTTTGTATATTCTTTGCTAGTATAAGTTGTTTACATATGGTTTCATTTTTATTATATTTTGTTTGTCACTATGTAATATGTGGATCTCCAAGGAGTTCCAAAATCATATTTAAATAAATTGAAATTGCATAAAGCACTGAGTAAGAAAAGTAATCCAAAAGTAACTTACCTGCTATTTTACTGAAAATCCCATTCAAGTCTATGTACTGTATTTACAAGTGATTGCATTTCTCTGAAACAATACTATAAGTTTAATCATAGTACATTTACAAATGCAATTGAACTGTTTTACAATCAGCATTTACTACTGTAAAGTACGTATTGCTTACCTGTGCCAGGCTTGCTTGGTTCTAGAAATAAAACACCTAAAAGAATATTTTTATACAAAAACAATTGGTCTGAAGTTCAATCTTTGAGTGTTTGAATTAATTTGCTGACTGAGGGTGTACAAATGCTTAACACTGTCCTCTGATACTGCCTAACTGATCGACCACACTACCACAAATGTAGAGTAAGGTTCTATCTAATTTTACCTCTGTCTACCTTTGGGGTTCCACTGGACTTTGTGCACACTATACCTCACTTTGGTATAGTGTATAGAGAGCCAGCTTCCTATAGTGCAACACAAGGTTTTAAATAACATTTAAGTCCCAAGGTTCACAGTTTTAAAACAGTCTCCCAAAAAGATCACTTCAACATGCTTACCAGGTTTTTGTACATTAGGTCTGTTCTGGGTAATTGTTTCAGCAACTCGCTTAGCTCTTGCAAGTTTCTCTGCATCAACCTGGGAACAACCAACAACTTTGTTACACAGACATTTACTTTAATGTGAATATCAATAAATGAACAAGAAGTTGGAAATTAATATGCAGCACAATCTAATCTTTGCACTTGTGTATATGGAAACCAAACATGCACCCATTTTTCAAAATGTTCAGTGCAATTGTCAGCGAAAAACACATTGCCATCATTTTTCTTACACATATTGCTAGACAAAAAGTCTCATTCCAACAATTCAGAAAACAGCATTTAAGACTGGATATCATACCTATCAACTTGCCTTTGCAAAAGAAATTACCAGTTAACTCCATGACATAGCATCATGCACCTACTAAGCAAAGGACACATCTCACAATATGAAACCAGGAAAGGTCCAATCGAATTGTTCACAGGAATGATATGGCAGTCTTAGTGGAGAAGATGTTTTCAGGTCATAATGTTGGAGGAACTGTTGGCTCCCCAGCACATTTATTTACATTTGGTGGTAATGTCAAGTAACCCACAATTTTTGACTGATGTAACATTCACCACAAAGAACATTAAAGTGATTACATATCTTGAACATTTTGTCTTATTCATTAATAACACTGAGTAGAAACAACACTAGTAGAACACAAACTAACTTCTTTATGGAGAAAATCACTGGGCTTTTAATAAAATGTATGCTTTAGTCAATGTGGGAAACTGTTGCCCTTGAAAGTACTACCCATTAAGTAACAATGCCTTGAAACTATTTCTTTTTCACATGAATACAAAGAATAGAAAACTTCATGTCCTAATGAATCTGAATAAATAAACACGACACTCCATATACCCTCCTAGTAGTCTTGAAAAGAGGTTCTGAGGAATTCACTTTGTGCTCTGCTAAACCAGTCTGCCTTGGTTTTCTGAATGCAGCCCATATACTGCAGGTTCAGCCAGACTTTGCATCACGACAATAGCCAGACACCCATCACAATATTAATAACGCAGTTTCTTACCTGTCGGTGTAGTTTTGCAGCTTGAAGACTTTCTGGATTTACTGTGCTGTGCATTATTCCACCACATAGTGGCTGGGTCCGGAATTGTAGTATTTCTTCTCTTTTTTTTCTCGTGGCGCAGGTGGGTGTCGACATACCACCGTTTGGTGTCCTTCGTGACGTCGACGCGCTTCCTCCGGAAGCTCCCACCTTTGGTCGCCATCTTCGGATTCTTTTCTTGTTACGCTTGTTTCTCGATTACTCTTGTAAAGTCTTTCTCCAGTTTTAATCCCTTTACTCCCGTCTCATCTTTCTGACGGAAGAGGATGTTTTCGCTAGTGAATCCAGAAGTCTTCAAGGGACAAAACTACAAGGACAGGTAAGAAACTATACGTTTTCCAGCATGAATATTTCTGGATTCACTATGCTGTGCATAGACTTTGGAGCGGTGTGTCCTTATTGTGGTGGTTGGGTGGAAGATGAGATCTGGTAACTGAATATGTGTTGTAAGACCTGTCCCACTTGCGCTTCATTGTTCATTTGGATATCTACACAGTAGTGCTTAGTGAATGTGTGCACTGAAGACCATGTTGCAGCTCGGCATACGTCTTGAATTGGTGTGTTAGCTAGATACACAATTGTAGCTCCTTTCTTCCTTGTTGAGTGAGCATGAGCTGCTCCTTGTAACAGTTGTCCTGCATGTTTGTGGCAGAGTTGTATGGTTTATGCAATCCACCGTGCAATGGTATTTTTGATAACTGGTAGTCCCCAAAAACTGCCGGCAAAGAAAAAAAAAAAAAAAAAGAAGAACTGCTTTGTCATTCTGCACTCCTTTGTCCTTTCTATATAGTGCATTACAGCCCTCCTGGCGTCCAGTGTGTGTAGCGCCCTTTCTGTGTTTGTGGCTGGTTTTTGGAAAAAAACTAGGTATTTGGATTGTTGATTGATGTGGAACCGTGACACCACCTTTGGCATGAAGTATGGATCTGTTCTCATTAAAATCCTATCACTGTGTATTTGCAGGCAGGGCTCTTGAAGTGTTCGCGCTTGCAATTCACTTACTCTTCGTAGTGATGTGATAGGCACTAAGAAGTCTTTTTTTGCGGGAGCATGTGCAGTGAAGCTTCAAATGGTGCCTTCATCAATTGAGTTAGCTCTACGTTGAGGTTCCATGCTGGCCGCCGGTATCCTGTTTGGAGGTGCAATTCCCTTAGCTCCTTCCAGAAATCTTTTTACTACTTGGGGGAGTAAAGAAACTTTTCCCTGTTTCTCCACTTGTGTAAGCTACTATCGCCGCTAAGTGCACCCTTAGGGATGTGTAGCTTAGTTTACTTTTTAGTAGATGCGTTAAGTATTTTAGTACTGTTGATTTCCTTGTGATTCTTCTTTGCAGTTTCTCCATAAAGTACCATTCGGATAATTTTTTCCACTTTGCTACCTAGCACTTTATTGTGGTAGGTCTTCTCGCCTCCCTGAGCACTGCCATTGTGCCTATCGGTAGTTTGAAGTGTGCAAATTCTAGGTCTTCAGGAGCAATGCAGCTAGACAGAGGCTTTCTGGCTCTGGGTGTAGCACCCTTCCATTGTACATTGTTAACAAGTCCCTTCTTGGGAATCTGTGAGCTGGTGCTTGCACCACTTCACTATTTGGACTTGTATGGCCCACTGAGGTGCAATTAGTATCAGCGACATATTGCTGATCCTGCATTTGCTGAGTACCCTGTGTATCAGTGGTATTGGGGGGAAAAGCGTATGCAAATGACTTTGACCAACTTATCCATAGAGCATTCCCTTGTGAACGATGGTCTGGTTGTCTTGATGCGAAGTGTTGTCATTTCGCATTTTGGTGTGTTGCAAATAGGTCTATTTGCGGTGTCCCTAACTTCCGGAATACTTTCTGCATTTCTTGTTGGTTGATCTCCCATTCCTAGGATGCGGATGTCTGCCTGCTGAGTCGGTCTGCTTCCACATTGTCCTTCCCTGGGAGATGTATTGCTAGTAGGTCTATTTCTAGTCGGATGACCCATGTACATATTTCCTGTGCTAGACGTGATAGTGCTACTGATTGTGTTTCTCCTCGTTTCTTGATGTAGAACATGGTGGTTGAGTTGCTCGTCTGGATCAACACCCTGTTTCTGTACAGCTCCTTTTGAACGGGTTTAAGGCCAGGAATACAGTTTTTAGTTCTAGGTAGCTGATGTGGTTGATCGCATCCTGCTGCGACGATAACCCCCTCACCTTGAGTTTGTTCATGTGCGCGCCCCAACCCATTTGGGAGGCGTCTGTTGTGATGGTCACTGTTTGAGTATGTTGTGTGAATGGTTTCCCTCGTGATATGTTTTCCTTGTTCCACCACGCTACTTCCAGATGCACTGCGTGTGTGACAAACACTAGATCGTTCCAACTCCCTGTTGCCTGTAACCATTGCTGCTGTATCCCTTCCTGGAAGGGTCTCATGTGGAGTCAAATATTTGGGACCAGGTGTGTGCTTGACACCATCATTCCCATAAGTTTGCTCACTGTCCTCACTCTCAGAACTTGCCCCTTGCGGTACAGACGCGTTTCATTCAGTATTGCCAAAATCCTCTGTGCTGGGGAACACCTTGGCTTGTATGGTGTAAAAATATCTTCACCTCTTCTGGTTCTATTCACCACTTTCCCCAATGGATGGAAAAACCCAGTTGGATTAGTGTTTGTATCACCTGCTGGGTGTGTTTTCACTGGCTGTAGGAGTTTGCTTTCACGAGCCAGTCGTCAAGATAGGGTATACATGTATTCCCTGCCTCCTTAGGTGTGCTGCTACTGCTGTTTTGTAAACACCCTTGGTGCTGATTTTAGTCCGAATGCGAGCACTGTGAACTGGTAGTGAGTCTTTCTGATTACAAATCTTAGTAAGCATTGGTGTCCTTTGCTGGAGATGTTCAAGTACGCGTCCTTTAAATCTCTAGTTGCCATGTAATCCCCTGCCTGTACCTGGGGTATTACTTCTTGAAGAGATGTCATTTTGAATCTTTCTGTCCTTATGAACTTGCTTAAGAACCGTAGGTCTAAGATAGGCCTTAGTGTTTCGTCCACCTTTGGTACGAGGAAGTAGTTGGAATAAACACCCTTGTTTCTTTCCTTGTACAGTACTATCTCTATTGCCTCGTTGAGCAGTTCCTGTGCCTCTAGTACCAAGATCGTAAGTTCTTTTGCAGAGTTTGACTTGTTGCTAGGCTTTTTGTTTGAAGGTTGTTTTATTAGTTCTATACAGTATTTGGATTTTGTGATGTTTAGTATCCATTTGTCTGTTGTGCCCCTCTGCCATTCTTGGAGGAAGTTCCTCATTCTGCTTCCTACTGGTGTTATATGTTCGGGGAACTGCTTGTCTTGTAAAAACTGTTTTTGGACTTTTTTCCTCTTTGGGTGCCCCCCTAGAGGTGTTATCTGGGTGGGTGTCTGCCTTTTGGTGAAGTCACTTGGAGGTGAGTTGTTTCCTTCCTCTCCGTGCCTGTCCTCGTCCGTTCGAGCGGCTTCATAAGGACTGGTCCTGTGGCTGGTACTGCCAGTTCTGCAGCTGGTGTCGCTGTTGCTACTGTCCCTGGCGTTTCCCTGATTACTTTGTAGGAATGTTTGGTGCGAGGTACTTAGTTGGTTGCCTCCCCTACCATTTGGCCTTCTTGAGGGTGTACCCCTTCTCATTCCTCTGAACTGCAGTGCTCCCATGGACCTTGCAGTTTCGTTGTCTTTCTTGAGCTGAGTTAACTTTTGTCAACTGGTGTCCCAAAAAGTTGTTCTCCATCGAAGGGCTTGTTGTGGATGTTATTCTGTATCTCAGGCTTGAAGCCCAAAATCCTAATCCATGCGTGCCTTCTCTGTCACCCCGTTCATCTGCCTGCTGGACGTCTCCCCTGCGCCAGAGGCCGACTTTAAACATGTGTTTGCCATATTTTTCCCCTCATCTACCAGGTGGGTTGCCCATTGCTGGTACTGTTTGGGTAGGTGCTTCTGGAGTTGTGCTAGCTCTTCCCAGTGCTGGTATGCATGTGTGTTGATTAGGGCGTTTGAGTTAGCGATGCACTATTGGATTGCCGCACTCTCTTCTACCTTCTTCCCCGCGAGGTCTATTCGCCTACTCTCCTTGTTAGGGGGTGGTGCTGCATTTGTAGGGAAATTGGCCCTCTTCCTAGCTGTTGCGGTGATTATTGAATCGGCTGGCACTGATCCTTGAATGTATGCAGGGTCCTTTGAGGAGAGCTTGTACTTCTCTGTTCTTCGGGGTTACAGATTTACAAATAGCTGGTTCAATGAAAGCCTCTCTGCCCTGGTACAGCACACTAGAGAGCATGGGCAGGAATGGACTTCTTGTTTGTGTGGGTAAGAGTCTCCAGGAGAAAGCAAGCCTTGGCTTTCTCCTCCTCCATTTTGCCCTATATGTCTACGCAGCATTCTTGACCACCATATTATAGATCCCTATATAATCTGATGGTGAAGGCCTTGAAGGGTATGTGCCTACTCCTTCCTCCGGCATTTTGGCGTCAAGGTCATGCTACTTTAAGTGTTGCGCCTCCGAGGATGTAGAGTCCTGGTAGGTTAGCTGTTCCTGCTCGCCTTCTCCCTCGAAGTAATACAGGGTCGCTTCTTCCTGTTCTTCGACTGGTTTAGGTGTTTGGCAGTTCAGGGTCCACATAGCCCCTTTCGACCTCGGCTGCAGGCTTCGGCAGGATGATGTACTGACTCATCTTGTCATTAAAGTCCTTCTTCCGCTGCAGGATGCTCGCCATTTATGCCTCAAGACTCCTTTTCTTCCTTTCCATCTCGGCAGCCTGTTCGGCGTCGAGGGTTTGAGCGCTTCGCTTCTTGGTAGTCGACGTTGTCGAAGCAGTTGTCGACCCTAACTTTCTCAGCATCGAGGAGTCCATTTCTGGGGCTTCCTTCGAAGACCTTGATTTTTCATGGGTCTTTGCAGTCCTGGAGTCCTCTTCGAAGGGCTCTTTGTCCTTGGGTGCAGTTGCTTTCGTTGAGTTTCGATGGCACTGTTTCTATCGAGAACTTTGTCTCATTCTTTCGAGTGTTGGTCGAGTGTTTGGGGGTCGTCGTCTTTTACCTCCTTTGACGTTTTCTTATGGACTTAAACGACCGTGTCGTCCTCTGGTCAATCGATGATGTTGTCGTCCTCACTACTGGAGAGGCCCAAGTCTCGGCGCGATGGAGGTGGCCCTTGCCCCTGCATGGTGTGGTTCGCCCTTCTCTGCATCGTTCTTACTGAGGGTCTTTTGTGTGAACGTCGAGCAAGCATTGCAGTCCTCCCTGTTGTGGTCGATTGGAAGGCAGAGTTTGCAGACTGGATGCTAGTACTTCTGGGCGTATTTGTGGTGGCATTTGGTGCAAAACTTGAAGGGGGTTTTGTCCATTCCTGCGCTCAGGGAGCCCCCTGTGTGCGCATTCTCGTGTGAATGTCAAGTTCTCTCGAAATTTTCTTCTTCCAAGTAGTCCCGGCTACCTGGCCTGTAGTCGGGTGCGTTGATAACCTCAATTGACACGATTTTTCACATTTTCCGTTGATTCCTCTTCCAAACCTCTGGAACTCCTCAACAACGATCCAGACCAAACGACAGAAAAAAGAATCTGAAAAAGGCGACCAAAAGGTGGGAGCTTCCGGAGGAAGCGCGTCAATGTCACAAAGGACACCAAATGGTGGTATGTCGACGTCCACCTGGGCCACGAAAAAAACACCAACAAAAAAAGAGAATGAATACAATTCCTGACCAAACCACTAGATGGTGGAATAATGCACATCATAGTGAATGCAGAAAGATTCACGCTGCAAAACTCATTCTATGCAAGACAACAGTTAAAATAAGGACAGGCCGACATTTTGCCAACTGTCCAGTTAAAGACTCACGCAGCACAATAAATGCTCAGTTTATTAACTTTAGGCATCCCAGAGGTTCAAAAGGCTCCTACAAGCTTTGGTTTTGAGATGGTTCCTGAAGCAAATGTAAAAATATCATGTCACAGCTCACTTTAAGGGAATTACTATTCTTTTTGCTTGAATGCGTCACAAGAGTGTATATTTTTTTAACTGTCTCCCTCATGAGCTTCTCCCCATTTCCAATCTGTATTGCTCTCTCTCTCATCAGTATGCTTTTCTCCTTTTCTGCAGTTTTTTAGCACACTCCACAATTGCATGAATTTTCCAATTGACTTCCTTATTCGCTTCTCTCCCCTCTATGGCTTGCGTTACTTGTAGGGAGGTAGCTCTGTATATAGTGGACCAAAACGAGAAACACTGTTACGAGACCGGTAAAACCCCAGTTGGTAGACAGATGCACACAACTCAAATGCTCTTGTGGTAGTGTGGGCGAGCAGTTAGGCCTATCCGAGGTTAGTACACACAGAGACCCACCCACCCACAGAGACCCACACACAGAGAGAAATTCCCACCCACACACAGAGAGAACCACCCACCCACACACAGAGACACACACACACACACACACACACACACACACAGACACAGAGACACACACACAGACACACACACAGAGACTCAGAGACACAGAGACAAGAAATCCGACACCAATTTATAAAAAAATGACAAGTACTTTTAAATGAAATCAGATACCAAGATCAGAATCAAGTAAGTACTTGGAGGAATTAATTTTTACAAATTTTCAAAGGGGACAGTGCAATTGTTGGGAGAGGTAATGTTATCGTATGGGGGGAAACTTGTACTGCATTCGGGCACGTGACAGTCCACTTCTTTTGATTCACCAGATCGGAAGTCCTGGCATCAGGGGTGGCACCTAAATACTGTATTTAGGAGAGTTACGGGGAGTGTGAGATAGTAGCCAATAGGCTATGTATCTTTAGGGTGAGTACACTGTCTATACGACGACTTTCTGTGGAAAGAGGGCATAACCCTGTCCCAGAGTTCTTAATTCTGCCATCACCTAGATGGTAGATCTTTCATTTTAGTAACCACATCAAGTAGCCCACCTTAGGGGTGGTACTAGCCAGAGGGTAAATACGCCTCTCAGACTACTAATTTTCCCACCTGTCCAGGCGCCAAATGGTTACTGGTCAGTGGGTTGGCATAGCAGACCTCTGCGGTAAGGCAGGTTTGTATACCAAAGGCAGTGTGTTCTTTGAAGATCCCTGCCTTTGAATGCAAATTTACGGGTCATCCTGCTGAAGGGGGAATAAACCACCCTCAGCCAGAGCAGGCTTTGTTCTGGACCTCCTGAGAGTGTGGGCTCTCATTCCTGGGGGTTAGAAAAGGGTCTGTGTTGGCAAACTGGTCAGAAAACAGCTAGCCAGCACACTGTTAGGTGCCCTCTGGGTGCATATATTTATAGAACTATCACTGAAATTAGTGTGGGTTTGTTCATTAATACAAGGTGTTTGATACCAAACACCATAGATTTCAGTGAAGCCATTATGTAGCTGGTGGACATGTATGTTCTTTACCAGTGTCCAGCACATGCACCTAAATTAGCTTCCCTGGTCACTTTTAATATCTAAGAATGCACTTGGATATCACGGGGCATATTTGCTCAGGCAGACAAGTCCCCACATGTAGTACAGTGCACCATGCCTTAGGGCTGTAAGGCCTGCTGTAGGCGGTGGCTTACCTATACTGCATGCTGTGTCTGCAGCATGGCACACACTGATGTGTGCCATGTCGTGTTTTCACTTTTTTCTGCACTAAGACACACCCAGTCTGCAAAGGTTAGTTGAGGGGTCCCTTAGGATGGCACAATACATGCTGCAGCTTTAGGAACCCTCTTTAGTACCCATGCCCTAGGTACCTTGGGCACCATTTACAAGAGACTTACAGGGGGTGCCAAAGGTATTGCCAATTGGGGGTAACAATTGCACATTTTAGGGAAAGCGATCTGGCACTGGAGACCTAGATACCACTGTCAGGCAAAAAGTGTGGGTGACCATGTCAAAAAGGGCACTTTCTTACAGAACACACTCCAAATCTAGTGAACAAACTCAACCAATTCTAAAATTCCCAGAAAGTAATCTTCTTTCATTTCATAAGTGCTTAGAAGAAACCCACAACTATCAGCGGTGCTGTGAAACAGGAATAAAACAAGCACAGGGAAAGCAAATAGGACTTACCTACCAGAGCTATTGGGTATATCAATGTATTTTTTACCATGTACTACAGCACCATGGCTAAAAATGAAAACCAGCATTGGCAAAGCCACCGTCTCACATATACAAGAGCAATGTCTTTCAGTCATGTGGTACAGCAAAGCAGCGGCTGTGCAGCATGGTAGAAAAAAACTGCTATGAAAGTCAGCACTGGCAGTGTGATAGCGTTTTCTTTGTCTTATTGGGACAGGTGTGGGGATAGGTTTTTTGGTGGGACTGGGTAGGGGCTGCAATAACGGGTGAAGGGGGGAGTATACAGGTGGAACTGGTCAAGCAAAAAAGGGGGAAGGTAAAAAAAAAAAAAGTGCTATGATGCAACCAGTGCTTGCTGCATCAGTGCTTTTTTAGGTCTCGCTGAACCAATGCGTAAGCATTGTTCGGCGAGATTATAGTAAGGCTTCCGAAAAGTCTCCCCAAACTGCGGATTCGATACAGTTCATGTGAGCCAGGCGCTTGCACATCACACATTCCTGTCTGTCGTTTGGGAGCCTCGGCATCAGACTTCAAAGGCATCCCTCCCCCCGCATCAGACTTCAAAGGAATGCGCGCCCCCGCCACAGCAATGCCGAGAGCTTGTTTAACTAATTTCCACACGCCCCCCAGCCTCTTGTCTTACACTAACGCTCATACCTCTCGGCATAGATCACTACCAGTTCACTGTTCGACTTGCCCCGTTTGATCAAAAACGAATAGTTTATTACCGGTCGGTGTAGTTTTGCAGCTTGAAAGATCTTTCTGGACCCAACCTTGGACGCAATCTTCGGATTCTTTTTTCTCTCGTGTTTGTTCTGTTACCAAAGTTATGGTAATGTTCAACTAAGTCATTCACCGCTTTATAACCATCTAAGGTTTGTTTTCCAAGTATTGTCCTTGTTTTCACCCCCTTTCCTCTCCAGCCTCATCTTTCTGGCGGAGGTGGGTGGGTTCACTAGTGAATCCAGAAAGATCTTTCAAGCTGCAAACTACACCGACAGGTAAGAAACTATTAGTTTTGCAGTGTGAATCTTTCTGGATTCACTATGCTGTGCATAGCTTTTGTAGCAGTTTTGTTACGTCTGTGGCGGCTGGGTGGAAGATGAGGGTTGGTTGTTGAATATGTTGAAACACTCTTTGTCCTACTTGTGCTTCCTTGTTCATTTGTACATCCACACAGTAGTGCTTAGTGAACGTATGCACTGAAGCCCATGTTGCCGCCAGGCATATGTCCTGAATTGGTGTGTTGGCCAGAAAGGCAATTGTTGCCCCTTTCTTTCTGGTCGAGTGGGCCTGTGCCCCTCCAGTTAGTTCCTGCCCTGCTTGCTTGTGGCAGAATTGTATCGTTTGTGCGATCCATCGAGCAATGGTGTTTTTTGTCACTTGTCTACCCAGGAAGCTGTTTGCGAAAGACACGCTTTTATTAGGTGCGTGAGGTATCTTAGCACCGTAGATTCCCTGGTCAGCTTTCTATGGAGTTTTTTCTTGCAGCACCATTCCATTGAGTGAATCTTTTCCATTTTTCCCCATAGCACTTGCGTGTGCTGGGCCTTCTTGCCTCTTGCAGCACCCGCAGGGTGCTCTCTGGTAGTTTTAGATGTGCGAACTAAGTCCTCAGGAGCCAAGCTGAGAGGCTGGGGCTCTCCGGCTCTGGATGTAAAACTTCTCAGTTTTCCATGGAGAGTAGGTCTCTTCTTTTTGAGAACTTGTGGGGTGGACCCTGCGCCATCTCCATTATCTGCGAGTACCAGGTCTGCCTGGCCCATTGTGGTGCCACCAGGATGAGAGTCATGTTGCTCGTCATGCATTTGTTGAGAACCCTGGGATCAGTGGTATCGGGGGAAAAGCGTAGCAAATGTTTTTGACCAGCTTATCCATAGAGCATTCCCCTGGGACAGTGCCTCTTGTTGTCTGGATGCAAAGTACTGGCATTTTGCATTCTGGCGTGTTGCAAACAGGTCTATTGTCTGAGTGCCCCACCTCCTGAATAGTCTGTCTGTTTCCTGTATGTTGAGTTCCCACTCGTGGGATGCTGAAGTCTGCCTGCTGAACCAATCCGCTTCTACATTGTCCTTCCCTGGCAGGTGTATGGCTAGCAGGTCTATTTTGAGTGGTATTGCCCATCTCCAGATTTCCTGTGCCAGGCTTGACAGGGGGAATGATTTAGTTCCCCCTTGTTTGTTTATGTAAAACATTGTTGTGGTGTTGTCTGTTTGTATCAGCACCTTCTGGCTTTACAGGTGTTTCTGGAAGGCTTTGAGTGCTAGCAACACTGTTTTCAGCTCCAGGTAATTGATGTGTCTGACCGCATCTGTAGGGCTCCACAGGCCCCTCACTCTGAGCTTGTTCATGTGTGCGCCCCACCCCTTCTGGGATGCGTCTGTGGTAATTGTCACTGTTGAGTCCGGTGGTGTTAGAGGTTTCCCTACTGTTATCCTTTCCTTGGTCCACCACCTTATTTATTCCTGCACCCTGTGCGTTACAACCACTAGATCCTCCCAACTTCCTGTAGCTTGTGACCATTGCTGTTGTAGCCACTCTTGGAACGGTCTCATCTGTAGGCGTACATTGGGGACCAGGTGTATGCACGACGCCATCATCCCCAAGATCTTGCTCACTGCCCTCACTGTCAGAGCTTGCCCCTTCTGGTAGTGACGTTTCTCCCTCAGTAGGCTGTGTTCTCTTTCCGCTGGGTGACACCCTGCATTGGACGGTGTCGATTTGAGCCCCCAAGAAGATCTTCACCTGCTCTGGTTCCATTGAGCATTTTCCCCAGTGTATGGAGAAACCCAGGCCTGTTAGCGTTCTGGTGACTTGCTGTGCGTGATCTTTGCAGGTCATGTAAGAGCTTGCCTTTACGAGCCAGTCGTCGAGGTAGGGGTACACGTGTATCCCCTCCCTTCGCAGATGCGCGGCCACTGCCGCGAGACATTTGGTGAACACCCTTGGTGCGGATTTTAGACCGAAGGCCAGGGTTGTGAATTGGTAGTGATCGTTGGTCACTGTGAACCTTAGCACGTGCTTGTGCTGCCTGTTCATGGGGATGTGCAGGTACGCATCCTTGAGGTCTATGGTGGACAAGAAGTCCCCGGCCTTTATCTGTGGGATGACTTCTTGCAGGGAGGTCATCTTGAATTTTTGGGCCTTCACACATTTGTTTAGGAACCGTAAGTCCAGGATGGGTCTTAGGCTTTCGTCCACTTTCGGTACCAGGAAGTAGTTGGAGTACACTCCTCTGTTCCGTTCTTTGAATGGGACTGTTTCGATGGCCTCTTTGAGGAGTAGTTCTTGGGGTTCCTTTTGGAGCAGTCGCAGCTCTGTTCCCGAGTGCTCTTTTCTTTGGCTTTCTGTTTGGTGGATTCTTTAGCAGCTCTATGCAGTATCCGAACTGCATGATGTTCAGTATCCACTTGTCTGTGGTGTTTTTTCTCCACTCCTGGAGAAAAAATGTTAGCCTGCCTCCTACTGGAGTTATATGATCTTTTGTGTCTTGTCCGTGTATCCCTCTCCTCTTTGTTTTTCCGTGCTCTTCCCCCGGAGGGTTCGGGTGGGTGAGCACCTTTTCTCGTGTGCAGTCACTTAGAGGGGGGTTGTTCACCGCCTCTTCTTCTTTGTCCTCGTCCGTTTCCTCTTGATCAAAAGGACTGGCCCCTGTTCTGGTAGTTCCCGTGCTCTTCCCCCGGAGGGTTCGGGTGGGTGAGCACCTTTTCTCGTGTGCAGTCACTTAGAGGGGGGTTGTTCACCGCCTCTTCTTCTTTGTCCTCGTCCGTTTCCTCTTGATCAAAAGGACTGGCCCCTGTTCTGGTAGTTCCAATTTTGCCTCTGCTGGCCCTGGTGACCTTGGTTGTCACTCTGTTGTCCCTGGTGAAACGCCTGGTGTGATTCTCCTCGCTGGATTCCACCTCTGCCGTTTGGCCTCCGCGTAGGAGTGCCCCTTCTCATCCCCCTGAATTGCAGGGCCCCCATGGACCTTGCCGTCTCGTTCTTCAGTTGTGTGAGCTTCTCATCAACTGGGGCTCCGAACAGTGTTTCACCATTGAAGGGTGTGTTCAGGGTGTTGTTCTGCACCTCAGCTTTGAAACCCGAGATCCTGAGCCAGGCTTGCCTTCTCTCTGTGATGCCTATATCCATCAATCTGCTGGATGTTTCAGCCCCATCTAAGGCTGTTTTCAGGCACAAGTTTGCAATGCTTTCCCCTTCTTCCACAAGGTGTGATGCCCTCTCACGGTATTGTTCCAGGAGGTGCTTGAGCAATTGCCCCATCTCATCCCAATGTTGGTATTGATGTCTGTTTAGGAGGGCATTTGAGTTTGACATCCGCCAGTGCGTTGTGGCGTTTCTCTCTATTTTCCTCCCAGTTAGGTCCATCCTCCTGCTTTCCTTGTCAGGTGGAGGCCCAGATGTGGGGACGTTGGCCCTTCTTCTGGCTGTCGCAGCGATTATTGAATCTGCTATGACAGACCCCTTGATTATAAGCCGGGTCCTGTGAGGAGAATTTGTATTTCTTTTCCATCCTCGGCGTTACTGATCTGCATGTAGCCGGGTCCTTGAAGGCTTCCTTCCCCTGGTCTGTGATACTTTTCAGCATGGGAAGGAATTGGCTTCTTGTCTGTGTGGGGAGCAATGTTTCCAGCAGGAAATCTGCTTTTGGCTTTTCCTCCTCTAGCTTAACCCCATAAGCTGCTGCTGCCTTCCTGACCTCGTTGTATGCCCCGATGTCATCCGGTGGCGAAGGCCTCAAAGGATATGTCACCACCTCCTCCTCCGGGTTTTCGGCTTCGATGTCCTGCCAATCCAGGTCTTGGGCCGTCGAGGAACCCGAGCTGTAGCTTGACTACTGGTCCCCGTAATCACCTTCTGTATAATAGAGGTCCTCTTCCTCTTCGTGCTCCGGAGTTTTCGGCGGCTCTTCGACGTGGAACTCCTCCTGCTCTGTCACCTCAGCGACGGACGTTGCCGGCCTCGAGGGAATCTTGTAACTTCTCATTTTTTCGTCGAAGTCTTTCTTTCTCTGGAGGATGTTCTCCATTTCGGCCTCAAGCCTTCTTTTCTTTCTCAGCATCTCCGTGGCCTGGTCGTCGTCGAGCGTTTTGGCCGCTCTTCGGCGGCGTCGTCGAAGCTTTCTTCAGCTCCTTTTCCTTATAAGTCGAAGACCCTTTTTCGGGGCTTACTTCGACGACCTTTGCTTTTCGCCGGTCTTCGGCCTCCGGGAGTCCTTGTCGAAGGATCCGCTGGGCTCTTTTTCAGAGGATGCAGCTTCGGCCGTCGAACTTTTCGGCGCCGGTGCTCCTTTCTAGGCTTTGGACTCTGCCTTTCGAGTGTCCGCCTCTGGCTTTCGAGGACCTGTGGGAGTTTTCGGGGTCGTAGACTCTCCTACCTTGTCAGGCGTTTTCTTATCAGTCTCTGCGACCATGAAGTCATCTGGATCTTCGGCGATGTTGTCCTTGTCGTCGGTGGAGAGGCCCAGTTCGTAAAGCGTCGGGGCCTGGCCCTTGCCCTGCATCGTGTGATGAGCTATCCTCTGCTTCTCTCGAACTCGGAGTGTCTTCGGCTTGAAGACTGAGCAGGCCTTGCAGTCTCTGCTCTCGTGGTCGATAGGCAGGCAGAGGTTGCAGACCGGGTGTTGGTCCTTCTGCGCGAACTTGTGGTGGCAGTTTTTGCATAATTTAAATTGAGTCTTGTACATCCCTGCGCTCAGGGGGCCCCCTGTATGCGCATTCCTCCAAGGACGTCGAAGATCTCGATGTTCTTCTCTTTCTTTGTCGTCTCCTCTCCGATGGTCTTCTCCCAATCTTTTCTGGTCTTTACCGTCGAATAGTAGTTGTATTTTCTCCTTTTTCCCTCCAAAACTTCTGGAGCTTCACGCGACGATCCAGATCCAACGGCGGAAAAAAGAATCTGAAGATGGCGCCCAAGGGTGGTAGCTTTCGCCGGAAGCATGCCGACGTCACCGAAGGTACACCAGAAGGTGAGACTTCGACGCCCATCTGGGCTACGAAAAAAAAGCAAAAAAAAGACTACGATTCCGGACCCAACCACCAGATTGCGGAATATGCACAGCATAGTGAATCCAGAAAGATTCACGCTGCAAAACTGCCTACACCCTTCTCCTGGCGAGTCTGTGTCCAAGTCTGCCATTGCATTTCAGTATATTTAGAAAACTCTAAAACCTTGATATAGTCCTATCAATAGTTCTTTCTCCTCTTCATAGAGGTCTTCTTACTCCAGTTCTTCACGAGGCTCAGGAGTACGGCGTGGTTCAATTTCTTTGAAGCTTTTCTCCCACTGGATCCTTTGATGTTGCAGATTTTTTGGGGAAAACTAATGCCGTCAGACTTTGATGTTTCTAGAGCAGGACCGCCATTTCGGCTTTGAGACACCTTTTCTTTCGATTTTGGTGGTCTGGGCAAATTTGTGGTGGCAGTTTCTGCAGAACTGGGAAGTTTTTTTCTCCATTACTCCATACAGGGAGCCCCCTGCCCATGGATTCCCTGTAAGCGGCAGGGAAATTGTTAGCCACCTCCTGAAATCTCACCCGGGACCTTCTTTAGGTTACCAAATGGAGGTGCGTCAAACAACAAAAGATTTTATGGTGAACTTCAGACCCAACCACTAGATGGCGGCATGTGAATCCAGAAAAGATTCACGATGCAAATACCTGGAGACTGTTCTGCCAGAGAACAATGTGCTTGCTCTGGTGCATGAGGAGGTTAAAGTGAGCAGCGGTAAACACATCGCTTTGCTGAAACATTTCTCTCCTTATGCAACCTTCCTTGATACCACCTCTCATATCGGAGTTCTGGTGGGCTTTCATTGCTGTCCGTTTCTGCTGCTGTGTTTTCTCAGACGTCTTCAATGCACCTCCAATCTCCTTGGCGGAAAAAATAATCTGAGAACTTGCACACACAAAGGGGCCCGTAGCCTCACCAGGGGGTTCAGGTTTCGCAACATTTTACGAGTGGAATGAGCTCTAGGAGGGATAGGCAGAGTTCTTTTTGCTTTAGTATAGCAGGTTTGTATACATTTAACAAATCAACATGCAATACCTGCTTTAAATCGAACCCGGACTGTGTGGTTTTGACACGGCAACAAAAAGTTGTTGTGTCTTTCTACATGTTTTGGTTCTTTTGATTTAATACAGAAGGGCGTGTTTAACATCCAAAGTATCCTTTCCGCAACTGAATCAGGTTGGGGGGAGGGGGGAAGAAATGGTAACTCAAAAGATTGATTATTTGGAATTGAGAAATCTCCATTGTTAGAAATTTATCTCTATGTAGTTGGAAGAAAGGTTTTCTAAAGTTAATATCTGAAACTTACGGACATGTCTGAGTGAAGTGATTGCAATTTCTAATGAGGCTTTCCAAGATAGAAACTGGAGGGAGCAGGAGTCGGGGGATCGGACGCAAAGCATATTAGTCTGGTTAATAGAGTATTAAGATTCCAAGCAGGAACTGGTGGTACCCTAGGAGGAATGACTTAAGACATGCTTGGTTCAATTACTATAAATATATCCAAAGTGAAGAGTGTATTCAAGACAAAAATGCGTGTATTTTCAGAACTTCTGAGCTGATGTTTTGTAAAAAAAAAAATTCAGTGTTCTCATGGATATTTGGTATGGACAGCATCAGATTTGAAGCAGAAGATCAGCTCTGTCCTCTGACAGTATTTCAGTAACCACTGGTTGCACTTTAGTTATTTCATAGAGTGTGGTAGGCCTTATACAGGCAGTCATCGGCTTGGGAAAGTAAATAAACATTGCATTTCGATCCATCAACTTGGAACCTTGTCCCCTGAGTGGAACTTCAGACAGACTTCAGTTACTGGCCCAAGACCAAGTAAGTCCAGAAGCGATAGTTCGTGCCCAGGATGGGTCCACTTGTGGATGTCCAACCAAGGTCACCTGTGGCTCACTTGAGCGTGAAAGCGCACCAGAGGGAGCCAGTAGAATCTGGAAAACTTGTAGTATTGCCTTACTGAAGGTCACTATCTGCTGTAGGGTCAGTGTCGACCCAGGAATTTACGATCAAGGCGGGACGAAATGCTGAACCGGTTTGTGGTTCAAAAATTGCAGACCTTTTGAGTGATGCCCTTGTTACTTTCCCATTCTGAGTGGTGATACAGAGCAGTGTGCTACTTGATTTTATGATATATTTGACTCACCAGAATACCTAAAGCGAAAACAAGATTTCATGTGTGATTGATCTTATGATCTCGATTAAGAACGGCCCTGAAACTTGGAGCAGGACCTCCATTTCAAATGCAACTTTGTGTTTGGCAAGACAAAACTGCACCTCAAGCTCCCAGATTTCCTATATGGGGGTACTTGAACGACATCAGTTTCCTGCAGTGATGCCACTGCTTGAATCCGGTTGCATTTAGCAGAGGCCTCTTCTCTGCCACACTGTCTGAGGCTAAATCTGAACTGTATTATTTATAGTATTTCTCATTTGGCACATCAAGTAGCCCAGAAGGCATTTTAATGGTCAACCTTTCGAAAGCAAGATCCTACTCTGGATCTTATGTTTGAGGAACACTTTAGTAGAAAATTTAGTGACAAAAGCTCTCACAAAAACAGCCAGACCGCTATAGATAAGAAATCATGCATGAAATGTTGGGAAACGTGCCATAATGAGTCATCTCGGTATATTTCTGTACCAAATGAATAGTAAAAATTGTCTACATTAGGGTTATTTTTGCCGACAGTATGGAGTCACTATTTTTAACGTATTCACAGTAAATGGAATATCACACAAATTTCACTAACACAAGAATAATAATTCTAGACTGCACAAACACTACGTTGTTTTTTACATGAAGAAATAAAGAAAAACTTTACTTACCATGGGAAGCTGCAATATTAAATCTCTGAAGGAGAACCTACTGAAGCATCAGCAGGATAAATGCCTGTATCTGCTTTTTTGATACAGTAAAGCTTAATGAACTGAAGGCATTATTGCCACAGTAAAAAACGTATACACTGAAGTGTAATACTTTTAGAGTTACCACAGTCTACTGAATAGAGGTGAAGGATACCCTGACATACTCCTTCAAAGATTAAATGATAACCGTTCTGAACTGCAAGTACAATCAGTCAGTACAAAGCTATAGCGATGGGGCAACAGTAGAATGGTAGCATATTCAACAAAGAAATCCTAAAGTGCTTAGCCAAATCTGGCATTTGCTTTGGTATCCGGCCCATACTAAAGTCTTTTGTAAATTTAGATAGAAGTACAATAGAGTGTCAAGTAATTACTTTTAATATGGAATCTGTTCACCTTGTAAAAAGGAAATGCCTAATTAACTACTCAAATAAGAAAATTACTTTAAGAAAACTGTACAGCTTTCGGTAAAACATGTCCTGCAAGCGTAGGTTAATTGGTGGATTATTAGCAAGATCTGACACTTTGTACAGTCATCACGAGAAGGTAATTCACCGATTTTCTCTTGAACTTCCTCTTCCGGAAACACAAAGCTTACCCAGTTGTACCCTGTAATATTAAAATAGTGTTATACATCCAAGACCATAATGCAAGATTCGGCAGAGATCCAGATGATAAAGCTTTCTGCATTAAATATTTTCTTAAGAATTAAAGGATTTGAAGAGGATTTTTTCCTCCACTTTTTACCCCTTAGTTCAATGCAGCTCTCACCAATATAAATTTGCCTGTACCCAAGCAAACGCATAGCAGATATAAAAAAAAAAGAATTAAAAGTTCCTTATGTTAAAGTAATAGTGTTGCCTAGACATGAATCCATATAAATGGAGTCTGCTACGGAGCCTTTTACTGGGGTTCTTATGTATACATTTTTCCAAAGGTATTGTTTCCTTCAGTATTTAGATTGCCATCTTCCAAGATGACCACTAATAATAGTTAAACTGTGACAAACTCCATGGCAAACATTTTGGTATGGAACAGTTAAACGCCATTTTGCAAGAAAAATGGCAGAGATTACAGCACAGCTAGTGAGATAACCAGCAGGCAACTGAAGGAATTCAAGCCCATTTATCGTGCGAGCAATATTGCAATGATGCAGGTAACCGAACCTATGCTCAATTCTGGTGAGATCTGTAAACTGGTCACCATGTTCAGATTCTGCTCACAGGATATTGAGCATATGAATGATAATAGGACATGAGCAATATATTAATTTCATCTCTATAAAAAGTAAAAACCATGTCGAAACTTTGATCACAGGTTAATATTGCATCTTAAAAAAAAAAAAGGTTTAACACTTTCAATCCAAAGACTCCAGTTTCAGGGGCCAACAGGAATGGTGTGTCTTTTACAGGAAATAAAACCATTCTTCTATGTCAATATGCGTTTAAAAGCTGTTGGTTTTGTCAACTTTGTTGATCACATCCAACTTCTCAGCCACTTTAACTTCCAGTGTAATAAGGGAGTTCATATTCTGCACTTCCGCGATCGAGGATTCGCACCCGGTTCATAGTGCTGGAAGAGAAATTATGCAAACTCACTTAAAAATCCATTCCTCGTGAGTATCTTAATCCCAAAAAGACTTCACTGCCAGAAGATAAGACTCGCCATTTGTGCTCCAACATACTCGGATGTGAAACAGTCCAACAGAGGTAAGAGCCTACAGAATACAGTTGGCACCATAAGCATGCCCTGCACTCAATTCCCGAAACATTCAGAGTTCAGGGACAAGAAAAAGGGAAGGGTGAAAAGTGTGAAAGAACAATTATGTAAAATAAGCAGAGAAAACTAATTTAATACACATTTGTATATTATTTGCATTTAAAACCCTTTCCAAATCCATATCTGAATAACACCAACTGATGAACTGCACAAGTCCGAACCACCACCTGGGATTCACCACAATCGTTAGAAATTTGAGCAAAGTAAAAGCAGAAGAAACTTGAACTGACTTTTTAACACCAGGAAACAAGATTGTTGGTGGTGTGACAAAGGATAAGAATGAATGTCTTCTTTGGGAGTAAAGCAAAGATAGCCTTCATCCTGTCCAATTTGCATTCTCTTCAGGAAGATCTGCTGAACAGAAATTTGAAAATAGTTTGGCCAGGAGAAGGCCACAACATCAAGGAAGTGAAAGCCTTCTTATCCTGAATCTGTTTGGAGAAACAGATTAATCTCAGAAGGGAGGCCTGTCACTGGTTAGCAAGATACCAGTCTGGTAATAATAGCGGCAAACATTTGAGGTGGTGAAGATCACAGACCAAGGAAAAACCTTTACCCAACCGGTTTTTCCATTGCCATTTGATGTCAAGCAGCAGGGAATGAGACAGAGCCAAGTTAAAATCACACTGGCTTGCCAAAATCAAAAGTGTTTGATGGAGGTTTCACAGCCAAAGCTGGGGGCAAGTGAGCTTTTCCATAAACATGGAGAGCAAGAGGAAGAACCAACCCAGGCAAACCTTATTTGGTTTGAAATGTCATTCTAGTGGCAACATGCTTCAAGAGCTGTAGAAGGTAAAACAACCAGGGTCCAAGCAGCCATCTGACAATGACTAGATAGGGTGACAGCACTCTAGAAGACGTAGAGTGGGGGGGGGGAGAAGCAAGGGGAGCCTCCGAGGAGGTCTCCAGATCACTGGCATATTGCAGATTCGGCATCAACACCAAATCCTCAAAAGATTAATTACTTGCAACATAATGTCTTCTCAACATAGTACGTGCCAGCAATGCAAAGGTAGCTGTCAGAATCTGGGTGTACTGGATCTCCTCGTGACTCTGGTTTCCCCTGCTAGAAGGGTTTCCAGAGTCGCTCAATCTTGTGAGGTGAAGAGGGTTCTTCGAATTTTTTCACCATCTTACCATTCCCCTTGATGCTCCACATACCTTAACCACAGTCGAATCCTTTCCTCCAGTACCCTGGATCTGTTGATTCTGCGCAGTATGGGATTTCTGACCTGTAAAATAAATAAGCAATGTTAGTGACAAGCAATGCAAGCTCTCCTAGTGATTAGTCCATACGAAACGAATGTGCAGGTGATAAGTTCCCCTACCAGCGAAGGCACCATTTTAAAACGCATATCAAAGTTTGCAGAATTCGTGGTGCTGCTCCAAAAGGGACTAAGCATTGGAGAACATTACCTGCTGACTGAAAAAAAGACGGAGGAAAAAAATATATAATGGGAGGAGAGAGGAGGGGGTCAAATCTCAGGACAACGGAAAGTCCATCCTGGGCATGTGCATAGAATCCCTGGTTTAATCAAGGAGAGGGATGTGAAACCACTTTGAAAAGATTTAAAATTTAATAGTCAGCAATCTTAAATGAGAGGGGCTTGAGAAGTGGAATGCACAAAGGAGACCTCTTACCGGCTGCCAGTGTATTCTTAGGACTGCTACCTGGACCATCTTTTGTCACTGGACATGTACAGAGTGACATTTTTAATTAAAGCAGAGCAACTGTACCTCCGACTTCCTTTCGAGACAGGTCCAGGCATGGAATGGAGTCATTTTCCCAAAAATTGGGAAATGCAGGTTGAATACAAAGAGGCAGACTTGCAGGCTCCAGAGGTGAACTCAAAATACAGTCTCAAAGCAGAGGGCTGTAGAATTGCAAGGGTACCTTACTTCTGTACCTTAGAGTAAGCTTCATGTCGCAGCTCACGGTATCAGTTGCACTGGGCCATTGAGGTTAAACAAACGACCTCACTTAACTGGTCTGCAATAGAAATTACAGGTTTCATTGGCCCTTAGGGTTAGCATTGCCAAGTAAAATTTTACACAAAGAAAATTATGGTCAAGGGCCCAAGTCACCAGGAAAAGCACTGGGTTGATGTCTAAATACCCAAAAGAGGATAGAGTATCTGAAGTCCCTGGAACAAGAGACTTATACTAGATGAGTCTCTAGTCTATATGAAGCAGCAGTGCTTGAAGAAGTTCTGTATAGAAATAGTACAGACAAATTCTCCTGTTCAAGTAAAGTGTCAGATTGAACATTGCACACTTACTCAATGGGAGCCCTAAGCCACTGACAACAGAAAAACAATTCGGGTGGGAGAAAGTTGTACAAATAAATAACCTTTGTACACTTGTAGGGTTTCTGCCAATGGGCAATAAAAGAAAACCCATTGTATCCACACACCGTAATGCTCTAAACAAAGCATAGGATATGCAATTGCTAGAGGTGAAGTCGCTTGTTAGTTCACCAAGGCAACATTTTAAAATTGATACCCTACTTTGTAGGGGAGGCCTCTTAGTATTCTTGTTTCATATTAAGTAGGCCCTGGATAGAGATTGTAATCAGTGCCTTAGTAAAGAAGTTTGCAAACTCAAGAGCCACAAATTTGGAAACTTTGGATTTAAATATCTAGTTGCAAGATTATCTAAAGGCCATTTGCGCATACAGGTTGACTGCAAACATCACTTGAGCACTTTAAATGATTGTGGCGAGATGTCTATATGGGGAAGGAGTATCTCACTTGTGTTACTTTTGAAAGAACACTTTCTAGTGAAGGTTAAGAAGCAGATAAATGCTTTATACTTATATAAAGGTGATGTTTGAAGAGGGGTGAATCTTTATTACATCGCTAAGATATCATCTCCAGAACCTGCTAAAAATAAACCAAGGGTTCTAGGCCTATCGAAGGCAGTTGCTATATCTTCTACAGCTTACCCTTGCATATTTAGTACTATTGTTTCAAGTGACTGTCCAAGGGCTTTTTTGAATTTATGATTGGGCATCTGCTAGATACAGAATATTCTACATTTCATAAAAACACGTATTACTCCAGATTCCGCATTCTTACGTATCATGACTTTGTCTTCCATAAACCGGTTTAGTGCCATAGAGCTTGTCGATTAAGGCAGGAGTCTATGTGAAAAAAGAATCCGGCAAGGAGTTGACGAAAAAACGGGCAAGGATTATCCATGCCTTCTCCAAAGGTTGAAGGAAAAAGTCCTATCTGGTAATACAGCTGAGAATCAAATTGGCCAAGGATCCCTGAAGTTTGCTACACTTATGGATACAAAAAATGCAAACTGTAATCATCGAAAGTTTGTTATAGTTGTTTAACAGAAGGAGGGATTCTTTACCTATGCCTTGCTATTAACAATTCCTGAATCAGACAGTGGCTGTAACAAAGGAAGAACAAGGAGAAAGACTTTCTCCGGATGCAAGCAGACAAGCAAAGGTGGTAGCAGAGGGTACAAGGTCTGACAACTTAATCTGAGCACTTCAGTATTAAGGAGTGACTAACCCCTCCAAGCTCGATAATTTGCTTTGCGAATATTCACCACTGGTGTCTAAGTTGCAGAGCTTATTTTCACCCTCTTAATTTACTGCACCATAGCAGTTTAATAAGGAGATCGCTTCAAGTAACTGCAAGTTTCATTTTGCAATGAACATTCACTGAAATGGGCATCTTTTTACACACTTGTGCACTCTTCTGATGTACAATGTAGACAAACAGTCATGCCCAGAAAGAGACCACACATGGAAGTGCAGAAGAAGGATATTTTCTGTAACAAGTACAATAGATCCAGGTGCTATGATTGATGGATGGCTGAACGAACAACCAGAAGATTTGTTTCCTTGGAGAAAAGGCCTCATGAATTCTACAATGTTCTCAAGTACACAGCTAAATGGCTGGTCGGATTGGAGAATTTACTAATCTGGATCATTTCCAGTACCTTCATTGAAGTGCTAAAACGGTTAAGTATATAAATAAACAGTACATCTCAGGATAGGGGGAGCATAAGAAATAGTGTCACAAGCAGCCTGGAATTCATTTTAGCACCACTGGTCGAGTTATCTGGCAGAAGATGCGTACTCAAAACAAATGATGCCACAGCGGCACAAAATGTACATCTATTTCATGCTATAAGAATACCGTTTGGAAAAGATGCTTGCAAGAGCTGACTGAAATGTACAAGAAATACATGTTCACCAGAAATCCTGTAAAGGCGGGTGAACCATGCAATGGATCCAACCATACGGTCTCTACCACACGGAAGTACTTTTTAGGATCCTCATTCAGGAAGGAGCTCTTGGTGCCAAGTAGTGAACTCCGCTTACAGATTGTCTGCCTTTCAGCAACATCTCCTGCAACTTGAAAATTTATCAGGAAGCACCCAAGAAAAGGTATTTTTTTTTAATCATTAGGTGTTTTAAAATACTACTAAAGAAAAACATTTTAAAAAATCTACAAATATAACGAAAACGAATTAGACAATAAAATATACATGAAGGAAAATAATTTATCTTAAATTGCTACAAGCTGCCCAGAGAGCCCGTGACCCCTTGTTAAACAAATGCACTCCATACTTCTAATAAAGATCATAAAACAACATCTGTTTAAAACCAGAAGGACGAGTTGGGTTTAAAATCATTGAAGCCTTAATCCATGTGATACAGATCATAACAGTTTTCGCTAATCTGCAAAGTATGAAAAAGTTACATTTGTAAGAACCTCCAGACCATTATTAAGCTTCAGCAGGAACGTTGTCAGTAGTGTGTAAGCAATGTCTCTAAAGCATAGAGCAATGTTTTAAGGTATGACTAAGCTGCATGCTAGAAAGCCCCCCATACCATGTGTACTGTGAAAAATCAATATACTCAATAGAGTTTCAGACATCCCTACAAAGACTGCAGCAAATTCGGCAACCCTAGCCCTCATCTCTTAACCTCATTACACTTCAAAGCATTCCTAACCATTACCCAAAGAATTCTACTCCATTTGACCTCCAATACAATTAAAACAGAAAAACCTCTTAGGTTGGCTCAATACCATCCCAACATTCAGGGTTGCAGCATTCCAATTCAACTATTGAAGCTTTCTTTCCTTGCAGGTGGTTAATCTTCACAGAAGAGGAAAGCAGGGTGTAATCTGCAGACATCAGAAAGACATCAGTAACTTCTTTCCTCACCTATAGATGCACTCCATGGACTGGTGATGCTCCAACTCTCATACCACGTGAACCTAAAGTACAACTAGGTTACATTTGGAGAGGCTGAGACCAAGACAGCTCTCGGTTCACACAAGAAATCCTTCTTCAATATCACAAAAAAGTAAGAGTGAATAAAAACAGCAGACCTTGGATTAGAAGGTTAACATTCAATACTGGTTTCTTAAAGGGAGTTGAACTTTAAGTGGATGTGGCACTGGGACTACTACTTCAAGCTGCATTTAGCGCACTTGAACCCAGGGACTAAATAAGACTATGATGAACAGCAAAAAAAAATTGTGCTTGAAGAAACTTAGATCGTACAAGCAATAACTCGGCAGATTGCTTTTTCATTTCAAGCGATCAGTGACAATACTCAGACTTTGTGAAGAATAGCCATGGCAACATAGTCGAAGGTCAATGCTTAAGAGATCAGCATTGTGGCTTACTGACAAGCCAATCAACAGGAAGACCAATTTCTAATCACCAGCTAGACCGGTAACACCGGCATTATTATTATGTAACGCGGATGTCAAGCACAAACATTATGCCAAGAAATCCTTATCCATGAGACAATGCCTTTAAAATTGTAAGCTGACCATGTAGGAAGGAGCAGGTGATTATAAATCTTCACTGGAGCAAAGTTTTAATGTTCTTTCGAAATCATACAATGAGAACCAGAGAGCAGTTAGTTGATTTTAAAACTCAGAGGATCAAGTTTTGATGCCGAAGCAGCTTTACTCTGGAACTCCTCAAGATCAGGCCATAAAGGAGAACAGTTGCTTTATATGCAGAGACTGGTGAAGCAAATTACACTTCTTATGCCTTGCTCATCAACGTTCCAGGCATTCTTCTGTGTGTACTCTGGAATATTCCTCTGAGCTGCTGTTTGGGTCTCCTGCTCTCTCCTGGGAGAAGAGACTGTGTGGGATTCAGAGTGCAAGTCTTTTTGCTGACAGTGTTCTTTAGCATTCTAATCTGTCACACAGAAGATGAAAAAGGCTGCAGATGCTCTCTGACAAGAGGCATTTCCTATGCAATACCAATAATTGGTGGAATGGCTGTACTCCCAGGTAAGTTCAGATCCTTGTTATATTAAGCTCTCGAAATCCAGTACCTGTTTGGCAGTTGGGGCGTCATCGTTTTTTGCTTTGCTAGTAAATATTTTTCCCTTAGCATAGAAGATAATTACTAAACAATCTTATCTTTCCTCCAGGTCATGCTTCTTACATTTCTATATTAAGGGGACCCGAAAATCACTTGGCGAGATACAACAAGGCTGGTTCCTGCTAGCGGCTTGCTTCAGGTGGTTACTGCCCTTTTTTTGTTTCTTCCTTGCCTCTTTACATTCTTTAGAAACTGCTCCTCTGATCCTGAAATGGCATGTTGTCTTCTCAGATGATCTTTTTCGGATCTGATTTTTTCACCTCCAAGATTTAATTTTTTCCTCCTTTTGACTTCCAACACTAGTTAAAAACACTGGAATCTAGATGCAATGTAGAAGGGAGTAGGTATAATCCATGGGTCAAGAAAATTCCATCTGCATCAAACAGACCCTTTACAATATCAAGTCAGGAGCTGGCAAAACTTGAATTATGATAATACTAAGTGTCAGACTTCTTGGCACCCAAAATGGTTGTAATCCAGCAGACAAAGTGACAAAGAAAACAATCAAATGTTATAAAAGGCTGTTACAGGGAAAAGTGAATTAAGAAAAGTATGGACTAAGAAAGAGTAGCACATGCTCAAAAATGAATTTGAAAATTCAAATTCACACAAAAAAAAATCATACAAATGTCAGCACCTGTTGCATTACTGTACTTCAAGAGCCACCCATCAAAACATACCCCCTAAAAAAGCAAAGAAAATCACTGGTGGATCCTTCAAGAGAATGAAAATCGGTGGCAAAACAAAAAGCTATGTTAGGATAAGAGATTTAAGATCTATTCTTGCCATTATCAGAAGTACAGCACTCTCAACACTACTCAGTACTGAGGAAAAGAAGAGAAGATGAAGTCAGCATTATGTAATGCCTGCTATATTGACCTGTATAAAAATTACAGGTACATATTGCTTTAAAACATGGTGAGAGAAAAGAGCTTCCCATTGTAGATCATTATCAAACTGACAACAAAAAAATGTAGACGAAGGTCTTAATGGGTGAGCAAAGTGTAAGCAGTTAAAAGAATTAAGAGTAACATGTTGCAATGGGCAAGAGAACACTTAAATCACAGAAGATGCATGCTAAACAAAAGAAACACAAAGTTCTACATAATCGACAGGTTTGGCTGTAGAGTATGATCAGATTGGAGTTAAGCATGTTCAAACCCAGTTGGAAGCATTAACTGCCTCATGTTATGGGGGAGGGGTGTGTTTGTCCTTGAAATAAAAGCAATACGTTTGGATAACGATTTACCAATTCAGGGAAGTTTAAATAAAGCTACAGAAAAAATCTGATAGTTTCCTGGCCACTTTTAAGAGTCTGGCTAACAAAGAAAGTATCTGCTTCACACCGTGAAACCATGCCCTCCTACCAACACCAGCTGCTTGGGAGTGAGAGTAACGGATGAACAAGTTTAAAAAAAATACACACCGGCTTTGCCTCGAGTCAAGGAGTCCGCCAAGCTCTTTGCCTTGGCCACGCGTTCAGCTTGGGCACGTTTCTCTGCTTCCACTCGCTTCTCTGCTTCTGCACGTTTCTCAGCTTCTGCACGGTTCTTGGCTTCCTCCTAAAATGTATATACAGAACATGAACCTTCCTCTTAACACCTTCAATGCTACAGCAATTCTCCCTGGATGCTGAACCCCCTTGAATCCCCTTGTTCATGACAAGCTCAGCTCGTCATAAGCACACGAGCAATGTGCTGCATGACGAGCTGAGCTCGCCATGAGCATGGAAGGGGTTAATATACAATTAACATTAGCACAACTGATATATACAGATATTCAACTTTATGCGTGTTCAGGTATACTATTAAGAATTTCCAATAATCTCTAAGTCTCGAACCTGAAGGTAATTCTTCTTCATATGTTTTCAGGGTGTCTTTACAGTACACTAGATCTTAAATCCAGTGCTTAACCCTTGGAGCCTTCCTACTGCCTTCCTACTACCCCAACTCAAAGATACTCTACGTTTGGCCATCATTAAAGCAATGGCGCAGAATTTGCAAAACTGCTAAACTGGGCCCAAGATATCAGTCGAGGAAGGATTTGGCCTTTGACCCTCCCAGCGAGCGAGGATTGAAGCTTTGGTGTCCTGCCCTGCAACTAGGACATCTCACCATCTTTGTGAACCGAGGAATCCCTGCAGAAAGATTCCTGGCGACCACGCCACATCCTTAGAGCATCTTCAGCATCCTTCATCCCTTGCATCAAGACTACTTGATAGGAATCCATAGCAATGTGGATAAAGTTCTTAGAACCTCAAAAGATTGCTTCTTCTGTGAATGTAATTGTTCTAGAGGACCTTGTGGGTCCCTTTGAATTGCTCCCTCCCAGAGCTTGTCGCCTCAAGTACTACTTAACAATTTCATTGACACTTACTAAAGTTCGCAGTTAAGTGAAATTGCTTTGATTTGTTATTGTTTGTAAAACCTATATTCCGGAAGCCTCCGGTAGACATTTTTCATTCTAGTGTCTAAATTATAAAAATACTGCTTGTTTTTATGAATTTGTGTCGAATTTCTTGTGTTGTCGATTTCTTCTATTGTTTTAGTGGTTATGAAATGCTTTACACTTGCTCCTCTTTGTAAACCCTGCTGCCCAGTGCCACAGCTACCTAGGATTGAGCTTAGGATTTGATAGACGGAGCCCAGGGTCCCCAAAGGAATTTGTAATTGTATCACATGGTAAGGTTTCACAACCACACCATGAAATACTCCATATTTCCTCACACTGTGCTTAAAAGCCAATTTGACGCACAAATGTGAACCATTATTGAAAGAAGCTAGTAATATCTGGAGGTTTGACCAAGTTAAAACAGAAATTTAGTTCTTGCTAAAAGTTCACCTTAATCTAAGGTATTTTTGTGCATGGTTCTGGATGTTTTTGTAAGCACAGGTGTATCTCAAATTTATGGATTACACTGTATAGTCGCACCTGGACGATGGGTGCTGTTGTGCAACGATCTGAATGTTCATTACAGTGTGACATTGTATGTCTTTGCCCCCCCCAAACCCCCCCAGGCGCCTGGGACCCGAAGTCCAGTGCCCAAAAAGCCCCATCGACGAACCAGACGACGCCTGCAGCCTCAGAACCAGGGACCCCCACCCCCTACCGAGACCGGCTGAGGGTAAGATTTCCCGACGCCAAAAGACACCCCTGCACCCGGCCCCCTGTGCCCAACTCTTGGGTGTCCACCCCTCCTCTAGCTTCCCAACTTAACTCTCGAAGTGGTGGTCGCACCTGAAGAATCTCGGTCCCAGACCCTGCAACCTTTGTCCACTTTCCAAGAGCTTCATTGAATAACGAATATGCTACTTACTAGTATGCATCTGTTCTTGGCATGTAGGGCTGCTGACATTCATATCTGTGCATAGATCGCAGCCTAGTGTTGGGTCCGGATGATTGCACATTGTTGTCCTGGAAGAGTCTTCAAAATATCACGAGATAGGTGGCTCCTCCCCTGGACTACAGTGCGCATGGGCATCCTCTCCATCCTCAGATTGTTTTTCGCCATTGTGGCAGAGATGGAGTGCAATACAGTGAGTGATGTCCATGCTAGATAGTAATTCTGAATGCTACAGCTGCTACAGGCGCCGGGGAGGAGGGTGGGCGATATTAATGTCAGCAGCCCTACATGCCAAGAACAAATGCATACTGGTAAGTAGCATATTCCGTTCGAGGCATGTGGGCTGCTGAATTCATATCTGTGCATTAGCGGCGGCTGCCCGTGCCAGCTGCAGCAGTCTGAAAAAGAGTTTTGAGAACAGCCTGTCCCACAGCTGCCTGCTGTTTAGAATGCACATCTACGCAGTAGTGTTTCGTTAATGTATGTGTGGTGGACAAAGTGGCTGCCTTACATATCTCTTCTAAAGGAATATTCCCCAGGAAAGCCATGGACGCTGCTAAATTACGTGTGGAGTGTGCTCGTGGTGGAATGGTTAGTGTGCGTTTAGCCTTAGCATAGCAAATCTGCATACATTTAACGATCCACCGGGCTATCCCTGCTTTGGAAATGGGGTTGCCGTTGTGTTGTGGAGAAAAGGCAACAAAAAGCAGTTTTGTTTTTCTGAAATCCTTTGTTCTGTCTATATAGTACATTAGAGGCCTTTTGACATCTAACGTGTGTAGGGATCTCTCCGCAACATTTTTCGGATTAGGAAAGAAAACTGGCAGTTCTATGGTCTGGTTCATGTGGAACTGCAAAATCACCTTCGGCATAAATGTAGGGTTGGTGCGTAATACCACCCTATTTGCGTGGACCTGGATGAATGGCTCTTGAATAGTTAGTGCCTGGAGTTAACTAACTCTCCTCAGCAAGGTAATGGCCACTAGGAAAGCAACTTTCCAGGTCAGAAATTGAATCTCACAAGAGTGTAGAGGTTCAAAAGGCGGTCCCATCAATCTGGTGAGGACCACATTCAGGTTCCAGACTGGTGACGGTGGGTGTCTGGGAGGGATCACTCTTTTAAGTCCGTCCAGAAAAGCTCTGAATAGTGAGAGGTGCTGCCTGTTTTGAAGATAGGCTGCTATGGCGGATAAATGTATACAAATGGAACTGTACGCTAGATTACATCTGTATAAATGCAACAAATAACAGATAATGTTTTGAATAGATGCATCCAGAGGGTTAATGTCATTGTTGGTACAATATATGACAAACCGTTTCCATTTAGCCGCATAGCATGCTCTGGTTGTGGGCAGTCTTGCCTCCTTGATGATATCCATACATTCTGGCGGCAAGGTGAGGTGGCCAAATTCTAGGACTTCAGGAGCCAGATCGCCAGGTTGAGCTGTTACGGATCTGGATGCTGAATGTCTCCATGGCTCTGAGTCAAAAGCCTGGGTGTGAGGCGTAGCCTTTGATGCGGTACCACGGATAGTTCTAGAAACGTGGTGTACCATGGTTGGCATGCCCACATTGGAGCAGCCAGGATGAGGGTCATCGAGTGTTGCCGTAGTTTGCATGCCACCAGCGGTATCAAAGGTGCTGGGGGAAAAGCGTACGCAAATTTGCCTGACTAGTTCATCCATATCGCATTGCCCTGAGACTGTGGGTGTGGGAACGTGCTTGCGAAGCTTTGGCATTTTGCGTTTTCCCTTGTGGCAAACAGGTCTATCTCTGGAAGACCCCACTGCTGGAAGAACGGTTGGAGTACTGATGGATGTATCTCCCACTCGTGCATCTGGTGGCTGTGTCTGCTGAGCAGATCCGCCATCTAGTTGTCTTTGCCCGGGAGGTGTTCTGCCATGAGGAAGATGTTCCTCTGAATGGCCCACTTCCACATGCTCTGAGCCAGATGAGACAGCTGAGGAGAGTGCGTTCCTCCCTGCTTCTGTATGTAGTACATGGCAGTCATGTTGTCCGTCCGGATCAACACGACCTTGTTGCACAGGTGTACCTTGAAAGCTTTCATCGCCATGAAGATAGCCATCAGTTCCATAAGGTTGATGTGCATCTTCTTTTGCTGTGCTGTCCATAGTCCCTGCACCGTGTAGTGGAGTACATGAGCTCCCCAATCCTGGAGAGACGCGTCCGCCATCAGTACAATTTGTGGAACAGGCTCTTGGAACGGTCGGCCCTTGCAAAGGTTTCGTGGGTTCCACCAATGCAGAGAGTTGAATCCCCCGACCGCTCACCAACACTAGGTCTTTTAACTGTCCTTGAGCCTGATTCCACTGACGTGCTAAGCACTCCTGAAGCAGACGCATATGTAGTCTCGCGTGCGGGACTATGAAGATGCAGGAGGCCATCATGCCCATCAACTGCATGAACACCTTCGCTGGAAGCGAGCGTTGAGGTCTGAATTTCTGTATCAGCAATTACATGCTGTTTATTCTCACTGAATTTGGCTGTGCTTTAGCTGCCAGAGTGTCTATGTCGCACCCAGGTACTGTCGCACGTGGGCGGGCTGAAGGTGTGACTTCGGATAATTCAGTGAGAATCCCAGACTGTGAAGAAGATGAATGGTGTGGGACATGTGGCTGGCACACTGCTGGGCCGACTTTGCTTGAATAAGCCAGTCGTCCAGATAAGGGTAGACATGTATGTGCTGTCTCCTGAGGTGTGCTGCTACTGTTGCCAGGCACTTTGTGAACACCCTGGGTGCTGTCGTTACTCCGAAAGGGAGGACTTTGAACTGATAATGTTGATGTTGATGTTGAATAGTGAACCTGAGATACTGTCTGTGTGATGGGTGTATGGGTATATGGAAATATGCATCCTTTAGATCCAGCGTTGCGAGGAAGTCTCCATGACTGAGATGTAGTGTAGTTCCTATTTTCCCTATAGGCCCTGCGCATTGGAATAACATAAACAGCAGTATAGACGTAGAAGTGCGGTCTTCCAGGTCTCTACTGACTATGCTAAACTTAATTGGGTTTGTACCAACTAGCTCAGAGGTCACTGGAAACTTTCTTGACTGAATAGGAAGTGATCAGCTTCCCTGGCACAGACAAGAAGGGATTCAGTTTTCCAACAACCGCATAAACATGACAACTTTGCTCCTTAGGATAAGAGTCAATCTCTAGAGTCGTGTGAAACAATGGACAGTTATTTTACTCAGTCAGTTGTGCAGATTACTTTCACCAAGATGCAGAGAATAGAGAGACGGGCGTTTTCAATAAAAGGTATTATTTATTGAACAGTCTTTCTTCCCATGCAAGAGAAATGAATTGCCACAATTGCAAGACGTTATTATAAAAGGTGCGTACAGTAAAAGGAGGATTGCGAAATAATACTGTAAAAGCATTGATATGGTTTCTTAGCCATACAATGGTTAAAATGAATAAAATATATACATTCATATATACACATTAGGCGAACATACTCAACTGGTGCTTCTAACTACGCCTACCCCAGTGTACCTGACCTACGCCTAATACTTGGAAGGGAGTAAGTAGCAGTTTAGTCAAGTTGGTTTTGCCAAGGTTTGCTTCAAGAATTCTCTAAGGGTTTAGTCAACACCATACCTCTGGAATACAATGTTGGAGGTCTTGTATCTCCTTTCAGGACTCGATATCCCAGTCACTCGCAAGAGTAGGCTGGAAACGCCGAAGCTGGATTTTCTCGGCAAGAGAAAAGACAGCGTCTCTCTCAGCGCGCGAAGGAGGAGGAGGGGCAGCGTCCGTGGGCTGCTTGCATCTGCTGGGCTCAGCAAGGGACAGCTGTTCTGCTCCTGTATTCACCACACCATTGTTATCGTCGTCGCGCTTGCTTTAGGCAACGTTGGTAATATTTATACCTGAAAGGTGCCTTGTTTGACGTAAGTTTTTGGACATAAGACGTCAATAAAGATGTCACTAGGAAGTGATCGTCCTTTCAGTGCTCATTAGACTTCTATCACTAATCAAAACATAGCAAGCGGGGCTTTCCCAGGTTGCTGGGTTTAATCTTGTTGAAGAACTCTGAGTGTAATCTTGGAATCTAAGATAGTGGCTTCTGCTGTGCCATCTACTGTAATGAGCTGCAGAGGCGAGTTTCAGAAATATGGCTGAAAATATGGCTCTGATCGTTTATGCCATTATAGGGGTATGAATGGATTATAGCCGTATAGGGGCATAAGGTCACAGTATTGATCGGGGTCCTAGATTAGAACACGACAGAGTAACGGCAGAACCTGTTGCAAGGTGAGCATATGAAAATGCTCTGACAGAATGTATCCGTTTAGAGGCTGAGGTCCAGTATAGGTCTGAGAGACACGTCCTTTTTGAGTATTAGAAAGTAGAGTACACCCCTGACCCGTGGTCTTCTACAGGCACGAGCTCTATGGCCCCTTTTTGCAGCATGCTGACGAC
Organism: Lissotriton vulgaris; assembly: GCF_964263255.1. Taxonomy (NCBI): domain Eukaryota; kingdom Metazoa; phylum Chordata; class Amphibia; order Caudata; family Salamandridae; genus Lissotriton; species Lissotriton vulgaris. The sequence continues at coordinate 924,212,597 of NC_141691.1, read as the reverse complement.
CTCCTACTGCAATAACTGTAAGTGCTCTGCGGACATAGAACGGTGTCTTGGTGGGATGTTTGGTGGAGTGGACGTTACTTCCAGACAATACCCGTACTGTACAATGTCTCACCCACCTGTCTGTGGTGATGGACTTCCAGACCGGGAGGAACTGTTGTAGTCTCCCCCCCGACAGGTGTTATATGGTCGGGGGGCAGTGACAGGGCGTCACTGTTTGGTATTGGCAGAGGATCTGGAACTGTTTTCCTCTGCCTCTGCCCTTGATGTTGTTTCCCCGATATCCACCCCGGTTCTTATTGTAGGTGGATTGTGTACCTCCCTTATTGTATTGTGTCTGTTGCGTTGACTGGCCTCTTGAGGGGCCTCTAGTACTGGAGCGACGAAAGGAGCCATCCCGAAACTGCTGTGACTGCAGAGCCCCCAACCAGGCGTGTCGTCTTAGCATAACACTAGTGTTGATGGCCCTGGCTGCAGTGTCAGCTGCGTCTGGAGCGCACTTAATAGAAGCATTGGTTAGGAGTTTCTCCTCCTGGATGAGTAGCTCTGCCCCCTCCTTGTACTGATCAGGTAGGTGTTGCAATAGTGTCTCAAGGGTATCATAATGTGCCCTGTCATATCTGGCCAAGAGTGCCCGAGTATTGGCAATGCGCCAGATGTTAGCCGCCTGCGCAGCTACTCTTTTTCCTGAAGTTTCCATAACCTTTGACTCTTTGTCAGGAGGAGGAGCATCACTTGTAGTCTGGGAGTTTGCTCTCTTACGTGCATTAGAAACAACCAATGAATCCAATGGCAACTGTCCCCTTATACAAGGAGGGTCCACAGGGGCCGGCCTATATTTCTTCTCAATCCTTGGGTTTAACACCCTGGCCCTAGTGGTATCTCTAAAAATGTCAGCAGCATGCTTGAGGACCCCTTTGAGCATGGGTAGGGTTTTGACTGCCCTTTCTGAAGTTGAAAAAGTGTCGACCAGAAAGTCTTCGTCCACAGGGTCAGCATGTAGCTAGACGTCATGATTACTGGCTGCCCTCTCAATAAGGGCGTTAAAAGCAGTTGTGTCCTCAGTAGGAGACGTTTTTACACTGCACATATGAGTGTCCGGGCCAGTTTGCGGATCCCTTGAGTCAGCAGGATCCGTCCATTGTTGGTCTTGATCATCAGGATCAGTGTCCACATGATAGAGGTCATCCTCATTGTCATTATCCCCCGTCTCCACATCGGATTATGTTGGGGAAAAATTGAGGTTCCTGTCCATAGTGATGGAGGGGTTCCACAAGAGCTGGAGAAGTTGTAGAAAGTCTTTTTCTTCAAGGGAATCCTATATGATTCCATGGGAGTCTCTGGCATTAACTTTCTTTTGTATATAGACAGTCTCCCAGTTTCCGAGTCGATGAATTGTCTCGGCTCTGTCTTCAGGCTCTTCCGCAGCCTCCATTTCCGTCGACACACGTTTAGTGGCGCCGATGGATTGTTTCGGCTCGAACATCTTCGGATGCACCGAGGGTGGTAACCCGAATTTGATAGGTGTCGACGCGGTCTGAACTTGTCCGACCAGCTTCGGCGTCGGGGCCTTCTTCGGTCCGACCAATGTAGCCTTATCCTTGATGCATTGGAGCGACTCCGACACTTCTTTGGCTATGAACGGACTGGGTCTCGTCGACTCGACAGGGTCCTTGGAGCCAGTCTTTGACTTGTCCGTAGACTTCGACCGAGGATCGATCCAGTCTTTCGGTTCGAGCCGTTTGTGCGAATAGACACCCTTCGGTGTCTGCTTCGATGGGTCGACGGCCTTGACCTTGGTCTTCGGTGCCCCAACCATTGACTCGACGACATTCTTGAGTTTCCCGGCATCAACGGCCATTTTCTTTTTCTTCGGCTCCGAGGGGCTTAAGGCCTTGGAGCCGACGAGAGGCACAAGCACTTTCGGTTTCTGCAAGGATGCTATCGGTTTCGATTTCTTTGTCTCGACCGATGGCGGTGTAGAAACCGCAGGCTCTTTAGAAATGTTCAAAGCCGGGCCTTTATGCGGGGCTGTAGAACGAGATCGTGGATCTTGGGTAAGGCCTAGTGGCGATCCCTCGACCGGAGCCTTATTGAGTGTGTTATGTTCGGCCCCGTGTAGCCGGGTTGGCCTAGCTCTTCGCCCGAGCTATCTTCTACGGCCCCAAGGGCCTCCACGTCTTCTCCTACCTCATCGACGACGTTTTCGTCTTCGTCTTGTACCTCTTCGTCTTCGGCGTCATACTCTGAGTCATGGATCGGAGCAGTGTACCTGATCCTCCAGATCAACAACCTCTTCGACCTGAACCGGGCACAGGCCATACAGTTGGCTTTGTTATGGTCTGGGGACAGGCACTTGTTGCACACCGGGTGGACATCGATGTGCGGGTATTTTCCATTGCAAAGGGGACACCGCTTGAATGAACTTCTTCCCATTTCAGATCTAAGATCGGGTAGAGTGTGGAAAGAAAAAAACCTGTTGAGTCCTCGATGTCCTCTAGAAGCAAAGGCACCGATACCGAACAAAACGATACCGACGATATCGAAAGCCTTTTGGCTTTGTAGAAAGTTTTTCTAACTTGAGCTAAGATAGTAACATCCGAACGCAATGGCGGAAAAAAACAATCTGAGGATGGAGAGGATGCCCATGCGCACTGTAGTCCAGGGGAGGAGCCACCTATCTCGTGATACTTCGAAGACTCTTCCAGGACAACAATGTGCAATCATCCGGACCCAACACTAGGCGGCGATCTATGCACAGATATCAATTCAGCAGCCCACATGCCTCGAACCATTGAGTGCCCGACGGCTCAAAAGCACCCTGCACCCAGCCGCCTGAGTGCCCCTAGGAGTGCAACCTCGATCCTATCGAACTTCCCCACTTGCCCTGATTAAGTGACCAGAAGCCCAGCTCCCACAGCCATGTGGCCTGCTAGCCAGCAGCCACCGACCAAGGGCCCCCTGCCTTCCACAGGATAACATTGGGTCTAACTACATCTGGAACCGGCTGCCCCACTGTCGCTGAGGGTGTAACAACTGTACTTACCTGACCTTGGGAGACCACTCACTATGCCCAGTACCTTAACTCTGCCAGTCGAGTACTTACCCAAAAGCCGGTAACTCACTTTTCTTCCATAGGGTTAAATGGACTGGTTTCACTTGAAAATGTGGAGTTTTTAAACTTTAAAATATTAGTCTAAAATCAGCCGAACAACGAAAACCGATTTACTCACCTGCTATCAGGAGAGACCCCAGTGCTGGATCTTGGAGCCCAGCACTGACCCTGAAAAGTAATTACAACAGTACTTACCGCTAACTCAATTTTCTTCCATAGGAAACCATGGACTGTTTTTCTGTGAAATTTCTTCAGTGTCGATTTTGCAAAGTACAAATATTCCTTAAAAATCGTACAAACTACAAAAACGTAATTACTTACCTGTTTAAGATAGATGTCCCAGTGCTGGACATAGCGACCCAGCACTAGATTACAAAAGTAACGCAAACATACTTTACCTGCAATCTGAATTTCCTTCCATAGGCTAACATTACCTGTTTTTTGTTGAAAAAGTTTCAAAGTGTCGATTTTCAAAAGTACAAATATTAGTAAAAATCGCCTGTATAACAAAAACGCAATCCTTCAACTGCTTACAGGTGGTGTACCAGCGCTGGATCTAGGATCCATCCCCGAGTTAGGAAGAGTAACCATAACCCCACTTACCTGCTAAGGTGAATTTCTTCCATAGGAAATCATTGACTATTTTTCTGTGAAATTTCTTCCAAGTGTCAACTTTTAAAATACCAAAATATTACTTAAAAATCACTACTGTGACTAAACCGATTTTGCTCAACTGTTTACAGTACCCGTCTCAGGACTGAATCTAGGATCCAGTCTGCAGTTAGAAAAGTAATCCTAGAAGTAATCGATTGCCTTCTTTTTTAGAAGTTCCCATTGAGCTCAGTGTGTTATTGGATTTGAAATGGTGTTGCCTATTGCATCAAACTAACTATTGCATTCCAAAAGTCTATTGCCAATTTGCAAAGTATTTAATTAAAGTAACTCATACTGAGAAAGTATATTTTGATACCTTATTTGTTCTAAAATAAAATGAATAGTTTACCTGTCAGTGTAGTTTTGCAGCTTGAAGATCTTTCTGGATTCACTATGCTGTGCATTATTCTGCGGTCTTGTGGTTGGGTCCGTAATCATAGTCTTTTTTTTTTCGTAGCCTAGGTGGGCGTCGACGTCCCACCTTTTGGTGTATTTCCGGTGACGTCAGCACGCTTCCTGCGGAAGCACCCACTCTTGGGCGCCATCTTCAGATTCTTTTTTCTCGTGTTTGTTCTGTTACCGAAGTAATGGCAATGTTCTAGTAAGTCATTCACCGCTTTCACCATCAAGGTTTGTTTAAGTAATTGTCCATGTTTTCAATCCCCTTCCTCTCCAGCCTCATCTTTCTGGCAGAGGTGGGTGGGTTCGCTAGTGAATCCAGAAAGATCTTCAAGCTGCAAAACTACACCGACAGGTAAGAAACTATTCGTTTTGCAGCGTGAATCTTTCTGGATTCACTATGCTGTGCATAGACTTTGTAGCGATTTCTCATGTTTGTGGCGGCTGTGTGGAAGATGAGCGTTGGTTATTGAATATGTGTTGATTCTATGTCCTCAGGAGCCACATTACCAGGCTTAGGCTCTCTGGCTCTGGGTGTAACACCTGCCCGTTTTGCATGGAGAGCAGGTCTATTCTCCTTCCGAATCTGTGGGGTGCGCTCTGTGCCATCTCCATGATCTGCGAATACTATGTCTGCCTGGCCCACTGTGGTGAGACCAGTATCTGTCATGTTGCTCGCTCTGCACTTGCTGAGGACTTTGTGCATCAGCGGTATCGGGGGAAAAGCGTAGCAAAATGTCCTCAACCATTCTATCCATAGGGCATTTTCCAGGGACCCCTCCCCGGGCAGCCTGGATGCGAAGTTTCGGCATTTTGCATTTTGGCGTGTTGCAAATAGGTCCACCGACTGTGTCCCCCACCTGTCGAACATCCTTCTTGTCTCCTGTGCATTGAGCTCCCATTCGAGGGTTGCTGATGTCTGTCTGCTGAGCCAATCTGCTGCTACGTTGTCCTTCCCTGTCAGATGTATGGCTAGCAGGTCTATGTTGAGAGGGATGGCCCAAGCCCATATCTCCTGCGCCAGCTTCGAAAGCGTGGCAGATTGTGTTCCACCCTGCTTGTTGATGTAGAACATCGCTGTCGTGTTGTCCGTCTGGATCGACACTCAATGGTTGTACAGGTTTGTCTGGAAGGATTATATAGCGAGGAAAACTGTCTTCAACTCCAGGTAATTGATGTGTTTGACAGCATCTGCTGGTGTCCACAGACCCCTCACTGAGTTTCTTCATGTGAGCTTCCCATCCCTTCTGGGATGCATCTGTGGTGATGGTCACCGTTGGCGGTGTTAGAGGCTTTCCCCTTGTCAAGTTCTCCATGTTCCACCATGCCATTTCTTTCTGCACAGCGTGCGTTACAACCACTGACTAGATCCTCCCAACAACCAGTTGCTTGTGACCATTGCTCTTGTAACCACTCATGTAAAGGTCTCATGTGCAGCCGCACATTTGGCACTAGGTGTATGCATGATGCCATCATGCCCATGATCTTGCTCGCTGTTCTCACTGTCCGAGCTTTCCCCCTCTGGTAGAGCTTCGTCTCCTTCACCAGTGCAACTGACCTTCTCGCTTGGGAACAACTTGCTCTGTACAGTGTCGATCTGAGCTCCCAGGAAGATTATTTGTTCTGGTTCCTTTGAGGATCACCCCCAGTGTATGGAGAATCCCAGGTCCATCAGTGTTCTGGTCACCCTCTCTGCATGCTCCTTGCATATCTGGTATGACCCTGCTTTTATTAGCCAGTCGTCCAGGTAAGGGTATACGTGTATTCCCTCCCTTCTTAGGTGTGCTGCGACTGTTGCTAGGCACTTTGTGAAGACCCTTGGCGCCGACTTTAGACAGTCCCCTAAGGCGAATCTGAGCAGATGTTTGTGACTTCTGTTCATTGGTATGTGTAGGTAGGCATCCTTTAGGTCTATGGTGACCATGAAGTCTCCTCTTTGCAATTGAGGAAGCACCTCTTGTAGGGAGGTCCTTTTGAATTTTTGCGTTCTTATAAATTTGTTTTAGAACCTTCGGTCCAGGATGGGTCTCATTGTTTCGTCTACCTTTGGCACCAGGAAGTACGATTAATACACCCCCTGTTCCTTTCTCTGTAAGGTACTGGTTCTATGGCTTGTTTTTTCAGGAGTTCTCTTACTTCCTGTTGAAGTAGCTGCAGCTCTTTCCTTGCTAGTTGCCTTCTTTTTGGCTTTCTGCTTGTTGGTGTCTTTTCCAGTTCTATGCAGTATCCGAACTGCATGATGTTTAGAACCCATTTGTCCGAAGTTATTGCCTTCCACTCCTGGAAGTAATGCTTTAGTCTTCCTCCAACTGGTCTCACATGTACGCAGGTGTTTAGTGCGCTTGACCCCTGCGTGTTGTCCTTGTGCCTCACCCTAGGAGTTCTTATTTGGGTGGGCACACGTTGCCTGACCAAGTCACTTGGCGGGGGTTGCTGTCCTCCCCTCCTATTCTGGCCACGTCCATTGCCTCTCCAGCGAAAGGACTGGCCCCTCTGCTGGTATTGCCAGGACTGCTTCTGTTGTCCTTGCTGTGTTTGGCTCTCCGCCTGGTGGGATTGTTGGAACGCCTGGTGCAATGTTCCTGGCTGGTTACCACCCCTGCCGTTGGGCCTTAGTGATGGGGTGCCCCTTTTCGACCCTCTGAACTGCAAAGCCCCCCATGGACCTTGCTGTCTCATTGTCTTTCTTTAGTTGGCTGAGCTTTTCGTCTACTGGGGCCCCGAACAAGGTCTGTCCATTGAACGGGGTGTTCAGGATGCTGTGTTGTACTTCTGGCTTGAAGCCCGACACCCTGAGCCAGGCTTGTCTTCTTTCTGTGATCCCCATCATCATGAGCCTACTGGAGGTGTCAGCTCCGTCCAGAGCTGTCTTGATGCATGAGTTTGCCACATTCTTCCCCTCTTCGACTAGGTTTCCAGCTCTGTCCCTGAATTCCTGAGGCATAACTTCATCAACCGGCCCAGTTCCTCCAGGATCTGGTACTGATGCCTGTTTAGTAGTGTGTTGGAATTGGCCATTCGCCCTACCAAGTCCATCCTCTTGCTCTCCTTGTCTGGAGGTGGCCCTGAGGTAGTAGGCACATTAGCCCTTTTCCTTGCTGTGGCAGCAATGATTGAGTCAGCTGAGACCGTGACCTGGATATAGGGTGGGTCCTTGGATGAATGTTTATACTTCTTTTCAGTCCTTGGGGTGACTGCCTTGCATGTAGCCGGCTCCTTGAAGGCTTCTTTCCCTTGTGCCATGACACTTTCCAGCATTGGCAGGTACTAGCTCCTGGTCTGTGTGGGGAGCAATGTCTCGAGAAGGAAGTCAGCCTTCTGCTGCTCTTCGTCTAGTTTCACCTTAAAGCTGCTGCATTCCTGATGACTGTGTTGTACACCCCAATGTCATCTGGCGGAGAAGGCCTCAAAGGATACGTGTCAACGCTTTCTTCAGGACTCTGTGTCGACTTCTTGCCAGTCTATCTCCTGAGTTTCCAAGGTCGCCGAACTCAGGAGCGTCCTGCGGTCGTCGTCCTCCTCATAGTAGTCTAAGGCGACCTCGTCTTCGTCCGGTTCGTCGAATGCTTCGACATTCTCCGACTGTTCCTAGACTTCATCCTCTTCCTCCTCGATCACCTAGTGCACCTGTGGTTTGGGCTTCGTCGGGATTATTAAGTCTTTCATCTGGTGTCGAAATCCTTCTTTCGTTGCAGGATGTTTTCCATCTCTGCTTCGAGACGCCTCTTCTCCATTTCGGCAGCTAGATCTGCGTCCAATGGTTTGGTTCGTCTCTTTGGCGGTAAATTCGGCGAACCTATTTTCGGTTTCGGCGGCGAGCTTATTTTCGGCATCGGCGCTGGAGCCTTTTTCAGGTCCTTCTCCCTCGGCGTCGGACGTTCCTTTTTGGAGACGTTTTTTGACGGCTTTTGCTGTTCTTCAGCTCTCGGCGCTGGGGACTCCTTCTCAGAGGATCCGCTGGGCCTGAGTTTAGGTGCGGGCGCCGAAGCTTTCGGCGCCGGCGCTTTGGGGGATTTTCCCTTGATCTTTCGAGACTCAGGGTCTCTCGGGGCGTTAGGGCCCGTAGAGTGTCCTACCTTCTTTGGAGTCTTCGTAATATCGGTCTCTGCGACCGTGTAGCCGTTGTCTTCGGTGGCGTTGTTGTCTTCTTCGGCTGAAGATAGCCCCAGGTCTCGAAGGGATGGAGGCTGGCCCTTGCCATGCATCGTGGCGTTGGCTACTCTCTGCCTCTCTCGAACTCGAAGAGTTTCCGGCGTAAAGGCGGAGCAGCCGTTGCAGTTGCTCCTCTCGTGGTCTACCGGTAGGCAGAGGTTGCAAAACGGGTGCTGGTTCTTCTGCGCGTACTTGTGGTGGCAATTTGCGCAGAACTTGAAAGGAGTCTTGTACATCTCATGCGTTCAGGGGGCCCCCTGCGCTCGCATTCCTCAATGGAAATTCGAAGTTCTGGAAATTCGAAGTTCCATAAACTTCCTTCCCTCCTTCGTCGATCTTCTCGATGATGTAGTCTTCTGAAGTCTTCTCCCATGTTTTTCGTCCAAAAACTGCGCGTTTTCCACTTCTTTCTCCAAAAGTGTCTGGAGCCCTCTCGGGAACGATCCAGACCCAACCGCGGAAAAAAGAATCTTAAGATTGTGCCCAAGAGTGGGTGCTTCCGCAGGAAGCGTGCCGACGTCACCGGAAATACACCAAAAAGGTGGGACATAGACGCCCACCTGGTCTACGAAAAAAAAAAAAAAACAAAGAAAAGACTACGATTCCGGACCCAACCACAAGACCGCGGAATAATGCACAGCATAGGGAATGCAGAAAGATTCACGCTGCAAAACTATATCTTTTGATATAAAACAATTAGCCTAGAGTTCAGTCCTTGAGTGTGTGAGACTATTTGCTGACCGAGGGTGTACAACAAATGCTTCACACGGTCCTCTGATACTGCCTTACTGCTCGACCAAGCTACCACTTTAGAGAGCAAGGTTATATCTAACTTTAGCCTCTGCCAAACCTCTGGGGTCTGGGAACTCTGTGCACACTGTACCTATTTGGGAACAGTATATACAGAGCCACATTCTAGAGTTCTGTTCTTGAGTGTGTGAGACCATTTGCTGACCGAGGGTGTACAACAAATGCTTTACACTGTCCTATGATAGTGCCTTACTGCTCGACCTAAGCTACCACTTTAGAGTAAGGTTATATCGAACGTTAGCCTCTGCCAGACGTCTGGGGACTGTGGACTCTGTGCACACTGTACCTTACTTTGGTCCAGTATACGCAGAGCCACTTTCTTACATCAAGTCCAAAGGAGTGGGGTGCAGTGCTGATTTTAAGTGTCTGGTTTCTTCGTCCTCAGCAGGCTCGGAGTCTTTCTTTGGTGATTCTTTTGAACAGAGCTGCTGTTCAAGGTCTTTGTAGAAGGCAGTCACTCCTCCTAGGGGTTCTGGAGGTAGCTGGCTGCAGGATCTCTGGAAACTGCAGTTGAGCCAGTAGGGCTAGGGCCAAGTCAGTTCTATTCAGCAATCTCCTCTGCTGGGCGTCTTCTTTCGTGTCTTTCATAGGTTGCGTGAATATGTCTTCTTGGTTTAGGGCTGCCCCTTAAATACTGTATTTAGGGAGAGTTTAGGGGTCTTGTGGTCAGTAGCCAAATGGCTGCTGACCTTAGGTTTACTACACCCTTAGTGTGCTCACCCCACATGGGGGAGTGGGCACAATCCCTAATCCTGATAGGAGAGTGCCTGCCATCTGCAAGGTGGGGGGCACTGTAGACTAGGCTTCGCCTCGTCACCCCCACCTGAGGGGTGGGGTTGGCAGAGGTGGGCACATTCAGGCTGTTCTAATTGTTCACGCCGAAAAAGGGGAGACATGAATGGGTCCTGCTACTGATAGCAGGAGTGGCTGGGGGGCATATTACAAAGGCGGCAAGGCCTTTGAAGCTCCCCTGCCACAGATGGCTCTTCCTGCCTTGGAGAAGGGGGTCATCACCTCCATCCAGGGAAGGCTTTGTTTCTAGGCTAAGGAAGTGAAGTTTCCCAGCCCAGGTGTCCAGAAATCGGTCCTGTGGTGGCAGGCTTGTGGTTACCAGTCAGGGAGGCTGATTGTTTTGAGTGCATGGTATAATACATCCCACACTGGCATCAGTGTGGGTTTATTATGATGGGAAGCATGCTACCAAACTTCCCATAATTCAGTAAAGCCATTATGGTGCTGTGGAGTTCATAATGAAAGCCTCCAAGCACCATATACTCTTTATGGCTTTACTGCACTTACAATGTCCAAGAAAGGACTTCGTGTAGGGGTACAGTGCTTATGCAACTGTACCCTCGCCATTGGCATAGTGCACTCAGCTGGAGGGCTGTCCATAGGCAGTGGGTTGCAGGCATGGCACACAGGAATGTGTGTCATGTCAACTCTTAACTTTCCTCTGCAACAAAACAACCAGCCTGCAATGGCAGTGTGTGTGTATGTGTTAAGGTACAGGACCTCGAAGGGTGGCACAATATGTGCTGCAGCCCTTCGAGGCTGTCCCTGTTCACAGTGCCCTTGGTACCCATAATACCTCTTACAAGGGATTTACATGTGGCCAGAGCGGTACCAATTGGGGGTACTAAGGTACAGTTTTGGGAAAGAACACAGAGGGACCCAGGGCACATCATGTCAAAGAGCACAGGAAAGCTGGTGTGGAGGGATGGGGGGGGGCTTGGTACGTGGGAACAGACTTTTTCCTGCAATAGAAACCCCACTTTCTACACTACTAGGGACATCGGCGAAAAGACCGGTGTGGGGGAAGGTCAAGATGGCTCCACTGGCTTCGATCCAGATCAGTCTATAGATCCAAGTGAGCCACTGGCCTAGGGACAAGCCTGCTAGCGGAAAACCTTTATGGGCACCACCAACATCATAAGTCCTACGGCAAAATGATTTGTGCCTCTTAAAAAAATGCAAGGATCATACTAAGATACGCCATAGAGGGCAGCAACATTTTCAAGTTAAGAATGAAAAATTTCCTAGCTAACGTAATGGAAAGTTTCAATTCTATTACGGACTCGGAGGCGAGGATTATGCCAATCTTTCTCCACTTTAATGGCAATAGCAGCCTTAAGTTTAACAAAGAGACTACCTTTCCCATGAACCAAAAGGGAAAGTAGTCAAGAAAATCAACACATGGTAACATCCAATTAGTGACAGGGAGACAGTGACTAATCAGGGCATCTCAGTACAATACATAGTCCATTGTTAGTGTCCCCTCTTCCTCTTTCGGAGAGCGAAGGCAGCCCATTCCATGTAATTGGCCTGGTAAAGCCTGCAAGGAAAGCATGTAAAAGCAAAAGCCATCCAGCATTTAGTACAACCATAGGAACTGAAGGAAATTACTTACTGCAGTACAGGGAGGGTTGTTCTCTTAGAGTATAGGGCGGGATAATCCTCGCCTCCAAGTCCTTAATAGAATTGAAACTTTCCGTTACGTTAGCTAGGACATTTTTTATTCTATGTCAGGACAGGAGGAGAGGATTATGCTTGTTTAAAGCTTGCCCAAACCAACTGAGCCTTATTAAGCACTGGCTTGAAGTAGAACCTCTTAAAGGTGGAGTCCGAAGACCAGTCAGCCGCACTGAGAATATCTTCTAAGCGAGCATCCAAACCAAATGGTTTTGAAGCCATGGCATACCTACCAGAGTGCGCTCCAAATTGTCTGAGGTTGATTCCTGCCTCCTGCATCTCCAAACGAACCCATCTAGCGATGGTGGGTGAGGAAACCGTCATAAAGGGTTTCCTAAGAGAAATGAGCAGCTGTCTTTCCCCAGGCGGGCAAAACTCCTCAGTCATCTGCTCATAAGCCTTGAGGCAAGAGTTAGGGAGAGTCAGGAAACACAGTGTAGAAAATAACCCTGGTGTGACACTTAGTGCGCCTGAGCAAAGTAAAAGTTACTCCATCAGGTGTAAACATTAGTCCCGCAATATCAAGGGCCCGCACACCTGAGACTCTCCGGCAGGAAACCAGGCATAGAAGCATAACCAGCTTTGCAGACAGTTCTTTCCTAGAGAGGAACCTAATAGGTTGCCAAGATAGGAAACGATTAAGGACCTGGATAACGCCCCATAACGCAGAATACTGCGGTTCCAGGGAAAGTGAAAACCGGATACCGCGCAACAGTCTGCAAACCATGGGATGTTCGCCAGCAGGCGCCCCTTCTACCTGGACGTGACCAGAAGAGATGGCCGACCGAAAGGTTTTGACAGAACGGTAGGCCAAAACATCGGCGACTAGTTGCACCAAGAAATTCACCACGTGGATTACTCCCATGACCAAGGGATCGAAACCCTTTCGCAAACACCAACGGGACCATCTGCCCCACCTGGAACGGTACCTCTTGACTGTACTGTCCACCCAAGCCTTAGAGTTGTACCTCTCAGCTGCTTGCAAAAGGCCTGGGGTTTCCCATCTGCTCCTGAAATCCGCCACGCCATGAGCTGCAATGAGTTAGTTACCATCAGAGGATGCAGAATCCCGTCCGGAATCGTGAGAAGAGAGGGAAACCGGGGGGAGTAGGATTGGAAAATCCCAAGAAAGTTTCAGAAGAACTGGAAACCAAACTTGAGACCTCCAAAGAGGGGTAATCATGACCAGATCCGCCCTCTGTGTGTAGATTTGCGCCGATGACCTCGTGATCATCGCAAACGGAGGGAACGCATAGCCCTGTTCCGCACTCCAGTCTTGGAGGAAGGCATCAGTGGCCACTGCCAAAGGGTCGGGTCTCCAACCGAAAAAATCTCTGAACTTGATGGTCCAGCTGAAAGGCAGAGATGTCCACTGAGAAAGGGCCCCAGCGGTTTTGGAGCATCGCAAAGACCGCCGGATCCAGCTTCCAGAGACTGGAATCCCTGAAGTGGCGTAATTGGAAGTCCGCTTCTATGTTGTCTCGACCCGGAAGATACGCCGCGGTCACAGAGACATGGCTGTCTAGACAATACTGGCAAAAACTTGCCACCAAATCCGATAAGAGCTTTCGACCTGGTACCCCCAAATGGTTAATGTAACGAACCGGCGAGACATTGACCATTTTCAGGAGCACACAAGACTGCACTGTGTCTCTCGTCCAGCATCTCACTGCGAAGGACCCTGCCAGAACCTCCAGACAGTTGATATGCAACTTCTGTTCTTCGGGTGACAACAACCCTCCTGTAGAGAGGTCTCCGCACCTGGCCCACCCAACCGAGACCATTAGCAACGCGCAGAACTTGGGTATGTGTGATATATAAGGAAGTGGTTCTGTCAGGAATGTAACAATTTCTTTGTTCAATGTACATATATCGAGAATATTCAATTTTTAGTAGTAAACATTATAAACTTATTGAAAGAAAAAGGTTCAATGTCACATTTAAAGAACCAAATTGAGATACGCAGAACACACAAGGACAAAATATTTTTTGTCAAAGAATGAAAATTGTATTGTATGAATATTATACACACATTAATGAATATGGCTGTCAATAAAACAATACAATACCAAGCGATTAAGTGAAAGAAATGCAGGACATGTGACTCATGGTGATAAGTGAAAAAAGTGCTGTACATATACTATACAAATAGGTAACACATAAGGGCAAAAATTATGTTGTACTGTCCATTTCTCAATGCATTAATACACGATCCAAGTGTGACTTAGCATTAGGATCAGGGAAGCTGCATGGACTAGTGTGACTGCAACGTCAACGTTTCGACCCAGGGAGAAAGCGCAGCTTATTATGCATCAAAGGCGGGTCTTCATTAGGACTGGGGGGTACAGCAGTTGACAGCCTGTTTAATAATTAAAAACAAGGATTCAGGTGTGTCCCGCCCATCTGATGGATTAAGCATGGTACGGCACGCGAGATTAAGCGCTTACCACAAGGTTTAATGCCAGGTATCCTACGAGGTAAGTAAGAGTAGGATTCAAATTGATTCAGATTTTGGATTACTGCTAGACCCACACCAGGAGGTAGTGGTCTAAAAGAAAAGAATCAGGATACCATGTGTAACTAGGTGTACCAATATTAACATTTTAACCAGATTTGAAAAATGCTGGCCGTGTGACTAGCATGAGACAAGCAAGGTAACGAACCGCCGAGACATTGTCCATTTTCAGGAGCACACAAGACTGCACTGAGTCTCTCGTCCAGCATCTCACTGCGAAGGACCCTGCCAGAACCTCCAGACAGTTGATATGTAACTTCTGTTCTTTGGGTGACCACAACCCTCCTGTAGAGAGGTCTCCGCACCTGCCCCCCCGCCCCCAGCCGAGACTGCTGGTGTCAGACTATCACAAAAAACAGGGCCGACCCGAAAATTGCCCGACCATTCCAGGCCTCCATATGATTTAGCCACCAGTGGATTTCTTCCCTTGCTTCGGCTGACAAGGTGACCCTGTGGGAGTACGGGAATCCCTTGCGGAGGAAGTAAGCCTTGAGGCGTTGGATAGCTCTGTAGTGAAGCAGCCTGGGAAGATGGCTTGTATTGAAGCAGAGCAAAGGCCTACTACCTGGGCCAGCTGCCACAGAGACCTGCTGCCTGGTCAGAACTCGGCACAACTCATGACAAATTTTTGTAATCTCTCTGGTCAGGAAGCTGAGAAAAGACATGGTGGAGTCGATGACGAACCCCAAGAACGTAACGGCCTGGGCTGGCTGTAACAGTTACTTCTGCTAGTTTATCACGAAGCAGACGCCCTGAAGCAGTGTCACCACAATCTGAAGATGTTCCGTCAGTTGACGGGGACAGGGGGCCATCAGGAGAAGATCTTCGAGATAGACTATCATCCTGACTCCCCGAGCCCGCAGAAACTCCACCACTGGGCTCAAGACCTTGGTGAAGCACCAGGGTACCGAGGAGAACCAGAAAGGGAGTACTGCGAACTCGTAGACATGGTGACGCCAGACAAACTGCAGGAACTGCCGATGAGGAGGAAAAATGGAATCACTAAATAGGCGTCTTTGAGATCCAAGCGGACCAATCAGACGAGGGGACAAAGCACATCCCGCAGGAGGTGACTGCCCTCCATTTTGAAACGGTGGTAAACCAGCCATTCGTTGCACTCGCTCAGGTTTATGACTGGACGTTTGCCCCCGGTTTTGCTGACCAAGAAGACGTTGCTCAAAAACCCTCTGGGATGAAGGGTAGTAAGGGAGATGGCGCCTTTGCGGAGAAGGGACGCGATCTCCTCGTCCACCAAGGCCGCATCTTGAGCTGAAAACTGGATGAGACAGGGAGGGGTCCCTGGGTTTCCCACAAATTGTAAATGAAACCCCCTCGCAGTCTGAAGCACCCAGGCATCTTGTGTGATGGCCAACCAAGCTTGGTAAAAGTTTGCCAACCGCCCCCCTATATCTTGTAGGGAAAAAGGGGTAACACTCACCGGGACTAGCATTGGGCACTCCTCCTCTGTAGCCCGCTGCCTTTCCCACGGCGTCCTCGTTTGGGATAAAAAAAATCCAAATTTGGCAGGATCCTGGTACTGTCCGGAGCCTCTTTGGTTGGTCTGGGTTTGGCGAGCGGCCCCTGCCTGGGCCGGCCCTTCGAAAAAAACACGGGGAAGAACCTTCTTAATCGTGGACTGGGCCCTGTCCAACGAAGTAAAAGTGTTCACAAATTTCCCGAGCTCTTTTACAAAAGGCTCGCTAAACAGGCCTCCCTGAGCCACGGCGCCCGGCTGAGTCCGCCAGGTCCCTAGCTTTGGATCAATCTTAATGAGGAGGGACCGGCGATGTTCAGTGGAAAGGGCGCAGTTGGCATTGCCCAATAAAATAACAGTTTGTTGGGCCCAACCTGACAAAACTTCAGGGGAAATAATCGAGCCATATTCCTTAGCCTCCTCGGCCATATCCAGAATCTTTGTGAAGGGCACAGAGCATCCAGGAGAGATCTTCGTTAAACGCTGGTGCAGAAAACTTTCAAAGAAAAGGCTCGGTTTGCTGAATGAGGCTTCCTTTATTTTACACAAGTGCTTATCTAGTAAAATGAATGCGGTACTGGTCATGAAATAATCATGGAAAATATTGAACTTCGTGCACTTCGACGCATTGCACATGGCATAAATCAGAGATCACCTTATTCTCCACCTGTGTATTGGGTCTATTGTGATTTGATTATTAGTCTCTGCCATTGTTTTTGATTTCACATAGGTTTATGTTTTTTTAATGTATTAATTGTGAGTCTAATTGTTTGAGCGATCTTGTGTTTTCATTTCACTTTAATAAATTGATTTGAGTATTTACTTATGTATTGGTTTTTTGGGACATTGTGGCACTCATAGGCTTTTCTCCCTTTACTTTTTTGGTGGGCTTCTTCGCCTTTTTAGTTACGTCTGATAATATAGCTCAAGAACCATTGTTTGGATTATATTGTTGGTTATCTCTGGTCCTTGTTCTAGGGTCGACATTGTGGTTAGCTACTCAGGAGCTTGTCCTGGCACGCTCTCCAAGAACAATCAATCCCTTTATTAGGATCTCGGATAAACTTCTGGAGGAAGGTAGACATAAAGGGATCAATCTCTGGCGTCAGAGCTACCTTCCCCTTTAAAGACAGACAAGGGCACTCCGCCCTAATGCAATTAAGGGCCTCTTTTTCAAGAGGGCGACTTATGTGTCCCGCTACATAGGAGGAGACCTGGTCGGCCGGAGTCCACTCCGAAGAATGTGGCTGCACAATGTCATTGGGGTCCAGCATGTCTGAGGGGGGTAGGGAGACTTACAAAGGGCGGGAAGGAAGCAAGGGTCTCGAAGGACCGGGGTCATAGTCTGGCTCACCCTGAACATCAGGGACAGTAGGCTGTGGGGCAGGAACAATAGGCTGTAGGGTCAGGTCAGGAGGGGTGGGGGTTCCCCACAGGTAGCATGGGCTAACTATCAAGAAATGCCTGTTCAGGCACTCAAAGCATCCACGTCAACACCTGGTTCCCAGGGACGTTTAGGTGGCGGAGGGCCAAGGGAATCCTGGGCTGGGACAGCTGGGGCCTGTAAATTTGGTGCCACCTGACGTTGCAGGCGTTCAATTGCTTGCTCTATTTGTCGGGAGAGATGATCTTCCAAGGGTGTGATGGCCTGATCCACTGTCCTAAAAATAGAGGTGTCAACTGCCTCGTAAAAGGCGTCCCCCTAAGGGACATCAGTAAGGGGGTCTTCCACCTCCTGGTATTCTTCATAGTACTCCATGGCTGTAAGTGAGGAGTGCAGGAAATACACCAGGAATAAGAGCTTTGTAAAAAATATATATACTTGCAATAATAGGTGAGAACCACCGGGCCTTAGATATGGCCTCAACTTGGGCCAGCTGTAAACTTATCGGTAGGGTGGCAAGGTGACCACAATTAATCGGGGTTCTAGCCCCGGGGGACAACTGCTGGCCGAAGGATGTTAGAAACACAGGCACCCCAACAAAGGGTAGCAAACTGGTCTGGTACTTATCCCCAGCAAGGCCAGGCGGCAGACACAAAACCTCGAGGAGGCGTTCACGATTAGGGATACTGACTCTGTTTCACGTCAGGATCGGGCAAGGAAATCTGTAAATGACTAGCAGCGAGAAAACTAGGGTCACGGCAGTCTACAGACGAACAAAAGCGTTCTCCTCAGACCAGAAGGCTCAGTGAATGGCACGCATCAGTTGAAATTCCTGAAGAGGAATTTCAAGAACGCGACGTCCTAGACACGCCTCCCACGCCCTCCAGCGGTGAGAGGAATGCGGAGCACACGCCAGCAGAGCACCGCGTAGGGACAGGAAACCGTCCCCGTGGCACAACGACAACAGTCAAGGTAAGTGCAGCCCACGGGCACAATTCAAGAAAGAAACACAGCAGCACACACACAACCGGGTATTTCACAGTTGAACCACAATGAAAATCGACATCCGACATTCAAATTGAAAGCGCATTAAAGCAGCAGCAATAAAAAGATTTCGAATGAAGCATAATCGCGCAATGCAATATCTAAAACAGGAGGGTTAAATACAACAATCTAAGCACTTAACAGTTCAAAGGAACTGAAGAGCACTCATCTGGCTGCGAAGCAAGAGAGGACACTAACAATGGACTATGTATTGGACTGAGATGCACTGATTGGTCACTGTCTCCCTGTCACTGATTGGATGTTACCATGTGTTTTTCTTGACTACTTTCCCTTTGGTTCATGGTAAAGGTAGTCTCTTTGTTAATCTTAAGGCTGCTATAGCCAATAAAGTGGAGAAATATTGGCATAATCTTCGCCTCCAGTCCGGACATAGAATTAAAATGTATAACCCCATCTACATGCCTCTTTACAGACTCTGTCCATGTTCGCATTATTACCTTCTCACGTTGTGCACAAACATTGGTAAGAACTGGTATGGTATTCGTGAAAACTTACTTTTACAGAAGTACAGTAAGTGAAGACAAAATGACAAAAACATTACAGAATTTACAAAACATGCATATGAAAGCCCAAATCAGGATAACAAACAACCTCTTACTACTCAGTGTTTCATTGTTGATTTTGCAATATTTTACTTCATGGTTTTTAACTTTGCAGCTCCATAACTAGAGCATAAGCACTAAGATCTTCGATACAGGACCACAGCACTAGCTGGCAGTTTCACATACATGAACGCAGTAATGTCCTAACAATGGCTTCATTTAATAACTTACCGACTGTTTTTTCAATACACTGGATGACTGGGGCCAGTTTCTGTTTTCTGAAATGAATGAGAAATGAATCAAGTACCAATGTCAGTAACTGTGATACAAATGAAGTAATTTTAAGTCTGCTTCACCAGAAAGGAACAATGTTATAATGCATGCTCCCTTGAGCTGAGAAAACTTTCACCTTGCAGCAACAACCTCACTCTTTCTGGTAGGTTTAAGGTCACCTACTTTTAATAATAAAATGATATAGCTGCAACTAAGAAATGCTTAGTTTTGTGGTTTTAAGCAGGTCCGTGCTCTCTGATCTAACTTCATTACAGTCAAAAGAGTATACCGCCTTCTCAGCATTAACAAAATAATAACCCTTCAAATAAAATGCATTCCTACCCCAGAGACAAAGCTCCTCATGCATAATTTCCAATAAAAAATAACAAAGGAAAATACACTAAAGCATGCAGGTTGCTGTTCTTTAAACAAGCTCCAATAATAGTTGTATCAGTTCAGGGGAGAGCGGTTGCCGAGGTCCTAGAAAAGAAACTTCTGCAAGAATGAAAATAAGCATTGACAAAGCCAATAGGTCTTCTCTATGCAAGAGCTACTGACTTTGTCAATATGTTTTAGCTAAGTTGTACGCCAGTGTGGCTGCTCTTCAGCATGGCTTAAAGTTAGTGGGGTAAAGGAGAATGGAGTGTAATAAAGAGGAGTAAAATTGAGTGTTATGCAGTAGCATAGAGAGTCGTGGAGTGGCAGAGTGAAGTTGAGTATCAGTGAGTGGCAGAGTGGAGCGGTGCAGTCTTGTGGAAGGAGTAGAGTGTACGAGTGAAAGAGCATAGAGGAGAGTGGAGTAGAATGTCAAAGTGGAGTTGAATGTTGTAGAGTGGTGTGGCATTGAGTGTTGTGTAGAGGTGCAGAGTAATGGTGCTGTAGAGTTCGTAATGACAAACTCCCAGATCATATACTCT
Organism: Lissotriton vulgaris; assembly: GCF_964263255.1. Classification (NCBI taxonomy): domain Eukaryota; kingdom Metazoa; phylum Chordata; class Amphibia; order Caudata; family Salamandridae; genus Lissotriton; species Lissotriton vulgaris. Next base: position 924,192,831 of record NC_141691.1, on the reverse strand, counting down.
TTAGGACATTACTGCACTTACAATGTAGGGGTGACACTGTAGGGGTACAGGTCTCATGCACCTGTACCTTCACCACTGGTATGGTGCACCCAGCTTGAGGGGTGGCTCATCTATACAAGGGCAGTGGGTTGTGCGCATGGCACACAGGGATGTGGGCCATGTCGACTCTTCACTTTGTTCTGCACCAAAACAAGCAGTGGGGGTGTGTGTGTGTGTGTGTGTGAAGGTACAGGGCTTCCAAGGGTGGCACAATAAGTGCTGCAGCCCTTAGAGCTCCCTTGTATACTACTGCAACATCCTTTCCTCTTGCTCAGATAGCTTGATTGTTCCATGCATGCTCCTTGATCAACACCTGTCCCCCAACCACAGCATCGGTAGTGCATAAACACAAATTCCTGTGTGAAACTAAATTTAATTTGTCAACATTTTCCTGATTACAGTATTTTTTTTATATCATATGTATGCATTTCTTTTCAGTGCTTTGAAACCCTTTAAGGTCCGGTGCAAGATACATGAAACTGAGAATAGATGAATAATAGAAAAGTTATAGAAAAGAGGTTCCCCCTCCTGGTAATGAATGAATCTTTCAGCACTGACTGCTGTTGAGCGCAATAGTTATTAAATGTGAAATTGTTTCAGCAATGCTATGTATAAATTGTTGTTTTCCTCAAAGACATTTGTCTATTGTCAACAGCGGATCCTCCATGCTAGGATCTAAAGAGCAGATGTCTGTTGCAGGAATTTAGGTACACTATAAACTGGTTTCCGGATTAGTCGCCACAAACTGAAAAGAAAATCTCACTTATAAGTTTATAAAGCAGATAATCTACTTCAAATAAATCCTGGAACAAGGGAGACATTTATGATTTACTGAAAAGTAAGTGTCTCTGTAATGATCCACTTAGAGCCAGCATCCGAAATGGCCGCATAGCCGCTCGGCTCCGTGAGCCCTCTCTCCCTGCATGCCCATCCTGCTGTTCGTTCTGAACTACAAAGGTGTATTTGGATAATGGAAAGAGAGCGTTCACTTACCACCTGCTCCTGAGACTCCTGCGTGCTGTGAATCCGGAGAATTTCCCACCCATTGCTCAGCGGCCCGTGCGGTGACGAAGCCGGGGTGTCTATTGCAACAGGCAGCCGGCCGCAACAGCAACAGCGGCCGCCTCTGGTGGTGAGGAGTCGGTCGGAGGGTGCCGTTGTCTTGGAGTGCCGCTGAAGGCAGCATCAGCCCGGTCCCTTGTCGAAGAGCCCTGGGGGCCTGAGAGGCATACTGGAGTCGAGGGGGGTGTGTGGCTCCTGGCCCCCCTCTTCGGACTCCGCGCCCGGACATAACCAAGGATCGCCCCCGAGACAGGCGGGCAGGCCCCAGGGAGCGGTAGGGTCTTTTGCTTAGCCTTTTGGTGACTCTCCCTGGGGAACCCGCCTCATAACTGTGTTCCGGGCGTACATTTAGCGGCGCCCTGTGCCTGGGCCGGTCCCTACAGTGAGGTGCAGAGGGACGGGGCCGAACTGACAAAGATGGCGGCTGACACACCCCCATCACAGACCAAGTCCCGATCGGACGGCTGCCGTAGGCACGGAGCTGGGATGCTGGCAGCGCACACTGGAGCCCACACCCAAAGATGTCTTGGCCGCCCTAACGGATCTACGCGAGTCCCCGATTTGCAATGCCTGTGACCTGGATCGAAGAATGGCCACCATTGCTGTTTCACCGCCCTGTAAGGACGTAGTCCGATTTCAATGGAGTGCAGCTGTGCCCGTGTCTACCTACTTGGGAAGGACTCTGGGCCCGCCTGGGTTTTGGGAACTGCCGAGAGACCTGGTTGCTACGTCCTCCCTGGATACTGCGGATGTACACGTGAGTGCCTCTTTGGGACACATGCCTAACTTGAGTTAGGGACGCGCTGCTGTTCTTCTTTTCGGGCCGCCCCAACAACACCGTGGCATTTGCCAGACTAGGAGATTTCCTCTTCATGGATGGTATTACTGTACTTGGACTTTGTGGCACCCGCGGGCTTGGTATTGCCGCCCTTGGACTTCCGCTGCACACGTCTGGATGGACTCGAGCTGCTGAACCTTTTTTTGGTATTACTCGGGCCTGATTCGCTTGTATCCTCCAGATCCTCTAAAAAGAACTGTATATCGATTGACAAGGGATCATTGGGTGGTTCCGTTGCTAGAAGAGGCCAGGGGTGATGCATTTTAGGTTTCGGTGGCCCTCACGTTAACTGACGGTGCTTTGGGTGTGTTTGCATTGGGATTGTATTATTTATGCACTTGGTACTTGACATTCGCCATGATACTCCATTTTGCTTTTGGACTTTCCCTACGTGCAGGGGTGATGGACGGGGCTGGGCGGCGACTTTGAGGGCCCTCCTCCATCTTTGCTTCTTGTCTTTTCTCTTTTTCTTTTCTAAATTTCGGGTTCCATTAGGGCGACAGGCACGCGGCTGGGGGGGGGGGATAGGCCTTGGCCTTCCGCGGGTATGCAGGGTGGGGGTAGGGGGGCGGGGTTTGTCCGTTCTTTGTTTCCATGGCCCTTTAGTCTTTTTCTATAGTGTGGTCTTCATTCGTGGTTCCTGTAACGTGTATTGCTTTGAGGGGTGGGGTTGGGGTTTGCTCTCCACCGGATTTGTGCCAACGTCTCTCCTGATTTGTGTGCCTTAACCCCACTACTTCGTCTGTATTTATTTTAATTGTGGATATCCTGATTTGCGCGCTGTGTTGTAGGACTACGTGTGATTGTATGGCATTTTTTTAGTTCTCTATATTAAAAATCCTGACTTCGGACCTGACTGTATGCCCACATGCTGTCTCCTGATATACATATCGTTCTGGCTTTTGACCTGTTCTGATTCTCTGTATTGATTGCTATACTTTTACCCTGTTTTGCGGCCGGCCGAGAAGGTTGTAGGCCCGTACCTGTACTTGATTGCAAGACTAATAAAGGTTCACCCAAAAATTTTAAAAAATAAATAAAAAATGATCCACTTAGAAACATACTTTAAAGTTTGTTCGGGTTTTTGTTATTGAATTTTCAGACTTTTTGCAGCACATGCTTCAATCCACCAGTGAGGTTTAAAAGGCCACTCCACAAGAAAAAGCGGCCCCGCACTTCTGTGGCAATAAGTCAATTGGTCTTGTATAATGGTTGCCCTTCAGTAGTTTCTTTTCAAAACTAACAGGACTGTACCTTTAAATGTTTTACGGAAAAGTGTTTTATATGATATGCAGCAATTTAATAAGTCATACAAATTATAACTTGCCATTCCCTTAAAGTTCTTATCGGGAGAGGGCTCTTGGTGTGGCGCAGTGACAAAAGGGTTGTGCTTTGACAGCATTTTGCTCCAGTCTCTGATTTAGTTCTTGGATTCATAAATGGTAGCTTTTTCTCCTCAGGTTGACTCAGAACCATAGGACAGTTCTCGGTTTTTGTGTGCTTTTCTTTTTCACTTATCTTGTTACCAAAGGCTCACAGTTTTTAGGTAAGCAAGGACAGGCAGAGTTGCTCAGTAATGGTCTTATTACCGAATTACTGAGGTTCATAGAATAGTTTTTTTTTTTACTTCTGCAGGAATTTCAGTAGATGTAATTGCCCTTGGAACATGATTCTCAGCAATAACGCTCCATTTACCAACCATCTTGTGCCCTTAGGAAAGTAGTTGTCCATATTAGGCACATAAATGGCAGAAGGTATGCTCTCAGTAAATCTCAACTGAAGAAATGGCCGACACTATAAATTGTAACGGGTAATGAAATGGAGTCTGCATTTTAAAAAGTGGCATACAAGCACTAGTGTGTTAACACTCATGATGTTAGTATTGTATGAATGAATTCAGCAGCAACACTTTCACTGACATGTTAATGTACTTAGAGCGCTCAGGATACTTTTTTTGTGGTTTCAGAAAGCGGATAGAGATTTTATTAATTATGCTTATAATTAAAAGCATTAATATTCTGTAAAGGTTTGGGGGTCTGTAGTTGACCGTGGAATATGCTTAGCTGTGTCTTGCCAAAGTTAACTAATCCATTTTGTTATTCAGATTGGATTTCGGGAAACCAGAAATCTTCCAGGAGTTCGATAACAATTAGTAACATTAAGTTGCTTAACTGTATATACACCTTTTATCTTTCAAATACACCAAGAGAGGTTTAAGTGAATGAGTGCATTACAGTTTACAGCTTTGCAATTTCTGGCATCTTAGGATTTTGTGTGTACACTAATGTGCATGCTGGCCTCCAAGTTAGTTCAGACTACAAGTCATACAAAAATAACACTTTAAACAAGTACTCAATGCAGTTCTATATTATGCCCATTAGTGTCAAAGCTTCCACGTTCAAGAACAGTAGATGTTGTAGATCCCAGGAATATGTGCTGCATGGCTAAAAATGTCAGAGGGTACTGTTAAGCATTTGTTGTACAAACTCAGGCAGCAAATGATGTCACACGCTAAAAGTTGAACTCAGACCAATTTGTTTGTATGAAAGTTATTTATGTTTGTTTTCTAGAACCAAGCAAGCTTGGCACAGGTTAAGTGTAAATGATACTTTTCAAGACAGGTTGAACAATACAAGCAAGCTGAATGAAAATGACGGTTACAGGTTTGTAAATACTGTGAATACAATGGAAATTACTGTTAGATTTATTGTCACGATTACTTTTTTTTACTCAGTGTGATATGCCTAGATACCACACTGGGACATTTCTTACAGAAAAAGTAGGCAAAGCAGTTTTTAGATATTTGCAGATTTTCAAGTTCTCATACAAACCCAACCAACTCCACACTGGTATATGCAGCCTTACAGGAGGAAGGAAAATGCTACTTATCAGTATGCATCTGTTCTTGGCATGTAGAGCCGTAGATTTGTATACTTTAGCATAGACCGCCATCTGGTGTTGGGCTTGGATGTTTGCACTTTGTTATATTAGAAGTTGTTGTAGTCACGCGAAAGGTGACTCCTCCTTGGTTAGTAGTGCACATGGGCATCAACTCCATTTCCAGATTGTTTCGCCATAAAGGGTGATGATGGAGTTAGTAGGAAATATAAAGATGTCCATGAGTAACGTATCCAAGTAAGATATTACTGCAACAGACACAGGTATTCGGGGAGGTGGGTGGGTGTATACGAATCTACAGCTCTACATGCCAAGAACAGATGCCTACTGGTAAGTAGCATTTTCTGTTCGAGACATATGAGCTGTTGATTGTATATTTTAGGATAGAGTATACAGCAGTTCTGCCTTAGTGATGGCTACCTGTATCGGTTGCAGTAGTTTGAAACAGTGTTCAGTACAGCTTGGCCCACAGTAGCTCGTTGTTTTGCTTGCACATCCAGACAGTAATGTTTAGTGAATGTGTGTGGTGTAGACCATGTTGCCGCTTTACAAATGTAATCCATGAGGATATTCCCGAATGCCATAGATGCCCCTATTTTGCATGTGGAATGTGCCCTAGAGGGAATTGATAATGCAAGCTTTGCTTTTTGATAGCATACTTTAATGGTTCTAACAATCCACCTGGCAATTCCAGATTTTGATAAAGGATTGCACGTATGTGGTGGTGAGAAAGCTACGAAAAGTTGTTTATTTTCCTGATACTTTTAGTTCTGTCAATGTAGTAAAGAATAGCTCTTTTAACGTCAAGCGTATGAAGAGCCCGTTCTGCTACTGAATCTGGTTGAGGAAAAAAGACTGGCAGCTCAACCGACTGGTTAAGGTGAAATGGAGACAACTTTAGGTAGGAATGTAGGGTGTGTCCTAAGAACCACTTTGTTGTGATGTATTTGCAAAAATGGTTCTTGTATGGTTAATGCCTGGAGTTCACCAACTCTCCTGAGAGATGTGATGACCACAAGAAAGACTACTTTCCATGTGAGAAATTGCCAATCACATTTGTGTAAAGGTTCAAATTGGGGACCCATGAGCCTGGATAGGACAATGTTTAGATTCCAGATTGAAGAGGGTGGAATTCTGGGAGGAATTCTCCTTTTAAGATCTTCTATGAATGCTTTAATAGCAGGAACCCTAAAAAATGACAATTGTTGTCTGTTTTGCAGGTAAGCTGCTATGGTAGCTACGGATGTGAATGCTAGATTACATATTTGTAGATGTAAGAGCTAAGAAATAATGTTTTGAATGGAAGCATCTAAAGGATTGATTATGTTGTCATTGCAGTAAATCACAAATCTTTTCCATTTAGCTGCATAGCAAGCTCTAGTAGTAGGACGTCTAGCCTCCTTGATAACATTCATGCATTCTGGTTGGAAGTTAAGCTATTCAAACTCTAAGACTTCAGGAGCCAGATCGTTAGGTTCAGTTGAGCTGGATCTGGATGCCTCAGGTCTCCATGGTTTGTGAGAGAAGCTTTGGGGAAAAGGTGTAACTTTTGGTGTGGAACTACGGAGAGTTCCAGTAGTGTTGTGAACCATGGTTGTCGGGCCCAAGTTGGAGCAACCAGGATCATTGTGAGAGACTGTTTCAACTTGCGGACCAGTAGCGGAATGAGTGGGAGAAGTGGAAAAGCGTACGCAAATCTGCCTGACCAGTTCATCCGTAGAGCATTGCCCTTGGACAGTGGGTATTGATACCTGGAGGCAAAGCTTGGGCATTTTGTGTTTAAGTGTGTGGAAAACAGATCTATGTCTGGATGGCCCCACATTTGAAACAAGCATTTGCAATGCAATAGGTCTGCATTTGTGAGAGTTAGAGCTATTGGCATCGTAAATGACAAGGTCTTTGAGCCATATGTTTTGGTTTGGAATGGAGTGGATGTATGAGTGGAGCAGAATTATGTGTGTTGGATTAGAATGGTTAGTTCTGGAATTGAGTGCTGTGAAGGGATTTGTGTAGTGGAATTATGTGGCATTGTGTGCAGTGGAAATGTGGATAGCAGTTATGTGGTATTGAGTTCACTGTAATGTTGTAGAGTGTGATTGAGTGTGACTGTGCGTGATGGGAGTGCAATTATGTGGATTGCTATTTTGTGTTGTGGAGTGGTGTGTAGTGGAGTTAAATTATGTGGAGGGTTGGATTTTGTGGCATGATGTGGAATTCTGTGGTGTAGATTGGATGTATGTGGTGTGTTGTGTAAATTTATTGTTGAGTTGAATTTTATGGTTTGGAATGGAAATGTGCAGAGTTGAATTGTGTGGCATGGAAGTCTGTGGCGTTGAGTAAAATTATGTTGATTGGAATAGCAGTGAAATGTACGAACACGTAGTCCGCATACATTGCCATGCTACAGCATGCATGCCCTGCTTATAAACGGGAATGTAATTAGGGTAAAATTTCATATGGAACAGATAGCCTTCCCAGATGTTGTTCACTCGCTGTTGTCCTTAGATGAAGCAATTTAGATCTCTGTACGTAGAACTCACAATCTCAAAGCCAATGTGGCAGCTACTACCAGAATTAATAACACAGGGATTTTATTTAAGTGCTCTATGCTAATTGATACTTTCCCTTAAATAGGCCATTTAAATGGCAGACAGACGCTTCAGTAACAGCACAGCGAACACACAAGGGGGGGGGGGGGGGGGACGACAAACATTGTCTTCACAAGTAAGTAATTCTAGACGGTAGGGGTGGGGTGCTGAATGAAGGGAGGTTTGTGGGTTAAATTAAATGAAGAAAGACACAGGACATCAAAATTGATATTGCACAAAAACATATGTGTACACAAGCTGCCAAATGAATAACAAGAGCCACATTTTATTGCTACCATATATGTTGACGGTTTTAAAAGTTAACATAGTCTCATTGTGGTTCGTAATCATTTGCAAACACATAATGTTGGTTTGGAGGGCATGGCAGTGATTTTGGTAGTGAGAAGGTAGCGGCTCATAAACTGGCACTAGATGACTTAATCCCGCAGCAAACTGAGCACTCCACGCGCCTGGAGGAACTAACGCGTCAGATCAAGGGACTGCAGGAGAGAGCAGATGATGCACAAGGGAGGGCCCGGTGCAATAATGTGCCTATTTTGGCCATTCCGGAGCACACCGAGGGATCCAACCCTACGCAATTTGTGGAGGATTGGCTCAGGAATATGGTCCCCCCTGAAGCCCTTGCACCTTTGTAAGGTGTGGAACGGGCCCATTGGGTGCCCCCGAGGCCGCCCCGACTGGTTGCGCCTCCCCGCCCCTTGATCGCACGACTTCTAAACTATAAAGGACCGAGATGCGATCCTTAAGGCCGCTAGGGAAAAAGCACTGGTGATCTATGAAAACAAGACGGTGTCACTATACCCTGATTTTACCCCTACAGTTAAACGAGCTAGAGCAACATTTTTGAGGGTTAAACGTCGCCTCAGAGACCGCAACATTAAATATGCCCCCCTATTCCCGGCGAGATTGAAGATCATACACGAACAGAAATCTTATTTCTTTGACTCTCCGGAAGAGGTGTCGGAATGGGTGGAGGTTACCCTTACGCCCATCATGACGCAAAACCTATTGGCTTCCCCACGCTCGGCCCAACCTGCCATGGCGGAGGGATCGGATCGACCTCGACAGGAAAGTACGCTGCATGATGCAACGTCAACACTTGCACTAACGTCGGAACTACAGACGGCTGAAAAGGAAAACTCCACTCCCAGAGCGGCAGCCCTAACGGCCCATGAGGCGAGGAACAGCCCCCATGTGACGCAAATACCAAGTGATCGAACTGTATCTTCCGCATCGGATGCTAGCCAGATGCTGTTCCCCAACATCACTGCCCAGATGGCGAATGACTTGATTTTTGCTACAGGTCAACCCCAGGTGGTAATGTATAATATGGAACACGCTGATAATGAACACTGTTGGGGCGTTTGACCCCTGGAATGTTTCTGTATATCAGGCACCTTTGCTAATCAGTCTTCGCAATGCACTGGAATGTACAGGTGCAGGCACTCGAGACCCCCCCCATGTGCGAATGCAGATTTGCGCTTAGTTTGAATGACCCCTGTTGGGTTGCTGATTGTCGTTTGGTCCAGTCTAATTGTGGGGAGGGAACCTGGTATTGGGTAGTTTTTGTGGTACAGAGTGCTTTGCTTTATAGAGAAATTATGCGGTATGGCTTGAATGTAATTTGTGCGTGGATCTTAAGATATTACTGTGATGTCGACATAACACTTATACTATATGCACCTGGAATGTGCATGGCATAGGCTCCATACACAAACGCCATAGAGTGTTAGCGCAGTTGAACAGGCGTAGGGCCTCTATTGTGCATCTGCAAGAGACCCACCTTAACATGGCTGAAATGTCCAAGTTTCATAAGAAATGGAAAGGTCAGATATTTGCTACTACGTATTCTGCTTTTTCCCCGAGGCGCAGCGATATGGCTGAGAGGCAATGTTCCCTTTAAACTGCTAGAACAACGCATAGATAAGGCGGGTCGTTATGTGCTACTTCATGGGTTGCTGGATGGCATACAAGTGGTGCTGGGATGTGTTTATGCCCCTAACACGGACCAGGCGCGTTTTTTAGAGACTCTTAGTGGGGTTTTGGCGGATTGGTCTGACTACCGCTGGCTCTTAGGAGGAGAGACTACAATGCCGTATTGGATATATCATTGGACCGGGCACTGGTGAATTGGACGGCGGGATGGGGGATATGTGATGCCAGGAGGTGTAAGAACGAGGGACACAGGGAATACACTTATTATTCACCCCAGCAAAAAACTGCACACCAGAATCAACCGGATTCTCTGCTCCAATACATTAATGAACTCTGTCCTATCTGTGATACACATGGGGAAGACACTGATCACAACCCTGTGGAGATGACAATACAGTGGGGGAAAATCCTGACCCCAATTCCGACATGGCGACTGCAGCCAGATACGCTTGAAGATCCGGTCTTCAGATCGGCACTTTCGGATGCGATTGTTACATACTTTGAGAGTAATTCGGGTACGGCAAGCACCCGACAGATCGAATGGGATGCGTTCAAGGTGACGCTAAGAGGGGTAGCTATTGGTACTAAGGTAGGGGAGCGACGACTCGTGATGGATAAATTGAAGGAGGCCGAAGATAGGATCACTTTGTTGGAGGGGGAGGCGGCAGGCACTGATGACCGACTCACTCAAATTCAGGAGGCTAATATATGTTATGCGGAACTCTTGGAAGATCTCCGCGTGCTCGACTCACGATTATATACGGCAAGACAACACACTCAGGCTGACAGATCAGGTCCCCTACTTGCACCTATAATCCATGACGCTTAAGTTTGTGCCGATTCAGACAGTGCAAGACTGCAGCGGGAGAATGGCCACCACCCAAATAGCTGTAAACACGGCATTCCGAGATTATTATAGCCAACTTTACGGACCACCACCGCAGATACCAGATACTCTTAGATGTTTTTTTAGGGACTTCCGATACCGCAGTGATCGCAAGATCAAAAAGGAAGATCTGGCCCGCTCCATCACTATAGCGGAGATCCGATGCGCTATAAAAGCATTGCCGTGCAAAAAAGCCCCCGGGACTGACGGTCTACCCGCGGAGTTCTATGCCACATATAGTGATCTTTTGGCACCACAATTGTTGCTGCTCTTTCAAGAATCACTGACGACATGTGCACTCCTGTGCACGACGTTACAGGCGCTTATAGTATCTTTTCTAAAACCAGGTAGGGCGGCCATACACATGCATAATTACAGACCACTGTCACTTTTAAATTCAGATTATAAGATACTTAGCAAATTGCTAGCTACAAGTCTGAATAAATATGTACCGCAACTTATTCATACAGACCATTGAGTGTTTGTTCCCGGGCGGAGCACGGCGCTTAACCTGCGGCTGTTACACCAAATAATGTTGGATACTGAGGTCCTGGGTAGCGAGGAGGGATGCATCTTGTTCGATTTAAAGCAAGCATTCGACTCCCTGCGATGGGATTATATGTTTACTGCCCTGGCACGTTTTGGTTTGCCATTAGAGTATTTGGCGTGGGTGCAACTTCTATATACAGACCCAACGGCACGTGCGCGTACGGGAAAATGTATTTCTGGTCCTTTCAGAATAGCACGTGGCACACAGCAAGGTAGCCCGCTGTCGCCCTTGCTGTTTATTCTGGCACTGGAACCCCTGCTGCACAGAATCAGACTGTCCGCTCTCCCGAGAGGTATAATGTGTAAAGATGTCAGTCACGTAGTTTCGGCTTACGGCGACGACATTATATTGTATCTCAACGATATGTCTGCCGTGCCTGACCCCCTACCGGCTATATTTGATTCCTTCAGTGCGATTTCGGGCCTTTTTATTAATGCGCTTAACCTCTTGGCTGCTAATGACAAGGGTAACTCGTCATGGACTTTCCATTGATTTCAATGGAAATTAAGTGAGCAGAAGAATAATGCCTTAGCAGCCAAGAGGTTAAGTCGTATGGTTACCGCTTTGATGCTGCTGCCGGGGATGACTAGATATGCTTTGCTCCCTACAAGATCCGCATTGCCCCCACTACTTTAAGTATCTGGGAATTAATATATATCGAAATGAGGCGGATATATTGGATGGCACATGGCGGTCATGTTGTCCGTCAGGATTAAGACAGCCTTGTTTCATATATGTACTAGAAATGATTTTAGTGCTAGGAATATTACTAGCAGCTCTAGGTGATTGATGTTAAGCACCTTTTGTTGAGCGGTCCATTTTCCCTGAGTTGTATGGTGGAGCAGACGGGCTCCCCATTCTGTCAGGGATGCGTCTGTTGTCAGTACTATCTGTGGCACAGGTTCGAGGAACGTCCACCCTCTGGACAAGTTTTTGGTGTTCCACCACTACAGAGTGCGATTTGTGCGGCTGTCCACCAACACCAGGTTGGTAAGTTGTCCTTGAGCCTGATTCCACTGATGTGCTAGACATTCCTGAAATGGGTGCATTTGCGGTCTTGCATATGGTACAATAAAAATGCAAGATGCCATCATGCCTATTAGTTGCATGAACACTCTAGCTGGGAGAGAGTGTTGGTTTTGAAACTTTGCGACTAAGGTTTGAATGCTCTGTATCCTGGCTGGACTGGGATAAGCTAGAGCTGTATCAGTGTTTATTGTAGCCCCTAGGCATTGATGTACATGAGAGGGCTGGAGATGTGACTTGGTGTAGTTGATTGGAAACCCCAAGTTGTGCAGTGTTTGAATTGTTTGAGATGTGTGTTGGACACACTGATTGAATGACTTGGCTACTACTGCTAGGCACTTTGTAAACACTTGTGGTGCAGTTATGAAACCGAATGGAAGGACTTTGAACTGATAATGTTGTCCTAGTACAAATCTTAGATATTACCTGTGAGAAAGATGTATGGGAATGTGGAAGTAGGCGTCTTTGAGGTCTAGTGTGGTTAGGAAGTCGCATTGTTGCAACAATGGGACACTTGTTGTACAGTGATCATATGAAATTGATCTGAGTGAATATACTGTCTAGAATTGGTCTTAGTGTTCCGTCCTTTTTGGGTATTAGGAAATAGAGTGAGTAAACCCCTGTTCCTTGATGTTGCAACGGAACTAGCTCTATTGCATCTTTTTGCAGTAATGAGAGAACTTCTTGTTGGAGCAGCGTTTGATGTTCTGTGGACATTGGACGCTGTCTGGGTGGAATATGTGGAGGGGTAGCTGTAAGCTCTAGGCAGGAACCATACTGGATAATTTGTCTTACCCACTTGTATGTTGTGATGGAATTCCAGACAGGTAGGAAATGTGTTAGTCTGCCCCCTACAGGAGTGAGTGGAATGCTGTTGGGGGAGCAGAAGGAAGTCACTTTTTTTGTGGTGGGAGAGGTTCGATTATGGTTATTTCCTGGACCTCTTCCCCTGTTGTTGTTGACTCTGTAGCCTCTTCTGAAGCATCCTATGGTGGAGGATGTTTGTGTATTGGCTTTAAAGGAAGCTGAATTATCTGCTCCAGCTTGTTTGGAGCCTCCTCTGTAGAGGGAGCGACGAAAAGCCTTGTGCTTGGGTGGATTGCAGACCTCCCATAGACTTTGTTGTGTCAGTGTATTTTTTTCGTTTTTTCAAGTGCTGTGTCTAACTCTGGACCAAACAATTGTTGATTGAATAGTTAATTTCAGATAGTAGTTTGCACTTCTTGCTTAAATCCTGAAATGCGTAGCCATGCGTGACATCTAAGGAGGACACTGGTGTTTATTGCTCTGAATGCTGTGTCTGCTACATCAAGTACGCATTTAATGGAGGCATTTGATATAAGCTTACCCTCTTGTATGAGGTCATTTGCTTGTGCCTTATATTGGTCAGGTAGGTGTTGTAAGAGCTTTTCTAACTGATCATAGTGAGCCCTGTCGTATCTTGCGAGGAGGGTTTGTGTGTTAGCTGTGCGCCATGTATTGCTAGCTTGGGCAGCTATTCTTTTCACTGAAGCGTCTATGATCTTTGATTCTTTATCAGGAGGTGGTGCTTCACCTGATTTTTTGGGAATTAGCTCTTTTCCTAGTGTTTGAAACTACTAGGGAGTCGAAGGTTAGCTGTCCTTTAATGTAGGCAGGGTCCCCAGGAGCTGCTCTGTACTTTTTCTCTATCCTTGAGTTTATGATTCTTGCTCGTACAGGATCTTTAAACACTTCTGGTGCATGCTTAATGACTCCTTTAATCATTGGCAGTATTTGCACAGATTTTTGGGAGTGTTCAAAAGTGTCTAATAAAAAAATCTTCCTCTGCCTCATCTGAATGCATGGTGACATTGTGATAGATGCCAGTCCTATTAATTAAGTGTCCAAACCCAATATGGTCTTCTGGAGGAGATGGTTTAGATGGATATGTATGCGGGTCAGGAATATCTGGTACATCCTGTGGGTTTGGATTCCCCCAGTCCATTGAACCTGTTGGGTAGGGAAAAGGGTCATCTGGTCTCTCCCTCCCCCCATGCTATACTCCTCATCATCAACATCCTGAGGAGGTGTATGTGGTGGAGAATGAGTAGGAGAATTTTGAAATGAAATGTTTGAAGGAAGAGGAGGAGAAGGAGATATAGGAGAAGAAGGGTGCATAGGAGATGTGGCAGAGTCCTTCTTGACAGGCACTGGAGGTGTAGGTGCTCTATCAGACTTCCTCTTCCTGTGTGGTGTGGTGGAAACATGTCCTGTTTCTGGATCAATGCAGATCCTTTTCTGTAACGGATTTGGTTGGAAAAGCTCTTCATGAGACACAGCCTTCGGCGCTTTTTTTTGGGTTCGAACCAGTTTGTTGCTTGTCTTTAGCTTTAGGAGCCGATGGAGTCTTTTGGCGTAGATTTCGGCACTGAAGATTATCTTTAGAGCTGAAGCCTGTTTCCTGGACTTGGAAGCATCAGAAGCAGGCTTTGTTTGTTTCGGCATCGAGTGTGTCAGCTTTGGAGTGGAAATTGCAAAAAAAACGATGGATTTGGGCCCAGATCTTTGGACTGGGGTGAATGTGTGACATTGATCCACATTCGGTCCATCACCTGTTTTGTTTGCAATTGCCGCCATAAGTGCGCTGGGGATGCCCAGACGTGGGTCCCAGGCACTCCACACCACTGGAGTCAAGCTAGCCGGGCTGATGAGGTGTTACCTCGAAACCGGTCCGGTCCTCGGATGCTTGATTCCGTTCTGGGAAGGACATGGCTTTTGTAGTTCGGACTGGACTGTTCCCATGGGGCAAGGGTCAGAGCTGATTTGCATATCGCCATTGTCTAACCCAGGGTGGTGTGGAGTGCAAAAAAAACGATGGATTTGGGCCCAGATCTTTGGACTGGGGTGAATGTGTGACATTGATCCACATTCGGTCCATCACCTGTTTTGTTTGCAGCTTTGGAGTGGAAGCAGTTCGAGGCATTGGAAACAGACTTAGTTGTTTTCGGAGCCATTTTGTCTCTCGGAGTCGAATGTTTCGGAACCGGGACTTCTTTTTGTTTCGGTGCAGAGGGAGCAGGTGTTATTGGCAAATGAGGTCTGCCCGGTATAGAGCTACTGGAAGGCTTTATTATTTTCTTCGGAGCCGGGCTCGATGGCGGGGCTTTCGAAGTGTTTTTTCGGTCTCGACTGGGCCCCGCAGGCGGAGTGTTGACCTTTGCCTTTGATTTTGGTATTTGGGCTTGGGACAGGGAAGTGGTACTCGCGCGTTGACCCAAGGTATGGAGTCATTTGCCTCGGATACGATCTGGAGATCATCGGAATCTTCTTCAGGGATCTATGGACCCTCAAAGATATACACCGGTTCCAGAGCTGATCTCTGCATGTCGCGTCGACGGGCCCTCCGAACTCGATTGGTCTTTTTCGATCGAAAGGATGCACAGGATGTGCAATTGGATTCATTGTGTTCTGGAAACAAGCACAGATTACAGACCTCGTGATGGTCACTGTGTGGAAATTTTGCTCCACACTCTGGGCATCTTTTGGCGTCCTTTCCATGAAGTGTAGGCCTCATGGCGTGGATAGGCCCAACGGCCCGCGTCGATGACCGGAATCGAGCTGATGAAGTCGAGTTTATGTTTGTCGATATATAAAATTGTTTATTGAAGTTTGAAGAAAAGTTTTACGCGTCAAAGTATTTGAAAAGTAGATTTCGACCCGGAACAGAAAAGTTTCATCCGAACCCAGTGGCGGAAAAAAACAATCCAAGGATGGAGTCGATGCCCATGCACACTATCGTCCAAGGGAGGAGTCCTCCATCTCATGACTACAAAGACTTCTTCCAAGACGACGACAACATTCAATCATCCGAGCCCAACACCAGGTGGCGATCTAATGCAGTGTGAGATCTGCTATTTATAGACAGGGGGACCCGAATAACCCAAAGGCATCTGGGAATAAAGCAACTTAAACAAAAGCAATGCCTATGGTAAACGTTTTTTGAAAACTATAACTTAATTATAGAAAAGACGCCACTAATTGTCCCTTCCTAACCCAGAATCATGGTCATGGAGAAATAAATCTCAGTTGAATCAAAGCACTTGTTTTCCTAAATAATCTAGTGCTACATTAATCACTCCTAAAAGGATTATTAAAGCAGTTTATTATTTGTTTAAGCTTATTTTTTTCTTTTTAGTAACACTTATTTTTGCCAAAACATATATATATATATACAAACACAAATATACACAATTTATACAATACAAACAAACGACATTTCAAAAATAACCAATTTGCTGGTCTAAACAGCCCACAACTATTTCAATAGAAGGACGTTGACTTATAATTATGTCACAACATTCCCTATATCCGGTCATCAACAAAAAGTATATAAGAGCTTCAAAGGGTCAATTACTTTCTCCCTCCAAATTATATCGGGCTCCTTATTCATATAATGTCATATATTGTATCTCGATTTTCTTATGATGATGCCTTAATATATGCAGTCGACGCGTTTCAGCCTTTTTCTTAGTTCAGGCCTCTTAAGGACAATTCAACAAATTAAATCCTTAGGTCAACATCTCTTGAAAAAAAATCCAGACAGAGGACTCTTAACAGTTCTCAAAGCGCTTGTGGGGGAATTTTACTTCTGCCCACCGTGTATCCACCTCCCGCTTCTAAGGGGTCACTGCTCCAGTTTCATAAAGGGCAGATACAGCGTCGCCTTAAATGGACCACTCGCTCAGTGTGAAAAGGGATCAAATCACCAACTGCTCCTGCAACCGCGTTCCCACAGTGTAGAGCCAAGTCAGGAATAGGAAAAATATTAATCTTCATTTTAGCAAGCGCCGACTAACGCATTCTGCAAAGTTTTCATCTTAATAAATCCTGTGCAGGAAAAAGAGGGCTTGGCTAAGCTATGCCAAAATAAATCAACAGGACGTTTTTTATGCATGCCTGTCATCGATTTTAAGAGGTGCTGCTTCAAAGTAAGACCACACATTAAAAATAAGGCCTTTATAAATCTTTGAATATCAACAGGCCATATGCTTTATATTCACTCATCAATAACTGCAGAGAACCAACTGCCAGGCAGCCTTTATCTTTTGGATTTCTGTGAGCCCATAGTTTTTTTTAATTCAGCCTGAACGTAAAAATACACTGCAGACTACCACTGTGACATACAATGAATAATGAGAAACATACCAGATTTCCATGGTTCTTCTGTTTTTCTAATGTGATCTCCCCAAGTAGCCTTCTCAGGACCTGAACCTCCGAGAAAGAATTTCTTCCATTCCTCTTGGTTGTCTTTTTGCTCAGTTCTCATATCCCGGGCAGCACGTTCACGCTCCAAAAAGCTCCTCCTACCTTCTTCAGTAATACGTGAATCCCCTAAAAGGCAGACAATTAGAGCAATGGTTTACTTTTCTTTTGCAGCCCTTGAACAGTAAAATTAGATTGAATTTCGTATGATACAAATACTGTCCCCAAATTCCCCATGTAGTTTTTTCCTTCCATAGGCAGAATTTAAGTGTTTGCACATACTTTTTGAAGACCGAATAAAGAGTGACAAAATTAGGATGGAAAAAAATAATATCTGGCACTGTACAGCATTCCACATTAATGTAACTTGGAATGGAGAGTTCAGATGCAGAATAAAAATAATTGTTTCTGAATTAAGTGAACTTAAGAAAGGCACACTAACCATAATGAACAAGTTAATTACCTTCTTCAACACTATCTGGCTGAGACTCGGTCTAGCCGTAGAATCCTTACCTTTGAATATTTCCCTGGCGTTAAAACGGATCCAGTTGTTTTTGAGCAGTACCCCTGCGCATCGTAGGTGGAGTCATTTGGCTCTGTGCCATTGTAAATGACCTGTGCAGTACCTATATGCATGCCACCTTGGTGTGCAGATGTCATTTATTTTCACAACTTGTGCGGAGCCACGATGAAGACTGACAACTGATGTGAAATTCTAAGGCTCTCAGATGGTTGACACTTAAACTGTAATCAGCTCGGAAGGGCGGTGAGCATGGGAGGGCTGGTAATTAATCTGCAGCTCAATAGAGTCTCTACCAGATAAGCTATTACCAAAGGTAACTTGTTGATCTGATAAAGACTTTTAACAGCATATTTCTTACCTTACAATAAATACACTTGAAATATTTCCCCTGAGATGGGCTGCAGAGTCGATTTCCACCAGAAAGTCCTGCAGCATCGAACCAACATAATGCCCATCACGACTGACAGACTGTTCAGGCAGTAGTGCTTGGTAAAATTATGGAGAGATGCCCACATTGCTGCCCGACACTTGTCCAGTAAATGCGACTCAACAGGCTAACGCAGTCGTAACAGCCTTGGCTCTGGTGGAATGAGCATGCAAGCCCTCAGGGGGTTGCTTCCTTGGCAATGCGTAGCAGATCTTGATGCAGTATACTATCCACCTTGAAGTGGTCCATTTATGCACAGCTGCAAAAATGCTGAACTAGCTGATAACGTATAGTTTAAGGTGACGTTTTGCAGCTTGAAGACTTTCTAGATTCACTATGCTGTGCATTATTCCGACAACTAGTGGTTGGGTCCAGAATTGTACTCTTCTCACTTTTTTTTCCATTGCCCAGGGGGGCGTATACATACCAGCATTTGGTGTCCTTTGTGACGTCGACGTGCTTCCTCCGGAAGCTTCCACCTTTGGTCGCCATCTTTAGATTCTTTTTTCTTGTCGTGTTACTCTTCTTTTCCCTCTTATTTTATTAAGTCTTTTTCAGTTTTAATCCCTTTCCTCCGGTCTCATCTTTCTGGCGGAGGAGGGTGGGTTCGCTAGTGAATCCAGAAAGTCTTCAAGGGGCAAAACTACACCGACGGTCAAGAAACTATACGTTTTGCAGCATGAATCTTTCTGGATTCACTATGCTGTGCTTAGACTTTCTAGCGGTTTGTGCTACTTGTGGTGGCTGGGTGGAAGATGAGCACTGGTTACTGAATATGTGTTGTAAGACCTGTCCCACTTGTGTTTCCTTGGTCATTTGGATATCTACAAAGTAGTGCTTAGTGAACCCTATGTTGCAGCTTGGCAAATGTCTTGATTGGTGTGTTACCTACAAATGAAATTGTTACTCCTTTCTTCCTTGTTAAGTGAGCATGAGCTGCTCCTTGTAACAGTAGTCCTGCTTGCTTTTGGCATAGTTGTATGGTTTGTGCAATCCACCGAGCAATGGTATTTTTCGTAACTGGTTGTCCCAAAAAACTGCTGCCGAAGGAAACAGAGCTGCTTTGTCTTTCTGCACTCCTTTGTCCTTTCTATACAGTGCATCACAGCCCTTCTGGCGTCCAGTGTGTGCGGCGAACTTTGTGCTTGTGGTTGGTTTTTGGAAAAAAATAGGTATTTGGATTGTTAAGTTGATGTGGAACCGAGACACCACCTTTGGCATGAAGTGTGGGTCTGCTCTCATTACAATCCTATCACTGTATCTGCAGGTAGGGCTCTTGAAGTGTTAGCGCTTGCAACTCACTTACCCTTTGTAGTGATGTGATAGCCGCTAAGGCGGCAGTCTTTAGCGTGAGCATGTGCAGTGTAGCCTTGTGAATCGGCTCAAATGGGGCCTTCATCAATTGAGCTAGCACTACTTTGAGGTTCCATGCTGGTGCTGGCATTGTGTTTGGAGGTGCGATTCTCTTTGCTCCATCTAGAAATCTTTTTACTACTTAGGAGGTGAAGAAACGTTTCCCTGTTTCTCCTCTTGTGTAAGTCACCATCGTCGCTAAGTGCACCCTTAGGGATGTGTAGCTTAGTTTACTACCATTTCCACTATTTGTGAGAACCATGACTGTCTGGCCCACTGAGGTGCTATTAGTATCAGCGACATATTGCTGATCCTGCATTTGCGGAGTACCCCGTGCATCAGTGGTATCGGCAGGGAGTGAGGGTGGTTGGGGCGGCGGGGGGGGGGGGGGGTTAGAATGGTTGTCATGTCTCTTTGGATCAACACCCTGTTTCTGCACAGCTCCTTCTGAAAGACTTTTAAGGCTAGAAACAGTATTTAGTTTCAGGTGGCTGATGTTCCTGACCGCATCCTCCTGTGACCATAGCCCCCTCACTTTGTTTATATGCGCGCCATACCCCAGCTGGGCGGCGTCTATTGTGATGGTCACTGTTGGAGTTAGTTAGGATTGAGAAACCCAGTTGGGTCAGTGTTTGTACGACGTGCTGGATGCGTTGTTTGAAGTGGCTGTATGAACTTACCTTTACAAGTCAGTCCTCAAGATAGGTGTATACGTGTATTTCTTGCCTTCGTAGGTGTGCTGAGACAGCTGCTATGTATTTTGTAAACACCCTTGGTGTGGATTTGCACCCAAATTCCAGTACTGTGAACTGGTAGTGAGTTTGGTTGATCACAAACCTTAGTAGACGTTTGTGCTTGTGGTTAATGGGGATGTGCAAGTACACGTCCTTTAAATCTATAGTTGCCATGTAATCCCCTTGTTGTATTTGTGGTATTACCTCTTGTAGGGAAGTCATTTTGAATCTTTGAGTCATCATAAATTTGTTCAAGAACCTTAGATCTAGGATAGGTCTTAGTGTTTCGCCCTCCATTGGCATGAGGAAGTAAGTGGAGTAAAACACCTTGTTCCTTTGGTTGTGCGGCACTATCTATCGCCTCCTGCCCGAGCAGTTCCTGAGCCTCTAGTCGCAAGAGCGAAAGTTCTTTTGCTTAGTGTGCCTTGTTTCTTGGTTTTCTGTTACGAGGTTGTTTTTTTAGCTCTATAAAGTAGCTGTATTGTATAATGTTTAGTATCCATTTGTCTGTTGTGACCTTCCTCCACTCCTGGATGAAGTCTCTTATTCTGCCCCCTACTGGTGTTGTGTGTTCGAGGTACTGTTTGTTGTGGAACGCCTGGTCTTTTTTTCTGTAGGTCTTTCTGCCCACCCAGAGGTGTTAGGGCGGGCGTTTGCTTTATTTCGAAGTCACTTGCGGGTAGGCTGCTGGCCTCCTATCCGTGTCGGGCCCCGTCCATTTCAGTGCACTCTAAAGGACTGGCCCCGGGGCTGGTACTGCCAGTTCTGCTGCGGTTGTCCCTGCTGTTGCTGGTCCTGGTTGTTCCCTTGGTAGCTTTGCTGTAACGTTTGGTGCGATGTAGTAGACACATTGCCGCCCCTACCACCTGGTCTTGTAGCGTGTACCCCTTCTCATCCCTCTGAACTGCAGCGCTCCCATGAACCTTGCTGTCTCGCTGTCCTTTTTGATCTGGGTTCGTTTGTCGCCAAATGGTGTGCCAAACAGTTGCTCTCTGTTAAAGGGTGTGTTCAGGATGTTGTTCTGCACCTCTGGCTTGAAGCCTGAAATTCTAAGCCATCCATGTCTTCTCGGTCACTCCGATCATCATCTGTCTGCTGGATGTGTCTGCAGCAACCAAGCCGATTTTAAACATGCATTTGCCATGTTCTTGCTCTCTTCTACCAGGTGTGCGGCCCTTTGTTGGTACTGGTCTGGCAGATGCTTTATGAGATACCCCACTTCCTCCCAGTGCGGTTATGCATGCCTGTTGATTAGGGCGTTGGAGTTTGCGAGGCACCACTGAATTGCTGCACTCCGCTCCACCTTACTCCCTACGAGGTCCATCCTTCTTCTTACCTTGTCTGGAGGTGGTCCGGCATTTGTGGGTACATTGGCCCTTTTCCTAGCCGTTGCTGTATTTATGGAATAGTCTGGCACTGACCCCTAGATGTATGCAGGGTCCTCTGAGGAATGCTTATACTTTTTCTCCATTCTTAGTATCACTACTTTGCATACTGCTGGTTCTTTGAAGGCATCCCTTCCCTGGTCCAGCACACTAGGGAGCATGGGCAGTAACTGGCTGCTAGTTTGTTGAGACAGCAGAGCTTCCAGGAAGAAACATGCCTTGGGCTCCTCCTCCTCCTCCGGTTTTACCACATTAGTCTGTGCAGCCTTTTGGACAACCATATTGTAGGTTCCTATGTTGTCTTGCGGTGAAGGCCTCGAAGGGTAGGTGTCTACGTCTTCTTTAGGCAATCTGGCATCGAGGTCATGCCACTCCAAGTCTTGTGCATTTGAGGACGTTGTGTCCCAGTAGGTCTGTTGATCCTCACAGTCTATGCCCTCGAAATAGACTTCTTCCTCCTGTTCCTCAACCAGTTCAGGCGTTTTCGGTGGTTCGGCATAGTCGTCTCTTTCGACTACGAGCACGGGCTTCGGCGGGATGGTGTACTGGCTCATCCTTTCGTCTAATAACTTTTTTTGCTGCAGGATGCTCGCCATTTCTGCCTCGAGCCTCTTCTTCCTTTCCATCTCTGCGGCTACTCGGTGTTGAGAGTTTGTGCACATCTCTTCGAGGACTTTGCTTCACGTTGCTCGAGGACTTAATTTCCCCCCATGAGTGTCGCTCGAGTGTCTGGGGGTCGACGACTCTTACCTCCTTCGTGTTCTTCAGGACCTCAACGACCATGCAGTCCTTAGGTCCCTCAGCGATGTTGTCCTCCTCTCCACTGGAGAGGCCCAAGTCTCGGAGCGATGGAGGTGGCCCCTGCATGGTGTGGTTCGCCCTTCTCCGACTCCCTCTTACTCGGAGGGTCTTGGGGGTGACCGCCGAGCACGTGTTGCAGCTGTCGCTGTTGTGGTAGAGCGGCAGGCAGAGGTTGCAGACTGGATGCTGTTCCTACTGTGCGTATTTATGGTGACAATTGGTGCAAAACTTGAAAGGTGTTTTGCCCATTCCAGCGCTCAGAGAGCCTCCTGGGAGCGCATTCTCCGTTGAACGCCAAGATCTCGGTCAAAAAACATCTCACTCGTCGTCCCGGTTACCTGACCTGTAGTATGGGGTCTTGAATAGTTTGAATTTTGTCGATTTTCTTCTCTTTGTCGATTCTTTCGCCAAAACTTTGGAGCTCTTCGATAACGATCCAGACTCAACAGGGGAAAAAAGAATCTGAAGATGGCGACCACAGGTGGGAGCTTCCAGAGGAAGCACGTCGACGTCACGAAGGACACCAAATGGGGGTATGTCGACACCCACCTGCCCCCTCCCCCCCCAAAAAAGACTACAATTCCAGACCCAAGCACTAGATGGTGGAATAATGCACAGCATAGTGAATCCAGAAAGATTCCCAATGTAAAACTAAAGCTCTGCAGGGCCAAACATAGAACAAACAAAAGAACCTGGGAAAGAGGTACAGGAAGAGGATCGATGTTCCTAGAGGCACAATATGCCACTAATTTATCCCAGCGGCAGGTGTACACCGACTTGGCGGAGGATGCCTGGCTGCGGGAATAAAAAGTAATACTTTGGGAGGAAGGTCAAACGCGGCCAACTGTCGCCACTCAATCTCCATGCATGAAGTTAAAGGGTGCACAGGTTCAGGTGCAAGGCGCTCCCTTGTTTCTGCAACAGAAGATCCTCTCAAAGAGACAGTCTGATCGGGGACCAATGCTCATGCTCAACAGCGCAGGATACTGGACCCTCGTGCCCAATCCAGAACCATAAGAATAATTTGGACCCAGTCGCTCCTGATCTTCTTGACAACTATGGGCAGGGATAGTATGGGTGGACAGGAGGCCGGAGCTCTACAAGAGACAAAAAGCGTCTCAGAGCGAGAGCTGCCTTGGAAGTGCTCTTGACCCACCATGAACCGCAGTTAATATCTGTGGACAAGCAGGACAGGGATGTGAAACAAGCATCCTGCAAGTCCAATGCTACCATTGAGTCTCCAAAGTCCTAGACAGACAAAACTTGAAAACGGTGAGTATTTTAAATGTGTTTTTTCACAAGGATTGCAGATCTAGGATAGGACGAAGACCACCATTCTTTTTTGGCAATAGAAAGTAGTGGGAATAGAAACCACAACCCAATTCCAATGCCGGCACCTTCTCGATGGAACCCTTGCCAAGAGAGGTGGTCTTCCATCAGCCGGACATATCTGGGTGGCATGGGAGTAGTGGTGGTCACAAAGGGAATGGAGTAGTTCTTCAGGACAATTTAGCAAACCCAATGGTCTGATGTTATTGACCTTCAGTGGTGCAGGTGATGGTACTACATGCCCCCAACTGGATGCCAATGATGGAAGGAGGACACACTAAAGGGGTTTAAAGGATGCAGCAACGAAAGGAGCAGAAGACGGACAGAAGTTGACAAGTGGCCGTGGAGAATTCCAAGATCTGGCTGTAGCTCTGCTATCCTTAAAGCATTCCAGCTCAGAGTCTGCATTCTCTCCAAAAAGAAGAGAGCCACCAAAGGGCATGTTCATAAGTGAGGCTTGGACATCCCTTGAAAAGCCATTATTTCTCAGCCGCAAACAAAACAGGTGATGGACAGAATGTGGATCAATGTCACACATTCACCCCAGTCCAAAGATCTGGGCCCAAATCCATCGTTTTTTTGCACTCCACACCACCCTGGGTTAGACAATGGCGATATGCAAATCAGCTCTGACCCTGTGCCCCATGGGAACAGTCCAGTCCGAACTACAAAAGCCTTGTCCTTCCCAGAACGGAATCAAGCATCCGAGGACCGGACTCGAGGTAACACCTCATCAGCCCGGCTAGCTTGACTCCAGTGGTGTGGAGTGCCTGGGACCCACGTCTGAGCATCCCCAGCGCACTTATGGCAGCAATTGCAAACAAAACAGGTGATGGACAGAATGTGGATCAATGTCACACATTCACCCCAGTCCAAAGATCTGGGCCCAAATCCATCGTTTTTTTGCACTCCACACCACCCTGGGTTAGACCTGTTTTGTTTGCAATTGCCGCCATAAGTGCGCTGGGGATGCCCAGACGTGGGTCCCAGGCACTCCACACCACTTGGAGTCAAGCTAGCCGGGCTGATGAGGTGTTACCTCGAAACCGGTCCGGTCCTCTGATGCTTGATTCCGTTCTGGGAAGGACATGGCTTTTGTAGTTCGGACTGGACTGTTCCCATGGGGCACAGGGTCAGAGCTGATTTGCATATCGCCATTGTCTAACCCAGGGTGGTGTGGAGTGCAAAAAAACGATGGATTTGGGCCCAGATCTTTGGACTGGGGTGAATGTGTGACATTGATCCACATTCGGTCCATCACCTGTTTTGTTTGCTATTTATCAGCCAGGCATGGCACAGACAAGAAAATCGCTCTAGCCAGGGAGTTGGTCGTGTCTAGGCCATATCTTAAGGAGAACTTTGCTGCATCTCTATGTAGGAAGCAGACTCTGTATATACTATACCAACGTAAGGTGTAGTGTGCAGAGTCCAGTCGAACCCCAAAGGTAGGCAGAGGTACAAGTAGAGAATACCTTTCTCTCTATTTTTGGTAGTGTGGGCGAGCATTAAGGCTTTATCAGAGGGTCGTTTAAAGCATTTATTGTACACACTCAGGCAAGAAATGTCACACACTGACTGAACGTAGACCAATTTTCTTGGTATAAAATTATTTTTTAGATGTGTTTACTTGTAGAACCAAGCCAGGCCTTGTGCATGTAAGTGAAATAATACTTTGCTGGTATAATGCAGTTGAATACAATTGAAATGCAGTAGGATGCATTTGGTTTGTTTACAGGCAAGTTAAAAGTCAAAATTACTTTTGAGATTACTTCGTACATTACTTTTCAGATTACTTTTTAAGTTACTTTTTTGTACTCCGCGTTATGCCTAGATATCACACTGGGACATTTCCTAGAGAAAGGGTAATTAAATCAGTTTTTGTACATTTGGAGTTTCTCAGGATTTCATACAAACCAACATAAGATTTGTCACAAAAAAGCAGTCAGTGCAGTCCTAAGGGAGAAAAAAGTGTTATCAGTTCATCTGTAAGTACTTAGGTTTTGGAGTTGGTATTCTGGGGTTAGAACCAGAATTTCCCCAGGGTCGAGGATGCACTCAAAACACCTTCAGCGGAACTAGGGTGGCCGGGTGCAGAGTGCAGAGGCCCAATGTTATTCAATGGGAGATAGGGGGGCTCCGGTTGGTGGCTACTAATGAGCAGGCCACAAGGGTGAGGGAACAAAGCTCCAGAACTTAAGCTCAGGGCAAAGAGGGAGGGGGGTGGAGGGGTCAAGTTGGCACCCAAGGTCCACCCACAGAGGCACTATGGCGACCAGGTGCAGGGTTTTGGGGGTCAGGTGCCCTGTTGCGTATCAGTGGAAGTTGCCGGCTTTGGGTTTTGACAGCAGGCTCGGTCCCAGAAGTGTTCCGGGAGGAACGAACAGCTGGGCAGGTAAGTTGGAGGGCTCGGGGACTTGGGTGCACCTAAAGTCCTCTTCTCTAGGGCGCAAGGTGGGTGGGCGCAGGGGTGCCTTTAGAGGTCAGATTTCACCTTATCGGGTCACTGCATTGGGGAGGGAGGGGGGGGGGGGGGGGGGATCTCCGTGCAGAGGCTGTAGGTAACGTCAGGCAGTCCTGGAGGGTTCAACCCACGGTGGACTCTGACTCTGGAGCGCTAGGGGACCTCACTGGGACCGGTAGGCCACTCTGACTCGAGCCATAGGCGTCGGGTGCAGTGGTGAGTCTTGGCGTCTGGTTCCTTTCTCCTCTGCAGGCTCAGTGTCTTTTTCTGGTAATTCTTTTGAACAGAGCTGCTGTTCACTATGAGATCCAGTCTTTGTTGAAAGCAGTCAGTCCTCCCAGGGGTTTGGGAGGTGGTTAGCTGCAGGTCAAGGTGACTTTTGGGGCAGGATCTCTGGAAACTGCAGAAGGGCTGTTATGGCTGAAGCCAACTCAGTTCTTCTCAGCAGTCTCCTCTGCTGGGTGCCTTCTTTCGTCCTTCGTAGGTTGCGGGAATCTGTCTTCATGGTTCAGGGCCGCCCCTAAATACTGTATTTAGGGGGCGTTTTAGGGGTCTAAAGGCCAGTAGCCAATGGGCTACTGACCTTAAGGTAACTACACCATTTGTGTGCTAACCCCACGTCGGGGAGTGGGCACAAACCCTAATCCAGATTGGGGAGTGCCTGCAAAACGGTGGGCACTAAAGAGTGGGCTTCACCTCACCTCCCCCACCTGAGGGGTGGGGTTGGCAGAGGTGGGCACACCATCTGGGCTGCTCTTATTGAACAAGTTACTTACCTTCTGCAATGACATATCTGTAAAAAAACATGAGTAGTGATAGATTCCTTACCTTAGAACTACCCCAAGCCGTCAGACTGGATGCGGAAAGT
This sequence comes from Lissotriton vulgaris, assembly GCF_964263255.1. Taxonomy (NCBI): domain Eukaryota; kingdom Metazoa; phylum Chordata; class Amphibia; order Caudata; family Salamandridae; genus Lissotriton; species Lissotriton vulgaris. The sequence continues at coordinate 924,165,884 of NC_141691.1, read as the reverse complement.
TTTCGTCAGCAGTACCCCTGCGTGCCGGAAGGTGGTTTTGGTGGTTCCGCGTCAGTCGTTGGTGTTGTGGTCACCAAGATGACGTTGCAGCAGCTACTTAAGATAGCGCCATCGCGAGCCGACGTCCGTTCTGTACACTACTTTCCGTGCCAGAAAACGCAGAGCCATGCAAAATACTGACCACTGGTGCCTTGAAACTAGGTCACTGAAAGAGTTAAGTTTAACCCTAGAAATCAGTTCGCAGAACAGGGAGGATGGATGGGACGGTAAGGAATCTATCACTACTAATATTTCTTACAGATAGATCAATACCGAAGATCAGTAACTTGTTCATCTGAAAGAAACACAGTGATAGATTCCTTACCTTAGAATAGATACCCCAGCAATACCAACCCCAGTGGTGGGTCTGCGAACCAAGATCACACCAGGAAGTCTCGGAGAACAGAACGGCCAAAGACGCCGTCTCTCCGGACTTGGCTTTCCAGGCAGTAGTGCTTAGTAAAAGTGTGCAGAGAGGCCCACATAACTGCCTGACAGATGTCTTGCAAGGGGACACAACGTCCCAATGCTGTAGTGGCTGCAGTCGTTCTGGTGGAATGGGCGTGCAGCCTCAACAGAGCTTCCTTTTTAGCCAGAGAATAACAGGCTTTAAAACACAAGACAACCCATCGGGAGATCGTGCGCTTGTGTATGGCCCAAACTTTTTTTGGGCTCCAACCTAGCCAACAAAGAGCTGGTCATCCACCCAGACCTGTTGTGTGCGGTTCAAGTTGAATGAGAGCGCACGTTTTGGGTCCAGACGGTGGAGCCTCTCTTCCTCTCTAGAAGGATGCGGAAACAAGGTGGGCAAAGTGATGGTCTGCCCGATGTTAAAGTGGTAGCTTGGTTGAGCAGTACGACCGTATCAGAGGACAGTGTAAAGCATTGATGTACCCACTCAGTCAGCAAAGGAATTCACACACTCAACTGAACTCTAGGCCAATAGTTTTGTGTTAAAAAATAATGTAGTTTTATTTCTAGAACCAAGCAAGCCTGGTACAGGTAAGCATGAAAATACGTTGCAGTGGTAAATTACTTGTAGGAACACAGTTCAAAATTGTGGTGTCACTTGTACTGGTTTTAGTTACAGGTTTAAGTAAGCAGTTTGCAACACCTTGCAGGTATAGTACATTCGAATGAACAGGCTTTTTGATAAAAAAATGCAGTGGGTTCAGCTACTAGCGCGTCCATTAAGGGGGAAAGAGGGCATCCCTATCTTGTTCCCCTGCCGATTTCAAAAGGGTCAGTGACAGTGTTTCCTATCCGCAGTCTGGCCGTGGGTTTATAATACAGCACCTCCAGCATTTGCAGGAAGGGTTCACCCAGTCCCAGCTTCCGCAATACTCAGTATGAAGGGCCATTCCACGGAATCGAATGCCTTCTCCATGTCAAGGAATATAGCCAACGCCTTATTTTCTGCCGTACATGCTGCATTGTTCCCAACACCGTTCTGATATTATACGTTCGATTTTGTTCCGGAACAAAGCCGGCCTGCTCTGGCGCCGCAAGGTCAGGGACGAGCAGCACCAGCCCCGTGGCTAACACTTTGGCAAACAGCTTGGCGTCCACGTTTATCAGGGAAAGCGGTTGATAGGAACCGCAAACGTCTGGGGGTTTCCCGGGCTTCAAGATTGTGATCAGTAGAGCCTCGGTCATGGTGGGAGACATGGTCCCGTCCGCGCAGATATCAAAGAGGGTAATCAGGTGTGGCATTAGTTTGTCTATAAAGGTCTTGTAGAAGCCCACAGTGAGGCCGTCTGCCCTCGGGGCACTGCCAGCACACATCCCCCCCCCCCCCCCCCCTCCCAGCGCCTTCTGTATCTCATCCTCTTGTACTGGCGTCGCCAGAAATTCTCTCATTACGTCCGTCAAGAAGGGCATCTTGATGTAGTTGAGGTAGTCCTCTATCTCCTCTTCCATATGGGAGGATTTTGACTTATAAAGATCAGCATAATAACTTTTTAACTCAGCAATAATCTTCGTCTCATCCGTAAGTACCTCCCCAGTAGCTGATGTCAATTCGTCTATCACCAGGGGTTTCCTTTCCTGTCGCATTATTCTGGCTAGTACTGAGCTAGGCCTGTCCCCCCTCCCTGTATACCCGTGCCGTAGCATACTTGCCCATATGTTGCACCTCCCTATCACCTTCCTCATGATAGTCAGCTATTAGTGTTTTGAGCAGTTCCGAGGACTCCGCATCCGGGTTGTTTCGCTGCCTCGCCTCAAGGTCCCTCAGTTGGGTTTCGAGGTTTTTCAACCGTTGCCTAATGGCTTTGAGTACACTGGAGTGTTTGGCCATGGCCATCCCTCTAATGTAAGCTTTGAACGTGCCAAGAACAAAAAGAGTCGGAAGGTCTGTTAAGCTACGTAGCTGAGTTTATAAGGTCCTTCTAAAATGACCCTTTTGGATTGCACTGAACCAGACCCAATGGTAACATGACACGATAATGTATTTGATATCCTATCAGCCCACCCATCTGGCGGAGCCTCGTCATGTAGGACGTCTGACCAGGTGGTGAGTCCAAGCCCAGATGTATTGGCTAGACACCACACACTACTGGTTCATCATATGAACGTGTCCGTGCCACTGAATGGTGCTGAGAAAATGCAGTGCAAAACAGGGAATAAAGAATAAGTGATCTTAAAATGACGGTCGAGGTAAAGAAAAAATGTTTTTATTGAAGATATTCACCAAGACGCCAGATTAAAAAAAAGAGTGTGGGACAGTGTGAAATAATCACTGTGATGCTTGGTTGTGTTAAGGATCAGGCCAACATGTTTCTGCCGAAGGTGAAACTACACCGGCATTCTTCAGGGCCGAATACACAAAGATGTTGCTACTGCAATGATACACTCAGACAATTAATACAAAGTGCAGACAAAAAAAGGACAGACCAAATGATTTGTTTAAAGTACTGTCCAAACTATTGGTGTGGTCTAATAGACCATCCTACCATCTCCTCCAGATCAGTAGTTAATAGAGGTAGAGATCCTAAAAAAGGAAACAAAAAAAGACAACTAATATTGTTTGTTCTGCCATCATGATGGACTAATCACAATATCAGGACCAACATATAAACTCAGCTAGGCTGGTCCCTATTAGGACGGCCACATGTTAATAAGGTTACATATTCAAGTCAACCACCAGACATTGCTGAACATTAATTATGAACAATGCTTTCAAAGACTTACCCAGCAATGTGTGGGAGTCGAGCCTCACCTCACCCGGCGACGGCTCGGAGATTGAGGCCCCGCTCTGTGCACAGAACAGAAAATTTAACGTGTCATCCTGAGTTGACTCAGAGGTCTGTGGTCAGTGTCAGGTTATACAGTCTGTGCATTTAAAAACTGGTTGTGTGACTGTCCTCTCTGAACGCTGCCCCATGGAGAACAAAAGGAAGGACTGGTTGTCTGACCAGATCAGAGTCTAGTCGCTGGCTAGTAAAATGACCCTAGAATGATTATCTATGTTCATCTAGTGCCCATTTGATGGTGGTACAATCAGTTGTAAATACCCACCCTCCCTAGGCCAGGCAATGGATGTAAAAAGTCTAGCTCAAAAATAGTTATCCCAGAATAAAGGATTTGATTGGGAAGACCCATGTAATGTGCTCATCTAGAAGAGTATATGGAATGAAATACAGTAGAGCATAAACCAATCCCCTTAGACTGCAGGTGAAGAAAGAGTAAGTAAAATGCTCAGAATTGCAAGTCTGACTAAGAAAGCGTCTGCCCCAAGTGAGTATAGTTTAACAATAAGCTCTATGTAAAAGTGGGGGCCACAGCAAGACCACAAAGCCTAGAAATGCGCGTCCCAATCTGGCTAACTCACCTCTCCGTCGGTACCTCTTGACTGACACCTAAGCCGAAGGGGAGGCAACGAGGAGAGGTGAGGCTAATGTATTTATACCCCTTCTGATTGGTAAAACGGCAGCAGCTGTGCTCCTATCGCTGCTGCCGATAAAGCGATCGTCTTTGTTATGCGCATGCGCGGAAAGGTGGCACTGAACCGCGCTGTCTTTGATGTGCGCATGCGCGGAAAATGGCACTAAACAGCGCTGTGTACCCAAACGCGGGCATGCGCAATGGTGTATCCAAGCGCCTCCATGTCGGCGCCGGAATTAGAGCAGCGCACGTGTTTAAATAAACGGACTGTTTACAAACAACAGCAGAGATCCTAGCTAGTGAGCGCATGCTCTGTGATGTGCATGCTTGTGTTGTATGTGCAATGTGCGTTGCCGAGAGTGACCATTCGGCAGGAGAATAACGCGGTAAGCTACATTGAATGACCCTGCCCCACGGGACTAACACGCAAGAAATGCATAGAAGGTGATCACATTGGTGGCACAGTGCATGACAGCTCCCAGTACGAACATAACTACATAAGCTAAAGTCCCTAGCCAGACATAATGCATCCTAAGGGGACAATGAACACCAACATGCTTATAATGGCAATGGTGTAGTTAGATACAGACCATAGTCAATCAGTGTAGTCTGTAAATATAGAGAGAATGGGTGTAAAAGTATGCTAGATGTCAGGACCCACAGCAAATTATGGCGGAAGGGTATGAGACATGGTTGATGTCGTCACTATAAGACTAGGGGGTTCCAACACATGGTAATAATCGCTGGTTATACTCAACAAACCACTTTTTGATTAAAAAGCATAAAGCTGAAGATCTCAGGTGGGTTGTTTTGGAACAACCATTCATCCCACCACATATAACGGACATTTCTTGCGTGTTAGTCCCGTGTTAGTCCCGTGGGGCAGGGTCATTCAATGTAGCTTACCGCGTTATTCTCCTGCCGAATGGTCACTCTCGGCAACGCACATTGCACATACAACACAAGCATGCACATCACAGAGCATGCGCTCACTAGCTAGGATCTCTGCTGTTGTTTGTAAACAGTCCGTTTATTTAAACACGTGCGCTGCTCTAATTCCGGCGCCGACATGGAGGCGCTTGGATACACCATTGCGCATGCCCGCGTTTGGGTACACAGCGCTGTTTAGTGCCATTTTCCGCGCATGCGCACATCAAAGACAGCGCGGTTCAGTGCCACCTTTCCGCGCATGCGCATAACAAAGACGATCGCTTTATCGGCAGCAGCGATAGGAGCACAGCTGCTGCCGTTTTACCAATCAGAAGGGGTATAAATACATTAGCCTCACCTCTCCTCGTTGCCTCCCCTTCGGCTTAGGTGTCAGTCAAGAGGTACCGACGGAGAGGTGAGTTAGCCAGATTGGGACGCGCATTTCTAGGCTTTGTGGTCTTGCTGTGGCCCCCACTTTTACATAGAGCTTATTGTTAAACTATACTCACTTGGGGCAGACGCTTTCTTAGTCAGACTTGCAATTCTGAGCATTTTACTTACTCTTTCTTCACCTGCAGTCTAAGGGGATTGGTTTATGCTCTACTGTATTTCATTCCATATACTCTTCTAGATGAGCACATTACATGGGTCTTCCCAATCAAATCCTTTATTCTGGGATAACTATTTTTGAGCTAGACTTTTTACATCCATTGCCTGGCCTAGGGAGGGTGGGTATTTACAACTGATTGTACCACCATCAAATGGGCACTAGATGAACATAGATAATCATTCTAGGGTCATTTTACTAGCCAGCGACTAGACTCTGATCTGGTCAGACAACCAGTCCTTCCTTTTGTTCTCCATGGGGCAGCGTTCAGAGAGGACAGTCACACAACCAGTTTTTAAATGCACAGACTGTATAACCTGACACTGACCACAGACCTCTGAGTCAACTCAGGATGACACGTTAAATTTTCTGTTCTGTGCACAGAGCGGGGCCTCAATCTCCGAGCCGTCGCCGGGTGAGGTGAGGCTCGACTCCCACACATTGCTGGGTAAGTCTTTGAAAGCATTGTTCATAATTAATGTTCAGCAATGTCTGGTGGTTGACTTGAATATGTAACCTTATTAACATGTGGCCGTCCTAATAGGGACCAGCCTAGCTGAGTTTATATGTTGGTCCTGATATTGTGATTAGTCCATCATGATGGCAGAACAAACAATATTAGTTGTCTTTTTTTGTTTCCTTTTTTAGGATCTCTACCTCTATTAACTACTGATCTGGAGGAGATGGTAGGATGGTCTATTAGACCACACCAATAGTTTGGACAGTACTTTAAACAAATCATTTGGTCTGTCCTTTTTTTGTCTGCACTTTGTATTAATTGTCTGAGTGTATCATTGCAGTAGCAACATCTTTGTGTATTCGGCCCTGAAGAATGCCGGTGTAGTTTCACCTTCGGCAGAAACATGTTGGCCTGATCCTTAACACAACCAAGCATCACAGTGATTATTTCACACTGTCCCACACTCTTTTTTTTAATCTGGCGTCTTGGTGAATATCTTCAATAAAAACATTTTTTCTTTACCTCGACCGTCATTTTAAGATCACTTATTCTTTATTCCCTGTTTTGCACTGCATTTTCTCAGCACCATTCAGTGGCACGGACACGTTCATATGATGAACCAGTAGTGTGTGGTGTCTAGCCAATACATCTGGGCTTGGACTCACCACCTGGTCAGACGTCCTACATGACGAGGCTCCGCCAGATGGGTGGGCTGATAGGATATCAAATACATTATCGTGTCATGTTACCATTGGGTCTGGTTCAGTGCAATCCAAAAGGGTCATTTTAGAAGGACCTTATAAACTCAGCTACGTAGCTTAACAGACCTTCCGACTCTTTTTGTTCTTGGTAGTTTGATTAGGGGTATTGAGTCTGGTAGGTCTCTAAACATAGTCCCCTTGACCCTCCCTAACCTTTGTTTTCCAGCTTTGAACGTGCCCCATATGGTCTGGAAACTATCAACGGTACCCAGATTAGTCTCAAAGAAAGTGTCAATGTCTTCCGCTAGTTCACCTCTGAACACTTCATCTAATAGGGAGTAAGGCGGGAATCGCCAAGTAAATGGAGGTATTCTTTTCGTCTGGGTCACCAGGGTCAACAGCAGGGGGGAATGGTCCGAGAGCGTACGAGGCAACACCACACAACCCCGGATACCGGGAAGCACCGACTGTGAGGACAGGAAATAATCGATTCGTGTGTGTATGTTGTGGAAGGCCGAGTAGTGCGTAAACCCTCCCTGAGTGGGGTGTCTGGTGCGCCAAACCTCAGCAAGGTCTAGTTTCACCATTTCAGCTTGCATGAGGAAGGCCGCAGCCGCCGGCCTGCGAGCCGGCCCCCTTATATCTGTCCATATCAGGGTTGAATACAAAATTGAAGTCACACCCCCAAAGCATTTTAGAGGTCTCATAGGATGGGCAGCGCGCGGACAAACGCGCATAGAACTCAGGGTGGTCGTAATTGGGTCCATAAACATTAACCACTACGAGGTTGGATTAGTTACTTACCTGTAATCCTAGTTCTCTTCCAGGGGTATCCTCATCAAAGTCATAAGCATTAGAATATTCCCGCCCATGCGCGGGACCCCGGAAACAATATATTATATGTGCCCCACATATACATATATATATATATAAATATATATATATAAAAATAAGCAATTGCAGCCAAATAAAACAGTAGAGCTGGAATATGCTGTGAAGAATTTCCACCATACATGTGTATTAGCATTAGAAACATGATTAACAACACCAATGCTTGTTTAGAAACTGTTTTAATGCTTAGAAAACAGCAGAAATTCTTATAAGACACTGTAAGCATATACAGCTCCCAGGCTGCATTGCAAATACCCAGTCTAAAAAGACTGAAAAGCTAACCCTGTGGCTGCATGTACCAAAACTGACGCTGTGCCTTTAAGGCACCTCTGCCCCTAGCTTCCCATCATGCCTCAGGGGTTACAGTTAGGTCAGTTGTTCTTTTCGGAGACTGAAAACAAAACCATGGTAATAACAGGTTAAAACATCTCCTACTTAATAAACAAAGTCCTTTGCCCGGGGAGGCGGGAGGGTTGCTTATGACTTTGATGAGGATACCCCTGGAAGAGAACTAGGATTACAGGTAAGTAACTAATCCTTCTCTTCCAGGGGATCCTCATCAATAGTCATAAGCATTAGAATAGAGTAGCGAGCCTCACCTCATCCCTGCGGGCAAAGGAATCAACAGGTAACATTCACATTCGTAGGCCCAAACAGTAGGCCTTATTCTACCCAAATAGGTTTCTCAAGGAGGCTTGCCCTACTTGAGAATCCGCTCTGGAATCAGACTCTAGGCAATAATGCCTTGTAAAGGTATGGACTGATTTCCATGTCGCAGCCTTGCAAATTTCTGACATGGGAATGTCATGTAAAAATGCTGTTGTGGCTGCCTTCCCTCTAGTGGAATGAGCTTTGGGTGATTGTAACAAAGGTTTGCCAGCCAGCTGGTATGCTAGTTTGATACATGAGACAATCCATCTGGAGATGGACCTCTTGGCTGCCGCAAACCCGGTCCTCATTGACCCATAATTGACAAAGAGTTGGTCTGTCTTTCTGGTGCCCTTTGTTCTTTCTAGGTAAAACTTTAGCACCCGTTTAAGATCTAACGAGTGCAACGACCTCTCAGCTGGGGTCGATGGGTTAGGAAAGAACGAAGGAAGGGTAATCGTTTGGTTTATATGAAAATCCGATACCACTTTTGGAAGGAAAGAGGGGTGAGCTCTCATTACCACTCTGTTGTGGTGAAACACCGTGTAGGGTTCCTTGGTGCAGAGTGCTTGAATCTCGCTAACCCTGCGAGCAGAGGTTATTGCCACCAAGAAGGCCGCCTTCCAAGTGAGATGCTGCAAGGAGGCCTTGTGTATAGGTTCAAACGGTGCAGACATCAGCCTGGAGAGAACCAGGTTCAACTCCCAGGGAGGAGAAGGATTTCTCACAGGGGGATATACCTTCTTCAATCCCTGAAGGAAATCCTTAACCACTGGGACCTGAAAAAACGACGTTTGTGTAGGTGATTTTCTGTACGCTACTATGGCAGATAGGTGAACCCTGATAGAAGCGTATTTCAACCCTGATGTCGCTAAGTAAAGGAGGTAAGGGAGGACTACCTCTTCTTGTCCTGTGGTGGGATCAAAGCCATGGTCCCTACACCAAATGAAAAATCTCTTCCACTTGAATGCATAAGACGCCCTAGTGGAAGGCCTCTTTGCCTCTTTTAAAATATTCATACATTCTGGAGGCAGATTTAAGTGTCCGTATTGCAAGACCTCAGGAGCCATGCAGTCAGGTTCAGTGACGGGAGGTTGGGATGCAGGATCCTCCCGTTCATTTTGCTCAACAGGTCTGGTCTGCATGGCAGACGTCTGTGTGGACACAGCGACAGATGTAATAGGTCTGGATACCACCATTTTCGCGGCCAATCCGGAGCAACTAGGATCATGTCCATGCTCGATCTGATGAGCTTGGCCACCACCTTCGGAATCAGAGCCAGAGGAGGAAACGCATAGGCGAACATTCCTGTCCACTCCAGCAGGAGAGCGTTCCCTTGTGTCCCTGGTCGGTGGAACCTGGACGCGAAGGCGTGGCATTTGGCGTTTTCGTCGTCCGCGAATAAATCTATGTCTGGACGGCCCCAGCAACGGAAGAGTTCTTCGACTACTTCGTCGTTTAGCACCCAGTCTGGCTGATCTTCGAAGTGCCTGCTGAGTGCGTCCGCCTTTGTGTTTAGCTCGCCTGGAAGGTGTACTGCCACCACCGACAGTCCCCGAGCCAGAAGCCAGTGCCATATGGCTTGGGCCTCCTGAGACAGAGGGCGAGACCGTGTTCCTCCCTGCTTGTTCAGATAGAACATTGTTGTAGTGTTGTCCGTCTGAACCAAGATCTTGTCCGTTGTGATTGCTGGAAGGAACGCTTTGAGCGCCAGATGTACTGCTCGAAGCTCCAGCATGTTGATATGGTAAGTCTGAAGGTTGGTCGACCAGCGACCCTGAATCTGAAGACGACCCATGTGAGCACCCCAACCTTCCAGAGATGCGTCCGTTATCACAGACATCGAAGGAAGAGGCTGCTGAAAAGGGACTCCCTGCAAGACATTCCGAGGGAGAGTCCACCACTGTATTGAGGACAGTGCTGCTTGAGATAGGATGATTCGATCCTCCCAATCTCCAGTCGCTTGGTCCCACTGGTCTTCCACAGACTCTTGAAGAGGACGCATCCTCAACCTGGCGTTTGGAATTAGGAAGATGCAGGACGCCATGGAGCCCAGTAGAGACGCTACTTCTCGCACCTTTGGACGAGGAGACTGAAGTAACTTTCTGCATTTCTGCCCCATGGAAGATAGTCTCTCCTGCGAAGGAAACGCTCTTCCTAAATTTGTGTCTAGGACCGCTCCCAGATAGTGGATGGTTTGCGTGGGATGCAGGACTGACTTTTCTGTGTTCACGTGGAGCCCAAGCCTGTGTAGTTGTTGAAGACACAGACGACAGTCTTTGGTGGCTTGATGAGGGGACTGGCTCTTCAGGAGCCAGTCGTCCAGATATGGGTACACAAAAAGACCTTTTTTGTGTAGACATGCCGCTACCACTGCCATGCACTTGGTGAACACCCTTGGTGCGGATTTCAGACCGAACGGAAGTACTTTGTACTGGTAATGCTTGTTCCCTACCAGAAACCTCAAGTACTTCCGATGACCTGGTGTGATAGGAATGTGGAAGTACGCGTCCTGTAAATCCACCGAACACATCCAATCTCCACTTTGTAGATGAGGACATATCTGATGAAGTGCCAGCATGCGAAACTTCTCTTTGACCACCACTTTGTTGAGGGACCGAAGATCTAGAATTGGTCTGAACTTGTCCTCTTGGTCTCTTTTGGGGACTAGAAAATACCTTGAGTACACTCCTCTCCCCCTTTGGGATGGGGGTACCTCTTCGATTGCGTTTTTCTGCAAGAGGACGCTCACCTCCCTTTTGAGGAGGTTTAGATGGTACGAGCGAGTCTTTTTTGGAGGAATCGGTTGTGGTCTCTTCCGGAAACGTAGCGCATATCCATTGCGCAGTATATTCAGCACCCACTGATCTTTTGTGATGCTGACCCACTCTTCCAGGTGTTGCGAAGCACTTCCTCCCACTGGAGTGGGTAACGGCGCCAGAGGAAGCCACTGCTCAGGCCTTGCCTCCTCTGGGCGTGGCAGAGGACTGATGATGTCCGCCTCTGCCTCTGCCTGATTTTCCTCCTCTGTATTGTGTCTTCCCTTGTGGCTTGTTCCAAGACCATTGAGGGGTTTGAACCCTCTGTTGGCCTCCCCGGTTCTTGTTGGTCTTGAAGCGTCGCTTGAACGGCTCTTTCTTCTTTTCCAGACCAACCGCCTTCACCGTGTCCAATTCGGTTTTCATGCGGGTCATTTCCTGATCGGCATGCTCCCCAAAGAGTGAAGATCCTGAGAAGGGCAGATTGAGGATGCGTTGCTGGGCATCTGGTTTGAGACCCGTCAACCGCAACCAAGAAGATCTTCTCGCGCAAACCCCATGCGAGTAGGCATGTCCTGCTAGGAGTGAGTTATCTGCGGACGAACTGATCATTTGGTTTGCCACCAAACAGCCCTCCGTCACTGTTTCCTCAAAGTCCTTCTGGTCCTCCTTGGGCAATTTCTCTTTGAATCGTTCCATGGAGTCCCACAGTGCTCTATCATATCTGCCGAGAAGTGCTGAGGCACTAGAGACTTTCAGTGATGAAGCTGCTGTGCTGCACACTCTGCGTCCCCATGAATCTTGGGTCTTGCTGTCCTTGTCAGGAGGAACTGAAGAGGGTGCGACTGCGTGATTCTTCCTAGCTGAGGCTACGATAACAGAGTCCGCCGCAGGCTCCCCTTTAACAAAGATTGGGTCCGAGTCGGCCGGCCTATACTTTTTCTGGATACGTGCCGGAACCGCCCTGATTGCCGCTGGCGTGAGGAAGACCTCCTTGATTGGGTCCATTATCCCTGGAACCAATGGGAGCAAAGGCCGTGAATATGATTTGTGCCGAAGGGTCTCAAAAATTACAGTAGTGGAAACTTCTGGAACAGCCATTTCTATTTGAAGTTTTTGAGCGCCCCTTTGAAGAACGTCTAGGTATGTGTTGACGTCGTCAAGCGGGGAAGCTCTGGAGTGAGGGCTGTCTGCCAGCGTTGGGGAGTAATCCCCTTTAGAAGATCTTGAAGAGGATGAGGAGGAGGTTGATGGTGTTCTCCTTCTCCTGTGGTGAGATTTTACCTTCCTCACTGGCGATCTTCTCGGTCGGTCTTCCCTTCGAGGAGAACGGGATTCTCTCCGACGCTCCCTTCGTGGAGATCTCGACCTCTCAGTTCGTTTCTCCCTTCTCGGCGTTTGAGATCTGGGATGCTCTCTCCGCGGTGATCGGGAGACCCTGGGGGTATGCGACCTTTCCGCTCTCCTCTCCCGAGAGCGTGATTGGTGCCTGATAGGACTCTGTCTGTCTGCCTCTTCTACCAGTCTCTGAAGAGGTGACCTGTGGAGTGGGCTTACATATCTGTGCAGCCTCTCCGTCGCTCCAGAATCCTTCCACGTGTGCAAAGGAGCATACCATCTTGGCGAGAGTGTTATCTTTCGCTGGGGCAACGGACTTCTACTCCTGGAACTGGACCTCGATGAGCTAGAGGCCCTTGAGGAGGAATGGTGAGAAGCCGATTGGGTCACCAAAATAGTCGAAGGCACTGAAGGGGATTTTCGTCTCACCGGTGTTGGCGGACGTCTTAGAAGTCTTTCCCTTGACGTTGGACGCCTCTGCGGCGTCGACGGAGTGATAATCTTCGACGTCGAACGCCTCGATGACGACCCGTGTTCTCTCGACGTCGACCTGTGATGTCGAGCCGCTGACGGTGTCTTCTCCCTCGACGTCGAACAGCGTCGTACCGCCTTCGACGGAGGTCTCGACGTCGAACGGCGTTGCCCTGCCGTCGACGGAGGTCTCGACGTCGAGCGGCGTTGCCCTGCCGTCGACGGAGGTCTCAACGTCGAACGGCGTTGCCCTGCCGTCGACGGAGGTCTCGACGTCGGCCGACGTTGGTCTGTCGGCGACGGAGATGGCCTTCGACGTCCTGTCGTCGACGAAGCCCTTGATGTCGACCTGGCATGTGGCGACGGCGGAGGATCGGACATCCTCGACGTCGAGCGCCGACACGTCTTCGACGATGATCCCTTCCTCGACGACGATCGTCCGAGGGGGCTCTTGCTCCTCGACGCCGAGCGCCTCCGTGGAGACTTCGGCGGAGGTGTCACACTCTTCGAAGCCTGTCGACGTTGGGACGACGGCGAGTGTATTCTGTCTCTCGACGCCGACCGTCGCCTGGTTGACGGCGGCGGAGTTGACTTACGTCTTGACGTCGATCTTCTCGTCGACGGAGATCTCGTGGCTTCTCTCGACGCCGATCGTCGCCTAGTTGACGACGGCGGAGCTTTCTTCGTCGTCGGTGATTTTCTTTTCGACGACGATTTCCTCGTCGACGCCGGTCCCGACGTCGACGGAGCTTTATCTTTCGATTTTTCCATCAGATGTTGTTTTTTCAGCGCCGAGCCCGGCGCTGAGGTCGATGGACGCTCTGACTTGCCTTTGGAGGGAGTTCTGGGTCTCTTTGAACTCTTCCTCTCTGTAGATCTTCCCCTCATGGATCTTTGGGCCAAACCATAGAGCCTGTTCCTCTCCCTGTCTTTTAAAGTTCTGTCAGACAGGTTTTGACAATGAGAACAGTCCTTTGGATCATGATCTTCTGGCAAGCATAAAATACAGACCTCATGAGAGTCCGTTTTTGCCTTCTTGTGGCCACAAGAAGGGCAATCATCGAATAATGAAGGCATCCTGACAGGAAAAACCTCACAAAAATTCGACTGCTAAGCAGTTATTTACTTGACCCTGATGTAAAAAGTCAAAGTAAATCAAAAAAATTTTCTTTAGAAGCTTTTCTGACTGAAAAAGGCAGAAAAAACTGTGGAGCTGTGTATCCAGGGTCCTTCCTGAAGGAGCCGGAAAGAACAACTGACCCAACTGTAACCCCTGAGGCATGATGGGAAGCTAGGGGCAGAGGTGCCTTAAAGGCACAGCGTCAGTTTTGGTACATGCAGCCACAGGGTTAGCTTTTCAGTCTTTTTAGACTGGGTATTTGCAATGCAGCCTGGGAGCTGTATATGCTTACAGTGTCTTATAAGAATTTCTGCTGTTTTCTAAGCATTAAAACAGTTTCTAAACAAGCATTGGTGTTGTTTATCATGTTTCTAATGCTAATACACATGTATGGTGGAAATTCTTCACAGCATATTCCAGCTCTACTGTTTTATTTGGCTGCAATTGCTTATTTTTATATATATATATATTTATATATATATGTATATGTATATGTGGGGCACATATAATATATTGTTTCCGGGGTCCCGCGCATGGGCGGGAATATTCTAATGCTTATGACTATTGATGAGGATCCCCTGGAAGAGAAGTGTCCTTTACCCACACATCTTGCAATCAGATAGCGCCCTTCCGAGTCCGCTTCAATCAATGTCAGCTTTAATTGGGATCGTGGGTTGACCCATGTAATCACCCCTCTAGAGTGTGTGGTGAATCCCGCTGCTAGGCTGTTACCCCTTATGCCTTTAGTGTTGAGCATCTTGCTCTGAGGAGGGAGGTGTGTCTACTGTATGAGTGCGAGATCAATGTGATGTCTATGTAGGTAGTTCAACACCTTCCGAAGCTTGCGATGATCATTTAGCCCCCTCACATTCCAGGTTAAGGCCTGTAGTGTTTCAAGACCGCAGTCAGCGGCCGCCCCGCCTAGGTCAGCCGTCCCAGGGGTGAAATCAGAGTGGCAGCGAATAGCATTATCCTCCACCTTCAAACAGTCTCTGCAAATCTACATCAACATTTCTTCTACAAGTAAAATCGGGCAATACTGTTCATGGCATAACTTTCAGTTCCCCCCGAGCACAACAACAACGTCCCTCAACTTGCACTACCCCCCCACCCACTGCAGACCACCCCCAACCTGGCCTGACCACCCTCCAACTTCAAACATACAAAAATGTCCTGGGTTTCCCCAGGCAAAGCCCACCTGGGGGCGGTTTGAGCTATAAGCGCTAGGGCAGAGGTCGCCATAAGAATCACACAATAGTTCCACATCTGTGTACTGTGCGACTATGGCCCCAGGCGTCATCACCCCAGTCAATGTCTCTCAACGGGCGGTCAAACCAGGGCACGGCATGTGACCATTCAGGGCGGCACCCAAGCAGTCCCCTCTACACTCCCACCACATATCTCTGCATTCAATGTTCTATGGCAGTGAGGGAAGGGCACAAAGACAGCTGGTACATATCAAAATGGAGTGATCTCACCCAACCACCAACCGTCAGGAGTCCGCAGGATGCTTCCGCCTCTTCACCCCTGCATGTTAGCTCACCAAAGAGTCTCACTAGTGCAGCGTTTCATCAGCAAAGCACTGCTCAGTGTCAGGTGCCTCAGAAGTCTGGCCACGCAGCAGGCCACTTGGGTATTATTCCTGTTCATCCAGAGTGCTGCTTTCTGCTTGGTGTCCGGTCGATCTGTGTGGGCTGTTCCTCTGCTCCTTGGTCCATTCCTTTAGCGATTTCTGAAGTTCCTTAGGAAAGAAGTGTGAGTGCCCCCGTCTGTTGATACGCAATTTCGCCCGGTACAGCATTGGGTAGTCGAGGCCAAACTCCCGCAATTGTCTCTTGTATGGAGCAAAGTGTCGCCGCTCCTCCTGAACTTTTGCCGCAGGGAGACCTCCATACCTTCAAATTGCAGCTTCCCCTTGTCTCTGGCCACCCGCAGCGCCGTGTCACGATCTCTGTAATTCAGCAGTTTCTCTATTATCGGCCTTGGCGGCGCTCCCGTGCGTGGTTGCGGGCCCAGCGTGCGATGCGCTCTCTCAACGATAAACATCGGGGAGAAGACATCTTCTCCCAACAGGGTGACCAGTAGCTGCTCTACGAACAGTTCCGTCCTCCCTGTTTGCGTTGTCTCCGAAATCCCTGTGTTGCGTATGTTCGATCGCCTCGAGCGGGCTTCCAAGTCTTCCGATTTATCCTGAATGACCTGTAGGAGTCTGGAGAACTGTTTGCGGTCTTTATCCCACTCCGTCTGTGCCTCCTCCACCTCAGTGATACGTCTCTCAGACATGTCGAGTCTCTCTGCATGTTTGTCGACCCTCTCCGACATGCGGTAGGTGAGCGCGTCGATCTTCGTACCGATGGACCCAATGCTACCTTGTAGCCCCTTCTCCGTAGACACAAGCATGTCCTTGAAGTCGGCATACAGCGTGTTTTCCGGGCCAGCGCTCCTTGTAGGGAGGTCAGGCGCCGGCTATTCAGAGACCTTTGTCCAGCGCTGGTCGAACGCCAGTTTAGTCTGGGTCCTGTCATTCTTGCCCATATCTCGTTGTCGGGAGCGGCCTGAGCCTCGCCTCTCAGTGCTGGTAGTAGACCTGTGTGTGCAACGACCAAGGGCAATGGGATCACAGTGGTGTTCTCGCCTCACCTCTCAGGTTCTTCGCCGCCACCCACTAAACTCTGCTTCAGGATCCAATAAGACAATGCTACACCGCTCCGTCGCAGCCGACTCCACCACTCTGCTGGCGAGCAGACTATGCCCTCAGGTCTCAGTTAGTGCGGCTGCGGCCTAACAGCCCCTCCCGGAGAGCACTGGCACTTGGTTCCGGTTGAGCTGGTATGTGGGTACCCCCAGCACTGTTGCCCGTACCCACCACAGGTGAGTTTCCACTGAGGTCCAAGGGCGGCCTTGTTCGTCGCGCGGCCTCTTGCAATGCGTCCGCGCATGTCCCACGCGGCGCACCCTCCCTGGGGGTGCTGCAACACTTCCCAGAGCGCCACAACGCTGCAATTCCAATGGGGGGGGGGGTCAGTCTGCAGCACGAACCGAAATTGTCCGGGGTCCCAGTGGGAGATCCCGCAATCGGCAGCACCCCAGTCCAGGCCAACCCCCGCCGTCCCGCCTCAGGAATACTCCCGCGTTCCGACTCTGCCAGGCCCCCGAAGGCTGATCGCGCAAACAGTGGGACAGTCCCTGCGTCCCCTGGTGATTCCTGGCGCTTTCTGTGGGGGGCCTCGCCGGGCACCCCAGTCTCCAACTGTGAGACCGCGCAATCCAGGGGTAACGCTCAGGCACCAGAGACAATGTCCTCGATGCACTCGGAGGGCTGCCGCCAAAGCTGCTTGAAGACGGGCGCAGGTCACAGCGAGGCTTCCAGCTGCTGGCGCCGGTGTCTACCCTTGATCCCGTACCTGCTCGTTGCCGCTCAGGGCGATGGGCACAGCCACTTATCCCGGGGAACCGCGACGGAGGTGGGCCGCAATCCTCCGGGGTCACGCGCCCCTACTGGCCGCACGTCGGAGCACGCACGCCGGCCAGGCACATGGGCGAGCCCGTTGCTTTCGGGCCCTGAATGGTCGACCTTCGCGGGTCCCTTAACTTCGCCGATTTTCAGCCAATCGTCGCCAAATGTCCAGCAGAGTGTGCCGATAGGACTTCTGCAGCGATGGTACGCACTGGTGAGTCTGTAGGTCCGTCGAATCAGGATAATTTATCGGATATTGTGGGTGATGGCACGGAGCTCAGCGCTCACAAGTCCGGCATAGACGCTGGTAAGCTCCGCCCCTACTACATTTAATTAGGAGTCTTTGAATATGGTTTTCAATGCGATGTAAAGTTTAATTGTCACTAAGCACTTTCACTTCACGCACCTTCACATGTGTGTGAGCACCAGAACTATTTGAAAAAACGAATAGTGTCTTACCTGTCGGTGTAGTTTTGCAGCTTGATCTTGCTGGATTCACTATGCTGTGCATTATTCCGCGGTCTTGTGGTTGGGTCCGGATTCATAGTCCTTTCTTTGTTTTTTTTTTTTTCGTAGCCCAGGTGGGCGTCGACGTCCCTGGTTCGCTAGTGAATCCAGAAAGATCATCAAGCTGCAAAAACTACATAGACAGGTAAGAACTATTAGTTTTGCAGCGTGAATCTTTCTGGATTCACTATGCTGTGCATAGACTTTGTACGGTTTTACAAGTTTGTGGCGGCTGGGTGGAAGATGAGCGTTGGTTATTGAATATGTGATGAAGCACCCTTTGTCCGACTTGAGCTTCCTTGTTCATCTGTATATCCACACAGTAGTGCTTCGTGAACGTGTGCACTGAAGCCCGTGTTTCCACTAGGCATATGTCCTGAATTGGTGCGTTAGCTAGGAAAGCTATTGTAGCCCCTTTTTTCCTGGTAGAGTGGGCACGTGTCCCATCTGTTAGTTCCTGCCCGCTTGTGGCAGAACTGTATTGTTTGGGCGATCCATCGCGCAATTGTTCCTTTAGTTACTGGTTTCCCCATGAAACTGTTAGCCAAGGACACAAAGAACTGCTTTGTTTTCAAGTGTTCCTTCGTTCTCTCAATGTAGTGCATGACTGCCCTTCTGGCGTCCAGAGTGTGCAGTGCCCTTTTAGCTCTTGTTGCCGGTTTTTGGAAGAAACTCGATATCTGTATAGTTTGATTCAAGTGGAACCTTGACACCACCTTAGGCATCGAGTGTGGGTCCGTTCTCACCACCCTATCGCTGTGTATCTGTATGTAGGGTTCATTTAGTGTTAGTGCCTGCAGTTCTAGGGAGGCCTTGTGAATCGATCCGAAAGGTTCCTTCATGAGTTCCGTTAGGACTAGGTTAAGGTTCCATGCAGGTGGTGGCACCCTCTTTGGCGGTGCGATCCGCTTTGCTCCCTCCAGGAATCTCATAACGACCAGTGATGTGAAGAAACTCTTGCACGTTTCCCCTCTCGTGTAAGCGACTATCGCTGCCAAGTGAACCCTCAGTGAGGATGAGCTCAGATTTTTGTCAAGCA
The DNA here is from genome assembly GCF_964263255.1 of Lissotriton vulgaris. NCBI lineage: Eukaryota > Metazoa > Chordata > Amphibia > Caudata > Salamandridae > Lissotriton > Lissotriton vulgaris. The sequence goes on along the minus strand of NC_141691.1, from coordinate 924,147,032 downwards.
GGTGCGTGAGGTACTTTAGCACTGTTAAGTCATTTTTCATCTTATTGTGTAGCTTTTCCCTCCTGCACCAAAGTGTAAATCTCTTCCATTTCGCTACGTAGCACTTCCATGTGCTGGGTCTTCATGCCTCCCGAAGTACCCTTAGGGTACATTCTGGCAGTTTCAAATGCGCAAACTCCATGTCCTCAGGAGCCACGCTACGAGGCTCAGGCTCTCTGGCTCCGGGTGCAGCACTTCTCCGTTTTGCATGGAGAGAAAGTCCTTTCTTCTGCCGAATCTGTGGGGTGCACTATGTCATCTCCATGATCTGCGAGTACCATGTCTGCCTGGCCGACTGTGGTGCCACCAGTATCAGGGTCATGTTGCTCGCTCTGCACTTGTGTATCAGCGGTATCGGGGGAAAAGCGTAAGTAAATGTCCTGGACCAGTCTATCCATAGGGCATTCCCCAGGGAGCCCTCCCCTGGCTGTTTGGATGCGAAGTTTTGGCATTTTGCATTTGTGTGTTGCAAATAGGTCTACCGACTGTGACCCCCACCTGTCGAAGAGCCTCCTCGTCTCTTGTGCATCGAGTTCCCACGAGTGGGATGCCGATGTCGGTTTGCTGAGCCAGTCTGCTTCTACATTGTCCTTTCCTGGTTGATGTATGGCTAGCAAGTCAATCTTGAGTGGGATGGCCGATCTCCATATCTCCTGCGCTAGTTTAGAAAGCGGGGCTGATTGTGTCCCCCCCGCTTGTTGATGTAAAACATCGCTATTGGGTTGTCTGTCTGGATCAACACTCTCTGGTTGTACAGTTTTGTTTGGAAGGCCTTTATGGCTAGGAAAACGGTCTTCAACTCCAGGCAATTGATGTGTCTGACCGCATCTGCTGGTGTCCACAGGCCTCTTACTTTGAGTTTCTCCATGTGAGCGCCCCATCCCCTCTGGGACGCGTCTGTGGTAATGGTCAGTGTTGGCGTTGGTTGCATCAGAGGCTTCCCCCTTGTTATGTTCCCCATTTTCCACCATGCCATCTCTTTCTGCACCTTGTGCGTTACAACCACTAGACCCTCCCAACGACCTGTAGCTTGTGACCATTGCTCCTGAAGCCATTCCTGTAAAGGTCTCATGTGGAGCCGTACGTTTGGCACTAGGTGCATGCATGATGCCATCATGCCCATGATATTGCTGGCTATCCTCACTGTCCGAGCTTGCCCCTTCTGTTAGAGCTGCGTCTGTCACCCTACGGGTATCCTGGCGCTTAGATTGCAGAAATGAAAGCAGTAGAAGCGGTCGGGGATACAATCTAGTTTTAGCTCCTAGGGAATAGCCAAGATTTCAGATTCTTCCTAAAGCAGGTCAGTAATTCGCTTTGTCTGAGGTTCTGCGGCAGCTCATTCCATAATCGTGTAGCTACCACACTAAAAGCTCTGCCCCCCATCCTAGATTTCTTGAATCTAGTAGCCGTGATCAAATTAGCATTAGAGGATCGGAGTTTCCTCCTGGGATTATACCAAGTGAGCCTCTCTTGTAGGGGGGCAGGTCCCAGACCGTGAACCGCCTTGTAAACAATGCAGAGAGATTTAAAACAAATTCTCACCTTAACCCATTCGCTGCGGCGGCTATTCCGCCGCAGCGCTAAAGGGGCGGGGCGGCCGCATGCTGGTGACAGAACCGCTCCATCACCAGCCGCGGTTGAGCTATGCTGGTGACGGAGCGGTTCCGTCATGACCCGCCCCGCTCTTTAGAACGCCCGCGCAGGCGCGAAATCAGCGCCGCGCAGGCGCGGCGGCTGGGCCATGACGGAACCGCTCCGTCATCAGCACAGCTCAACTGTAGCTGATGACGGAGCGGTTCCGTCATCAGCAGGGGAGGGGTTAATAGGCAGCCAATGAAGCTCGCTCAAAGCCATGGCTGTGGAGGATCTGCGCTGTCTATTAAGCACCAACTTTGCTGCCATGGACTGGACTCTTTGCAACCCCTCCGTAATGTATTGCTGTGCACCTAGATATAAAGAGTTGCAATAGTCCAGTCTGCTTAGAATTATGCTCCTAACCACCAAGGACCGACTATCATTTGGAAGAAGCGGGAGAATCTTCCTTAGCATGCGCAGCAGGGAGAGGCAGACGCTAATCGTTTTGTTGGCCTGCGATTCCACTTGGAGGTTTCCATCTACCCAAACACCCAAGTTGCGCACCGTTTTTGCTGGGAGCAGTGGTGCCTCCTCAGGAGTAAGCCTGAATTCTGTTGGTAGCGGACGTGACACTCTTGTTCCCCAGTGGTTGGAGAATCCTAGGTTCATCAGTGTGCTGGTCACTCTCTGTGCGTGCTGCTTGCACGTTTTGTATGAGCTTGCTTTGATCAGCCAGTCGTCCAGGTAAGGGTACACGTGTATCCCTTCCCTTCCCTTCGTAGGTGTGCTACGACTGTTGCGAGGCACTATGAAAACCCTTGGTGCCGATTTTAGCCCTAACGCCAGGGTTGTGAACTGGTAGTGGTCTTCTCCGATGATGAATCTGAGCAGGTGTTTGTGGCCCCTGTTCATTGGGATGTCCAGGTAGGCATCTTTTAGGTCTATGGTTACCATGAAGTCCCCGCCTTGCAATTGAGGAAGTACCTCTTGTAGGGAGGTCATCTTGAACCTTTGCGTTCTTACGAACTTGTTTAAGAATCTTAGGTCCATGATGGGTCTCATAGTTTCGTCCACCTTCGGTACCAGGAAGTATGTGGAGTATACGCCCTTGTTCCTTTCCCTGTAAGGTACTGGCTCTATGGCTTGTTTTTGCAGGAGCTCCTTTGCTTCCTCCCGAAGGAGCTCTAGGTCTTTCCTTGCTAGTGGCCTTTTTGGTTTTCTGTCCGTTGGCTTTCCCTCCAACTCTCTGCAGTACCCGTACTGCATGATGTTGAGTACCCAAGTGTTTCAGTCTTCCTCCCACTGGTCTTACGTGTACGGAGGTGTCTAGTTCGTGTAACTCCTGTCCAATGTGTTTGTGCTCCACCCTGGGAGTATTTGCTCGGGTGGGCACATGGAGTTTTATTAAGTCACTTAGAGGCGGGCTGCTGTCCCCCCCCTCTTATTATGTAAACGTCCATTCCCTCTCCTGCAAAAGGACTGGCCTCATGGTTGGTACTGCCAGGACTGTTTTTGCTGCCCCTGCTGTGTCTGGGTGTCTGCTTGGTGGGCTTGTTGGAACCCCTGGTGTGATGTACCTGGCTGGTTTCCTCCCCTCCTGTTAGGTCTTTGTTATGGGGTGCCCCTTTTAGTACCTCCGTACTGCAATGCTCCATGGATCTTGCAGTCTCGTTATCCTTGTTCAGTTGGCTGAGTTTCTCGTCAACTGGCGCCCCGAACAGCGTTTCTCCGTTGAACGTTGTGTTAAGGATGCTGTGCTGCACTTCTGGCTTGAAGCCTGAAATTCTGAGCCAGGCTTGTCTTCTCTCCGTGACGCCCATCATCATGAGCCTGCTGGAGGTGTCTGCTCCGTCCAGGGCAGTCCGGAGGCAAGAATCCGCTACATTCTTCCCCTCTTCGACAAGGTTTTCAGCTCTTTGTTTGAATTCCTGTGGCATGTTCTTTACTAAATCGCCCAGCTCTTCCAGGATCTGGTATTGGTGCCTGTTGAGCAGAGCATTGGAATTCGCCATGCGCCAGTGCATTGCGGCATTCCGTTCAATTTTTCTCCCCACCAGATCCATCCTCCTGCTTCTTTGTCTGGAGGTGGCCCAGAAGTGGTAGGCACATTGGCCCTCTTTCTTGCTGTGGCTGCGATGATTGAGTCTGCTGAGACCGAACCCTGAATGTAGGGTGGGTCCTTGGAGGAATGTTTATACTTTTTCTCCGACCTGGGAGTGACGGCTTTGCATGTAGCTGATTCTTTGAAAGCCTCTTTTCCCTGTGCCATGACACTGTCGAGCATGGGCAGGAACTGGCTCCTCGTTTGAGTAGGGAGCAGTGTCTCTAGAAGGAAGGCTGCTTTCTGCTTTTTTTCGTTGAATTTTACTTTGAAAACTGCAGCTGCATTCCTGATGACTGTGTTGTAGACCCAATGTCATCTGGCAGCAAGGACCTTGAGGGGTACGTGTCAACTGCTTCCTCTGGGCTCTCGGTGTAGACGTCCTGCCAATCTATATCCTGAGTCTCCGAGGATGCAGACCCGAGGAGTGTCCTGCGGTCGTAGTCTCCTTCCTCCTCGTAGTAGGAGGCCTCCTCTTCTTGGTCGAAGGTCTCGACGTCCACCAACTACCCTTCGACGTCGTAGTCCTCCTCCTCAGTTTCCTAGACCACCTGTAGCCTAGGTTTCGTCGGGATGGTGTATTCTTCTCATCCTGGCGTCAAAATCTTTCTTCCGCTGCAGGATGTTTTCCATCTTGGCCTCGAGGAGTCTTTTTCTCCATTTCGGCCACGTGGTCTGCGTCGAATGGATCGGCCGCTCTTTTCGGCGCCGAGCTGACTTTCGTAAAAGGTTTCGGTGCCTAACTGGCTCTTGGGTCCTTTGGTAGCGCTTAAGGGCCCTTCGGGTCCTTTTCCCTCTGCGTCGTAAGCTCCTTCTCGGGGGCGATTTTCGGCGTCTTTTGCTGTTCTCCAGCTCTCGGCGCCTGGGAGTCCTTCTCAGGGGATCCGCTGTGCCTTGGTGAAAACTTCGGCGTCTGCACTTTCGAGGTTTTGCCCTCAATTTTTCGAGACTCTGGGTCTCTTGGTGCCCTAGGGGCCGTAGAGTCTCCTACCTTCTTTGGAGTCTTCATAATATCGGTCTCTATGACCGTGTAGCCGTCTTGTTCGGCGGCGGCGTTGTCCTCCTCGTCTGAGGATAGCCCCAGGTCTCCAAGGGACGGTGGCTGTCCCTTGCCCTGCATGGTGGCGATGGCTATCCTCTGTCTCTTTCTCACTCGAAGAGTCTTCGGCGTGAAGGCGGAGCAGGCGTTGCAGTCCTCGCTCTTGTGGTCGACCGGTAGGCAAAGGTTGCAGACCGGGTGCTGGTCCTTCTGCGCGTACTTGTGGTGGCAGAATTTGAAAGGAGTGTTGTCCATCTCATGGGTTCAGGGGGCCCCCTGAGCTTGCATTCTCCGATGGACGTCGAAGTTCTTGAAGTTCTTCTTCCCCTTCGTCGTCCTCTTCGATGATGTAGTCTCCTGTAGTCTTTTCAATCTCTTTTCTTGCAAAAGTGCGTATTTTTCTTCTTCTTTCTCCAAAAATGTCTGGAGCCCTTTCGGGAACGTTCTAGACCCAACCGCGGAAAAAAGAATCTGAAGATGGCGCCCAGGAGTGGGAGCTTCCGCAGGAAGCGTGGCGACGTCACCGGAAATACATCAAAGGTGGGACGTCGACGCCCACCTGGGCTACGGAAAAAAAAAAAATACTAGGAATCCGGACCCAACTACTAGACCGCGAAATAATGCACAGCATAGTGTATCCAGAAAGATTCATGCTGCAAAACAGATATTCCTTTTTATGATGTTAGTTAAATGTGAGGTCAGTCGAAGAAACCTTGCGTCCACACATCTATTGCTTACTGAGTCCAATCTAGATTCAGTTAACTAATTTGCGCTGGAGTGACACTCATTCTAGTAAGCAGTAGCCTTTGCTACCAGAGGACCCCTTTAGGCCTCACCAAGACCACTGTTTTCCTAAACCATATTACTACCCCTGGTCATAGTATTTTGGGGTTCCCTGGTTTTCCAAACATATACAGCCTGGCAGGGCAACCCGCCTCCTTCATAGCTTATTTGCCATCTGTTCTGGTGCCAATTGGGCCTCAGGGGGTGGCACCCTCCAGGTCTGTGGGAAACCAGGCTTGCATAGCAGTGTGCTCTTAGAAGCTCCCTGCCTATACATGCTAATTTACTAGCTAACCTGCTGGAGGTGGTGTAAAAACTTTGTGCCAGAGCAGGCATTGTTCCTGACCTTTGAGAGCGAGGTTCTCACATCCTAGGGGTCAGAAACTAGACTGGAGGCAGCCTGGACAGGACCAGTCAGCCAGCACACTTGAGAACCAGTAGGGTTCAGGGGGTACCTCTAAGGTACGCTCTGGGTGCCTGTAATAATAAATTCAACAATGGAATCAGTGAGGGTTTATTAACACAAGGTGCTTGATAACAAACACCATAGGTTCCAGTGAAGCCATTATGCAGCTGGGAAACTCGTTTGACTAGTGCCCAGTACACACCTTAAAACGGCTTCCCTGTTCACCTGCAATTTCTAGGAATAAAACTAGACATCACAAGGGCATATCTGCTCATGAAGCCCATGAGGGCTGAAAGCCCGAAACCGGTCCTAGGATGCTTGTTTCCAGTCCAGGGAGGACCTGGCCTGGCAGTTCAGGCTGGACTGTTCCTATTGGGCGCAGGGTCAAGACTGATTTGCACATGGCTGGGTCCAAACTGGAATGTCATGGTGAGCAAAAAAATGATGGATTTAGGCCCAGATCTCTGTACTGGGGTGAATGTATGACATTGTTCTCCATTCTGTCCATCAATTGTTCTGTCCATCAATTGTTCTTTTTGCATGAAGCTATGTCTTCACTTAAGCTATAATGTGCTCTGCCTTAAGGCTCCAAGGCCTGCGGCAGAGGTGACTTGCATATAGTCCATGCAGTGTCTTTGGAATAGCACAAAGGAGTGTGCCAGGTCATGTTTTCAAACATGATTTGGACCATGTTGCACAGTCTGCATAGGCTGCAGCCATTAGGGACCCTCCTAGGGTAACAATTTACTAGGGAGTTACAGTGGTACTAAAGTCACCCCCTGATTGTAGAACATTCAGTCCTCAATTTGTTTTAAGAAAGCAGGACTGGGACGGAGGTCTGTTTAGCAGGCTTCATTGGACTGTTAGAATCAAAAACCAGTATCCAGCAAGCTAAAAACAGGGCAAAACAGAGTAGGGTTTTTTTTGGGGGGAGGGGGAAGGGGGGGGGGGAGGGGGGACGAAGCAAAATAAAAATACCCAGTGTCCTATACTTGATATTATGTAACCAAACAATAGCCTTAGCAACCTTCCTTATGATTTGCAGATGTAATCAGGATGAAGAAAAAGGCAGAAAAGGCAGCAATAATGGTATCACTGAAGAGGAAGGGATGTGCCTGAGGAGTGAAAAAAGGGAGGTGGAAGAGAGGATGGAAGGTAGAAACTGGATAAAGGGGAACAGGATGTCCAACGTGGTACAATAGAAAGGATTGATGCAGAGCACTTGTGGGGTTAGCACTGAAGGGTTTTGAAATTTGGGAATAGCTTGAGAATCCTACTGGCTTAGGTGGTAAGCACATTGTGTAACTACCAAAATAAAAACAAAATAGATTTGAAGAATTCAAGCTTGGACAGCTGCTCATAAAATGTCATTTGTGCATGGTTAGTGATTCATATCTAAAGTTGATTAATAACCTAACAAGTTATCTTACCAGGGTTATAAGACCATGTAACATTGGTACTTGGTAATCCAAGAGTCCTCTGGCAGCCTAGCTTGCTATAAGATGCAATATACCAAACAGGAAAGTTTAGTGGCAGAAACACAACCAACTGGGAAGAAGCAAGACTGTTAATATACAACAGTAAATATTGTACAATTTTAGCTAGAAGTGAAAGGCATTTACAATTTCTACAAAACATGGCTGAGCATTTTCTTACCTGATCTCATTCATAGCGTGTACAGAACTAACAGTCGCTTGTTATATCACTTAGCATGGTAAAAATGACATGTTCTATGTAATCTCTTGCGCAGTGCCTCTGCAAAGCAATACATGTAATCCCTTAAAGTCTCATGGCAAATAGCAAGATCCACTTTGCAGGAGAGCGTCCGTGATTTGAGCTAAGACATAATCCACTAATACAAATGAAGAAAAATTCTCACCAAACTCGAAATGTCCCCTTGGTGCCAGTACCCGGTCATCCTTCATCCGATTCTCGGCACTAGCATTCATTGCTTCTGCAGCCTTGTTTAAGGCCTTGGCACGTTGCATGGCTATGGCTTCATCCTTATTCAATGGCTTTACTTTTTCAAGGATCTCAGCTACACGCTTTGCTTTGACAATTTTCTCAATCTGTTCATATTCATTCTGTTAATGATATGATAAATATTAGTTGACATAACTTTTGGGTCTCCCCTTGCTCATTTTGGACAAAACACTGAACATGTTAATTCCCTAGTAACTCCGGATACAGGAGTCTTGTGACTGTTATCCACTCTAGGGTGCTGTGCGTGTGCCACACGTTTAGCCTGGACAAGACTTTTGCTTTGCATTAAATGGATCGCACTCATAGAAGCCTGGGCATCACTACATCCTGCACCATCCTTATTTCCTCCTCCCCAGAAAATTTTCCCAGTGTAAGTAGTGGATTATGCAGAAGTGCTAAACATTTTAACGAGTGTAGTAAAAAGGCTTATTATTTGGGGAGGAAATGTGTCCACCTCAAAGGATAAGGCCATCAGGCACATGCTATATGTCGCAGAAATTCAATTAAATAAACCTGTGCTCAATCCCGGGTAACAAACAAAGCCATCAAGCTTACATAAAAGGCAATATGTCAAGTATTTAAGCAGTGCATTCACAGTAACAAGCATTTACAATGCAATGGTTTCGCCTTTGGAAAAGTTCGAGTTATTGGCATTGCTCATGACATTTCTTTTTTTTTTTTACTTATAAATAAATGGCATTGTTATTTACATTGCCAACAGCTCTCACAGCCCACGCAGCTCTCTCAGCCCACACAGCCCACACAGCTCTCAGAGCCCACACAGCTCTCAGAGCCCACACAGCTCTCACAGCCCACACAGCTCTCACAGCCCACACAGCTCTCACAGCCCACACAGCTCTCACAGCCCACACAGCTCTCACAGCCCACACAGCTCTCACAGCCCACACAGCTCTCACAGCCCACACAGCTCTCACAGCCCACACAGCTCTCACAGCCCACACAGCTCTCACAGCCCACACAGCTCTCACAGCCCACACAGCTCTCACAGCCCACACAGCCCACACAGCTCTCACAGCCCACACAGCTCTCACAGCCCACACAGCTCTCACAGCCCACACAGCTCTCACAGCCCACACAGCTCTCACAGCCCACACAGCCCACACAGCTCTCACAGCCATCCGCTCTCACAGCCATCCGCCCACACAGCTCTCACAGCACAGCAGTTGCTCTCAGTGCAAGTGTGCACTGAAGCAGGTACTGTAGTAGAATTGACCTATACCATGTACTGCACTGTGACATTTACACAGTGCTTCATCCCCGGGCTGTGGAGCGCTCTGGTTTGCACGGAGACCCTAGGTGCAAAGGTTTAAGATGGCGTGGGTTCGAGCGTGACCAGTGCCTGTGATGCTGGGTGACGCGTGTGAGGTCTGGAGATGGGGACTCTGCGCAAGCGCAGATCGGCCCTCTTACGTGGCTGGTTATAATATACTACTTTGGCTGCGCAGCCAAGTTTTAATGTGCTCCAGTTTTTTTTGCTGTTTGCAAAGTCCTCTTATTCCTGCTGGCACGGAGTGGCGCATCTTCGGCGTTTCACCCTGTGCGAGATTTGTTGAAGGAAGGAACAGATAGGAGAGGGGCTGCTCCATGACACTGTGGTTGCCTTGACAGTGGTTGCTCACTTTTTTTTGCTGGGGGAACGAACAGACAGGCTGACATTGCAGCACGCACACAGAAAGACTGACACTGCAGGCACACACACAGACAGACGGACCACGGACACTGCAGGCAGGCAGACAGCCGATCACCGCAGGCACACAGATAGACGGACATTGCAATCGGACAGATGGACACTGCAGGCGCACAGACAGCGGCACACTACAGGCACACAGACAGACGGACACTACAGGCACACAGACAGATGGACACTACAGGCACACAGACAGGCACCGTATCCTGGCCGGTTGACATTGTAAACCTAGACACAAGGGTTGTTTCTTAGTCCTGCTGGCACGGAGTGGCACATCTTCGGCGTTTCACCCTGTGCGAGATTTGTTGAAGGAAGGAACAAATAGGAGAGGGGCTGCTCCATGACACTGTGGTTGTCTTGACAGTGGTTGCTCACTTTTTTTTGCTGGGGGAACGAACAGACAGGCTGACATTGCAGCACGCACACAAAAAGACGGACCTCGGACACTGCAGACACACACACAGACAGGCTGACACTGCACGCACACAGACAGACAGACACTGCAGGCACACACACAGACAGACGGACCACGGACACTGCAGGCAGGCAGACAGCCGAAAAAATAAAAGTTGCATTACATAACTTCCTTGATTAACTATTTCCGAAAACAACGAGCCTACTATTTTGCAAAATATCTCAACTGATACAGTGAGTGAATGAGTTGATAAAGAACAGACCGAAGACGAAAAGGTGCAAAGTGAGAGGGTCAAAACTAAAAGTGTTGAAAGCGAAAGATTTCAATTGTTTTTTTTTTTTTAAGTGGGTCATTTATTGAAGGAGAAAAAAAAACGAAATACGTGCAATGAACTGTGAAGGGGAAACTTTCCAGAAAATTGTGCAGGGAGTAAAACTAACAATTCCACACGTGAGACATAACAGGTGTTTATTGCTACCCTGAAACATACCGGCTCCAGGAGGGGTCGTTACACTGCTCCAGACAAGCGCCACTGGGTTCCTGACGTTGTGGCCCCCCCGCCGCTGTGCAGCACCATCGCACGGCCGCGGAGCGGAGCGGACCACAACTCCCAGCGTGCCTAGCGTTTTTTCACCGCCCACTTCCTGTTCGAGCGCCAGGAGGCGCAACAAAAGGCAGCAGCACCCGGTGAGGTGCGGGGACCATTCTGAAACATACCGGCTCCAGGAGGGGTCGTTACACTGCTCCAGACAAGCGCCACTGGGTTCCCGACGTTGTGGCCGCCCCCGCCGCTGTGCAGCGCCATCGCACGGCCGCGGAGCGGAGCGGACCACAACTCCCAGCGTGCCTAGCGGTTTTTCACCGCCCACTTCCTGTTCGAGCGCCAGGAGGCGCAACAAAAGGCAGCAGCACCCGGTGAGGTGCGGGGACCATTCTGAAACATACCGGCTCCAGGAGGGGTCGTTACACTGCTCCAGACAAGCGCCACTGGGTTCCTGACGTTGTGGCCGCCCCCGCCGCTGTGCAGCGCCATCGCACGGCCGCAGAGCGGAGCGGACCACAACTCCCAGCGTGCCTAGCGGTTTTTCACCGCCCACTTCCTGTTCGAGCGCCAGGAGGCGCAACAAAAGGCAACAGCCCCCTCCGCCTCGCGGACGCGCGCGGGCGGCACCGGGCGGAGCCCGGGCAGAGGGCGGGCCGTCTGTGGCCGTCAGGGGCCAGCAGGGGACGGGTCGGGCACCCCCCTTACGATCTGCACACCAGACAATGGGTAAGCGCAAACTACAAACGTCTGTAAATGGGGGTACAACTAAGGCTAAAATTGCGCGGAAAACCCCTGCATCTTCAAACATTATGTCGTTCCTGACCACAGCTGTCGGCAAGCTAAACCAGGAAATCGCTGACAAAGAGCGCGAACTAGGCTTGGATCCCTTACCATTGGATAGTCAAACTTTGCCTACATTGTCTAGACAACCAATCCCTTTGGACCCGGTAATTTTGGTTGAAAAAGCACCTATTACTAGGTTACAAGACGCAGACATAGACAATATACTGGTACAAGAAGGTGCGGAGGGAAAAGTGACTGATTGCCAAACTGAACACTCTCCTCATGACTGCACCCAGGAACCTGAGCCTGAACCCCAGATTAGCAAGCGCACTAACAAACGTATGACACATGGTGCACAGCGTCGCAAGCTACAAAATACCCCATTGAGTGCCCTAGAATCATCTATCCAGGACATGGTGGAGAAGGTCCTGGTTGACAAACTTGAAGGGGTACTTATACAAATCTCCACAGATATTATCGATACTTTAAGGGATTGTGTTTCCGATATTCTAAAGAAATGTGACAGGATAAATAAATTTGTAACCTCTTTTGAGAAAGATCATCGGTGCCCACCACCCAATATCACCCCACAATCCCCTACTAACCCACAGAGGCAACTCCAATCCCCTATGGAGCAGGGAAATATTGTACTAGCCAACCCCCAGTTTCCACCAGCACCATTACTAGGGTCAATTGGTCATGGTATGGGGCAAGGGGACAGTAAAATTAGCACTAAGCTGCACTCCGCACCCAAACCCCGCCCACCACAGACAATGCCCCTGACCTCTACTCAAGATGGGCTTAACACAGCAGGGTCTAGAAGACCTCGCCCGAGACCACCAGTTCACCTTCCACCAGAAGCTACACCTTTTGTCGCAATTTTGGTGAATATTCCAGTCTTAAAACCTGGGGAAACTGAGTCAAATGACTCAGTACTGGACAATATAAAAACATGGTGCAATGCTAACTGTACTGGCCCTAACAATATTTCCGAATACATCCAAACAGGTAGACGTGTGGATTGGGTGGGATATACAAAGAAGAAATTCTCTGGGGATTGTCTAATTGTTAACTTTAATCGACCCCATGAGGCATCCCGCCTTTTTTGGGATGCAACTGAGATTAGAGAGGATAGAATAAGAGCAGTACCCTTAGGTTTCTTCTACCCCCCACCAGTACTCCCAAAAAAGCTCCCTGAAAGGGCAAGTCGCAATGCTCTCCCAACCAAAACACACCGTATTAGCCCTTGGGCAACACAAACAACTGGTATGTTACCTAAAACCCATGTAAACCAGGGCTGTGAATTAAGTAATGGTCTGGAGATATCAAATATGTTTTCGGCACTATCAAATTTGGAAGAAATTGATTGACTAGCTCCTGATGACAGTGTTACTGACCCATCGTCCACAACTAATAATAGCAATGTAAGGGGTTCCATAGTTAACCTAATGAGTTGGAATATTGCAGGACTCCGCTCTAAAAGGGAAGATATAAATTGGTTGAACATATTGAAAAAGTATGATGTGATAGCGTTGCAGGAGACATGGGATACGGATTGTGATTTCTGGATAGATGGGTATACATCCTACTTTCTTGCAGCACAACCCTCAAACTCTGGTCGAAACAAAGGAGGTTTACAATTTCTAATGTCAGTTAAAATGAATGGAACTGCTAAAGTAATAAATACGCTATCCCAAAATTTTCTAGCTTTGGAAGTCACATTGACTAATCAATCTAAATGCGTTTACATTAACTTCTATAACGCTACCCAAGGCACTGGCGATATCGAAAATCTCAATTCCCTGAATACGTTTTTGTGTAATTTTAAAGAGAGTCAAACCGCGCCGACATATTTTATTTTGTTAGGAGATTTTAATGTACATTTATGCCAACAAAACTGTCATTTCATAGATAATTTGAATGTAGACATGTTCCAACCCCCACATTTTGAACATTCTGTTAAAGGGTCGACCCTAGAAGATCTGCTTCTTGAAAACGAACTTTACGAACCAGAGTTCTTTGATAGTAAAGAAAGGGTCTCAACCTACAGAGCCAGGGATTGTAACAGTATTATTGATTATATATTTATTTCACCAGTTATGTTGCAGAATGTTATTTTTTATAATGCTATACATACCACACATAGTGATCACAACCCGGTTGTGTTGAATATGGAGGATAATATTTTATTACTGTTTAATAAACACTCTGAAGTAGATATAGTTGTTGATATCATTGTAAAGGATCAAGGGAGACGGGTGAAATGGAGCAAAGTTATACCTGAGGAGTTCTTTTACTCCCTTAATGAGAAAGTGGGCAGCGATATTAATGTTTGTAGGGAGCCATTGAGATTTAAAGGGAATATCATTGGGTCCTTTGAAGCCATCTGTCGCCAGGTGGCAGACGACTTAAAATGTAAATCCACAAAGAGAGAGAGAAAGGCTGAGGGGTGGTTCAATAATGCATGCTCCAAATCACATTGAGTGCTTCAAAAAGCACTGAAAAAAGTACCCCGTGATAGAGTGGAGGTGGCGAGGCTTAGGAAGCAGTACAATCAGGATATCCAAGCTAGGAAAAAGGAAATCAAGAAACAGGCGTGGGATAATTTGTATGAAAAAGCTACCCTGAGGGATAGCGCAAAGTTCTGGACCATTGTTAACACACCTTTGTTCAATGGGAAAGAAAATGCGCCACTAGAGCTAAATATTCCCGAGAAGGAATGGCTGGACCATTTCCAAAAAATTTATGGCAGCAACAGCGACTTAGGACCACCTAATTTAACACCAATCGACACTCAAGCCCCCCTTCAAAGCTTTACTATTAAAGAGGTACAGAGTGCTATCGAGGGCATGTCATCACAGAAGGCCCCCGGGCCAGATGGCGTACCCGCAGATATGTACAAAACAAACTCAGCAATGTGGTCAGTTCTTACTAATGTTTTTAATGTAGTTGATATAGACAAGATAATACCTCCAACTACCTGGTCACAGGCTGTCATCATCCCCATATTTAAGAAGGGTCAAAGGGGGGACCCTAGATGCTACAGACCCATATCCCTGCTAGATTCCTCATTTAAAATCTTGGGTAAAATAATACTAGAGAGAATCTCAGCTTGGACCACCGATAAAAACATCTTGTGTGAAGCACAGTATGGGTTTAGATCTGCCAGAGGTACAGAAGATCAATGCCTCAATTTGCACCTTATACTGAGCAAATACACTGTAGCTTCAAGGGGGATGATGTACCTGGCCTTCATGGACTTGTCCACAGCTTTTGACCTAGTTAATAGGTCAAAGCTGTGGACAATACTCCTAGAAATGGGACTGGATCGTGCACTTGTGGATTTTTTGGCGCGACTCCACAGTGATCTAAAGGCAACTATCCGCATGACCCAAGAAGGGAACTGTACCTCTTTTTTTAAATCGGGAAGGGGAGTGCGCCATGGGTGCATCTTGGCGCCTATGCTTTTCTCCCTTTATATTAACTCCCTTGGTGAGTCGCTAAAAACTGCCTCTGCAGATGTGCCCTGCATGGGTGGCTCCGTGACGCCGGTACTTTTATATGCCGACGACACGGTGCTGATGTCAAGGACCCCGAAGGGTCTTCAACATCTACTTAACACTTTTGGGGCTTTTATGCAAGACCTGGATTTAGTGATTAACGCAGGAAAGTCGCATGTCATGGCTGTGGGTAATTCTAAAAGTAACATCAGAACCCTGACCTGTAATGGTGCCGCACTCACTAAGGTTAAAACCTTCACATATCTAGGAGTGGTGTTCGACGAGAAAGGGACATGGGCACCACAAATCCAGAACAAGACCGCAGCTGTAAAAAGATCTTCTGCTGCTATATTGGGGTTCGCCAAACGTCTTGGCGGCAAACCACCAGAGGCTATATTATCCATATACAAAGCCAAAACTCTGGCAATAGCAAGATATGGAGCCTCTATTTGGGGACATAAGAATACAACCCAAATCCAGAGGGCGGAGAACATATTTCTGCGATCTGTTCTGGGCTTACCAAAATCCACACCTGCTCACTCAGTACATTTGGAACTAGGGGTGGGTTATATTGAAGATATGTTGTCTCTTGCACCACTAAGGGCATGGATTAAAACTTGGCTTAATCCCAATTTAACATTGAACCACACGATTATTAAAGACTGTATGGGGCGGGATCGTGTGGCTGAGATTGAGTGGCTTTCATATATCAAGAAAATAGCACAATATCTGGGCCGCCCTGATTTATATACCAACCCTGAAGGCCTACAAAAAGATGACATTAGTTGGGCAAAACTGGAATATATAAAGAAAAGAGAAGCCGATAGAGAAACTCGCGAAATTATGAAGCCAACCGTGAGGTCACATTTTTTGACAAAAACATCCTTAGCTATCGAACCATACCTGGCGGTAGCAAACAAACCATTCCACCGGTGGCTTCTCACTAAATTTCGCTTTGATCAGTCTCACTTCTTGTTGGGTGAGTACAACAAATGGTGTAAACCACATGAGAACGCCCCCTGTAAGTGTGACGATTTCTCAGACCAGGATTCTCTCCATTTTCTCTTTTTTTGTCCTTTTTTTAGAATTGCAAGAGAGAAATATATTAAGCCCATATTAAATGATCATAAGTTTACCCAAGTCAAACCGGCCTTTCTGTTTTTACAATTAATGGAAACACCCCTAATCATGTATGGGGTAGCAAATTTTCTTACTATGTCCATTAGGTCTCGTCGAAACAGAGCGAAGTCACTGATCAACTGTCCTAGCCTTTGCTAAAAACTATACGCCCAGTCGGGGTAGCACTGTTAAATGATTGTATTATAGGTTTGTAAATATTATTGTAAATAGATCAACGAACAAACCCCATATTACAAACCGTACAAATGAAATGAAATTTTGTAGTAAATCACAGACAGTGCAAGCATAAGGAGAAACATTTTAATTTTCTAAAACTTCTGTAAATACGAAATTTGTAAATATGAAATTTGTATTTGTATATAATGTGTCTTGTCTTTAAGCTATTTATTTAAAATTTCTTTATATACTCCAATGATCAACTATGAATGTATAGCATACTTTTGTGATTTTAATTTAATCGAATAAAGTGTTTTTTTGACTTGACTTGACTTGCTACCCAACTCAAAAACGTCAATTTTTCCCAGGGTTCCCTTACAATGAGCTTTAATATCTCCCAGAAGCGTGTTCATTTTCAGGATGTTTGTTTTTTTGCAGCACAAGAGGTTTGCTAACTGCCAGACGTCGGCTGCAAGTAGAACCTCTTCACACGCACATATGAAGTGACGATTCAAAGGGGCCCGGGAATGCCTACCACTGCAACAGATTTTCGCACTTGTGAGTGCAGCCGCTGGTCTTCCTCTGGACAACCCTTGCTCGGCGCAGCCCTCTCACCAATCCCAGCCCCACCGGCCGAGAACATGAAAGGGCCACTCAAACATGAACACTGAACACTCCAAATTACCAGCCGATAATCCAAGTCGATCGAAATTCGCCGTAGACTGTACCAGGCGCCTATTAGACTTGTAAATGGATTAATCACGCCGACAAGTGAACACCGCAAGTTGATAGGCCTGTCCTTGTGCTCACGCTGGGTGAATAATAATAGATTTGCACCGTGCCAAAGATGGGCTAGAACTGCCCCTGTACAACCAAGTGCTGGGGTGATTTTCTGACAAGCTGATCTTACATCAAATTGACATTTCACAGATATTAGAAAGGTAAAGGCATAATTATTAACCCAGGTACGATACTCCCTAAATACTGTGGCATATGTATGTTTAGTTCAGCACCATCTACAGTGCACGGAGTGGCCCACCGTACCTCAATTGTCTCTGTCCTTTACCCAACCAAGAGTAAGGATTTTATTTTTTCCATTAGTGCCACTGGCACCGTAGCTATGCAGCGAGCCATCGCGGTGTTATGTAATAACGTCCCTCTGCTGATACAAATGTGCATGTAACATAGCACACGTGAGACATAGCAGGTGTTTATTGCTACCCAACTCAAAAACGTAAATTTTTCCCAGGGCTTGGGGGGGGGGGGGGCGGGCGGGAACTCTTTCAATAATTCTGCAGCCCCAGCCCGTCCTGCCAGCCACCCCCGGAGCGCTCACCTTCCTCGGGCAGCTCCAGCTCCGGAATAGCCGCTATGTGCAGCTCGGGCTCCAGAAGTTATTTCCAGTCGAAAACTTTCTCTCAGTGCCGCACATTCAATTTTCACTTGAGATACCCCAAAGTACAAGTTGCGTGCTTTCGGGTAAAAGAGTATTGAAATCCATACAGCCTTAGTCAGAAATTAAGTAAGAAACAGGCTGGTAGATGGCAGAACCTAAATTGAATGAAAGAAGATCTTTAAATGTAGAGGCCGGAATAAGAGAATGTTTCCGCCCCAGTATACTATTCCAGCTATGCCAATGATGAGTGGACAAAATGACAAACGAGTTACATGGAGTAAAGCAACATTGCAAAATAGTATTTAAACCAATAACTGACGTGCGGGCTTCATAGCGCAGACTGCCAGCAGGTTCGTACCGAAATCCATTTTTGTAAATTAGCGTCAAATGCTTAATTCTTTTGTTGTTGCTTCTACCACGACGCGCAGGATCGGCACACGGAGGGGGTGGGGGAGGGGGTACGGCGGGAGGGGGAGGGAGGCGGGAAACGTGCCCGGGAAAAACACTCACGATGCCTCCGCCCCAATACATCGGTCCCAGTGCTGCTCTGGATGTGGTGCCTCGAGTGACTGCTCTGAAACAAACAAGCACCTACGAGGACACGGGGGGGCGGGAGAGGAACGGACGGCGGGAGGGGGGCTGGAGAGGACACAGGGGGCGGGAGAGGACACGAACGGCGGGAGGGAGGCGGGAAACGTGCACAGGACAGCGAGGGGAGGGGGGAGGGCGGGAGGAGGGACACAGAAGAAGGCAGGACAGCAGCAAGCACGGCCCGGCCGGACCAGATTCGGGGGCGTTCCCGGCTTTTGGCTGACGTAGCCAAAAGCCAAAAATTCTCGGGAACGCCCTCGAATCTGGTCCGGCCATGACGGACGCCTCTCTGTTCCAATGGCTAGCCTCCATTTATGGAGCTAGCCAATGAAGCAGAGGGGCGTATTCAAGGCACCCATACTAGAAACTAGATTTCTCTGGAGGCAGAGCTTACAGCGAAACCTAAAAAACGTCCCACAACACAAAATTCCAATTTTAAAATAAACACTGTATGAGTAGAATACCAAAAAGGCAAAAATACATTAACAGTAACTGGAGGTGTCTTCTTTAAGATTTGAAAGAATCAGAATGCACCAAGTAGCAACGCAAGTTTACAGAAGTGGTGGGGGCGTGGCCAAGCAAGCGTCCAAGATGGCCGCTTGCACTTGAAGCTCCGTCGGCCGGACTTGCTAGTTGCTAATTTACATCATGAAGTCCTGAAGTTGAGCACACAGAAAGCCCACCGCTGCTGCTATGAAGTGTGGAGGATTCCAGCGATCCCTTTCTGAAGGCCCGGCAACTTCCCGATCCGGCGCTACCAGCTGCTGTGTGAGGCGGCTATGAGCTCCGAGAGTTGCGGCCCGAGCCCTGCTGGAGTCGCTGAGGTGGAGTGGTGCAGCAGAGATAAGAGATGAGCGGGGTGCGCCGGTCGGTGCTTCGGTGCGGTTGTCGTCTGCCGCATAGTTGCTGGGAATAGCTGCTAGACTAACCCCCCCTTAGGTACGCTTCAATTTTGACTGTGAGTGCTGAGTGAGTAGCGCGTGCTCCGCAGAGGGACAGAGTCGAGGTGTCAGGAGGTCCCTGCCTGCCACGGGTCGGATGAAGAAATTAACCCGTATTCCTTTCCGCCCCAGCCACAGATCGGATACGGTGCCTTTAAGGCAGCGTGGGCCTTCCCGGAGAAGGGAACTCCGCCGCGGTCGTCATCACCCTCCCTCCAATCAGGAACGACGCTGGCACCCACAGCGCGGGACCCGGAAGAGAACGCGGCGAGCGGATCATGAGAGCAGGAGCCATCCAGAGAGTCTCGGGAAGACTACGCTGCCCCAAGGAGAGAGAACGTAGAAGCGGTATCGTCCCAGGAAGCCAGGAAAGAGGACTTGGAAGCCGTTTCGCCCCGAGAAGAGAGAAAGCCGGGAGGCCAACGAGACCACGCTCCGCCCCGCCACCCTTCAGGAGGATAAGTGTGGCTCCACAAGGTACGGGCCAGGTTAAGGGGACTGGTCTTCTCACAGGTAGGGAACGGGTAGGGGTGGTGGGTGGTCACGGGACGTGTGTGAGGAGTTTTTCGCGCACACCCACCCCCCCCCCCCCCCGGTTGTATGCACACAAACGCTTGCAGGTTCTGTTTTATCACTGTGGTAGCGGTCCCTGGTGATCCCCTCACCCCCCGTTTCCTCCTCCTTTCTATTCAGTTGTCTGGCAGCGCCAGTAACCCCGGGTTTCTTCTTTCCTTATTTCGAGTGCCTTTGGAGCCGGATACCTTCGGTGGTTGAGACGTGGACCCCTGCTGCAAGACGATACACACCGGCCGTACCAGGAAGCCATAACCGTCCAGATCTGTGGACCTTTTTGCGTTCTCGGAACCCCGAGAGCCCTGTTGTTTCTGTTAGACTTTTGGCATGCAGAATAAAGCGCTACTCTATATCTAACCCTCTGAGTGGAACAGCTTTTCTTCTACGGGTCGTTCTCCCCCCCCCCACCCGAGAGGGACATATCGGCATTAGATACGGAGCTGCTCGAGAACGCCTCTGAGGAAGTGGAAACTCAGAGTTTGGCTTGATTAGTGGAATTTTGTGATACCGCAGACAGAGAACTACTACACTTGGGTAAACATCACATGGCCAGGAGATACGGGGAGGGCGAACGACCGGGCAGAATTCTGGCACACATGCTCCGTCCCCGGTACAGCAGAGCATACATTACCAAAATTAACACCCCAGTCAATCAGTCGGTTCATTCTACCCCAGAGATTAGTGACACATTCTTGAATCATTTCAAAACAAATGAATGAACAAATGGAGATGATTTTATAATCCGCGCATTACCAGAGGGTGTTTTAGCGCTGAGCAGATTCAGTCCAGAGAAAATGAGGGAGTCATTGGTATATGGGGGGTTGGGGAAAGAAGAGATGAAAGACCAGGTGACCTCATTCATTTAATGTGGAAATTGCCAGCTCTTTAGCTGCTTCCTAAATACCTGCAGCGCCGGCTGTGTGCAGAGAACCAGTGGAAGAGAGTTCCATAGTTTTCCTCCCTGATAGGCTAGCGTTCTGCCACCCCAGTTAGCTCATTTGATTCTAGATACCGCAACCATAAATGTGGAGCTGGATCTAAGGCTCTTGCTGGGCACATACCAGGAGAACCGGTCTTGGAAATAGATGGGGCCGGTCTTATAAAGCGCCTTGTGCATAAGGCACAGTGCCTTGAAGGACACCCTTTTCTCCACTGGCAGCCAGTGCAGATCAAGCAGTGAAACCCTATATAGTTCCAGAATAGACAGCGATCTTGGCGCCCAGTAAGACTATCAGAAATTGCACTTGTTTACCTTGAGAAATATATGCAGGACTTCCTGGCTATTCCAATATCCCAAGAAAGTATTGTGGAAGCCATAGATGCGCTCAGAGGTTCCTCTGCTCTAGGCCTAGATGGGTTCTCAGGAGATTTTTATACGGCATACAAAGACATTCTAGTGCCCCGTTTGATAGAGGTGTATGCAGAATCGTTGAAAAAGCAAATTCTTCCCCCTACTTTGAGAGGCTGTCATTCTTCTTCCTAAACCTGGCAAAGACCCCTCTCTATGTGGCTTGTACAGGCCCCTCTCCTTATCCAATTTGGATTATAAAATAATAGCTAAGGTTATCCATATCAGGCTTTCTTTGTTAATGGAATTTATTATTTCCCCAGCTCAGTCTGGGTTCGTTCCTCACCACTTCACTTCATCTCCGGACCCTTTTTGCAGTTATTCACAGGATAGATCCCATGATCCCTGCTGCGGCTGTACTATTGGATGCCGCGAAGGCTTTTGACTCTTTGAAATGGCCTTTTATCTTTCAGTGATGCACCGCATGGGGATGCCTGAGGGTTTTGTCTCCACCACAGCTCTTTTGTATACTAGTCCCACAGCTAGACTGAAAATCAATGGCAGGCTATCTCAACCCTTTCGCTTGACACGTGGCACAAGACAGGAATGCCCACTGTCCAAGTTACTGTTTATTTTAGCTATGGATCCTTTAGTCAGACACCTCCAGGAGCGTCACTTTTACAGGGGTCTGCAGTTCAGCACTGGTCCATTATTAGTATCGCTTAACGCAGATGACACTATTTTATATGTGAGATACCCACAGACTAATCTTGAGCCAATCATTTTGGAAATATTAGGATTTGGCCATTTTTCGGGACTCCGCATAAAATTGGCACGAGTCAGTGGTTTTTCCACTGACACGCAGCACTACCCAATGGGATTGTGGGTATCCCCTTGATTGGTGCCATGACACAGTCAAGTATCTCGGCATGCACATACATCTGGACACGTCCAATATAATTAGTTTAAATTATGACCGGGCCGTAAGCTCCTTGGAAACGCAAGTAGAAAGATGGCTGCGTCTTCCACTGTCTATGGCGGGTAGAATTATCATTCATAAAATGAGTGTTTTCTAAATGTTTATATCTTTTTAATAATATTCCCATTCCCCTAACTCAATCCTTTTTTTTTGCAGGTACGGTGACATCATATAAGATTGGTCTGGAGGGGTGGGCGACCTGGGGTTAACTGGCAGATTTTGACCTTCCCGTATGAAAGGGGAGGTTTCGGCGTTCCGGATTTTTATTTATACTATTTAACAGCACAGTGCAGGTATGCATATGCTTGGTACCACCCGGACGCACTGGTTCCTTTCCTGAGACTGGAAGCAGACTTTGTGCTTCCTCAGAAGTTGTTCAATGTACTTCCCAAGGGTATCCCTAGGGACCCAATTGACATACAGACTGTGTCCACCACTGGCTGGGCATGGGAGAAACTACAGAGACTTCTGGGTCTAGACTTATTGTACTCACCGGCTTTACCACTCCCAAATCCTTCATGGCTCCTCATCACGGGAGAAACACTGGTACAACGCACGTTGGCCATGTTTGATATTAAATAAAACAGGCGATCTATTCCTGAATGATCATGTCTTCTCTATGACAGAGAACACCCTTTTTCAAGGCTGTTCATTCATGAATTGTTTGCAATAGGACGCATCCACTCCATATTACGAGCTACCCTCCCTACATATCCGATTGCGCCGGAGCCGGCGGCCCCATTAAGGCTGATAATTGAGAGCGAGACGGGCACTCACACCTAATTTCTAAATTGTTCATGAAATTTGTCAAATATAATGGATTGTAAATGACATATGAAGTGATTCTATGAACAGCCTTTATTTCTATGATTCTATGATGACCTAAATAAATGTGATTATATTGTATACAGTCTGGGTTAATTTGAAAAGTTGGTTTGAATGTTTATAATTTTAATTCAAGTAGTGCGCACTGTAGTCCTAGCAGTCCATGTGGTGTTAGGCCTTAATTTAAAAATCTCAAAGGTGGTCGGGCACAAAATGCCTGAGCACCATACAAAACATACACCAGGTACTGGGCACACGTGAGGTAGAAACAAATTTGAGTAATATGGTAGTTTGAGACAAGACAATGGACACCGGTTGTATGGTGAAGACAATATATTAAACTTTATATAAGTCTTCTTTTCTTTGTATTTTTACAAACGCCAGCCGACACGTGTTTCATCAAAAGGACAGCGCCTGTGACTCATCAGGGCTGTGAGCGGCGCATGTTTTCTGATCGGTGATCCGGTGATACAGAAATAATCACGAAGAGGTGGTAGTAAGCAAGGGTCATAGGGATGACGGATGGCTTGCACGAGACAGTCGGGTACGACTGAGGCATTGTCTCCTTAGAAGTGGTGTAGCTCCTGGCCGTGATCGGGTGAAGTGTTCCTGAAACTTTCTCTTGGTGCCTGTAGGAAACTGGCTGTTTATGAGATATGTTACCAGACTCTGCTATACTGTGTAAAGAATCCAAGGGTTACCTTATGTAGAAAAGGGCTTGATATGCAATCTCAAAGTGCTCTGTTGGGGGTAGCATGGTCGAGCAACCTTAGGCATAAAACAGAGTGCAAGACATTTTCAAATACATACAATGATCAATACATTTTATACACGCCAAGTCATAAAAATAGCAAGTATCTTTATATAGGTTTCGGCATCAGAGGAAAATCATTCTGGTAAGTATGTTTCTAAATGGAAATTATTTTCCTTTTAGAAAGTGGACAGTGCAATGTTATGCTATGGAAGAAAGAACAAGTTCTGCAAACGGGTAGAGTACAACGACTTACAAGATCAATTTCCAGGAATTAAGGTGGGTGGTGGGCAAGGTCCAGGGCAGCACGAAAAGTACATCACCAGCTGCACGCAGGCAGCTGGGTGCAAAGCAGTGTAGGGAGCCCAATAGGTTTCTCTGGATATCGGTGTGAGAAAGTACCGTCTTTCTTGCATTGGTATGCCCCATGAAACCTAAGAAAACAAGTTACTTACCTGTAACTTTGGTTCCCCAGTATCGGTAACTTTCATAGATTCTCATGCTTTTGTATCATTCCCAGTCGTCGGAATGAGAGTCTCGGTAACAAAAATTCCATAGCAGTAGGTACAAAAGAGAAAGAAAAAGGCCTAGACCTCATTCCCTTTTGTAGCACATCACCTTTTTGTAAAAGAGACCAAACTTAGGCATCAGCCAATCAGAAGTGCCTCACCCCTTAGAACCCTCCTGAAGGAACCTCAGAGCCTCAGATTTTCGTAGCCTTTGTGTATCAGTCACCATATCTGTTGTAGGCTGAGCTTTCCCCGGGCAGGAGGGTGGGCGCATGGGAATCTATGACAGTTACCAATCTTGGGGAACCAACGTTACAGGTAAGTAACTTGTTTTCTTGCCCCAGTATTGGAACTTTCATAGATTCCCATGCTTTTGTATCAGAGTAGTAAGCAGTTAGTAATAAAAAAAACACATTGTGTCATAAATCCATTGCAATAGCCAACATGACTTAAAAATACTAAATGTGTAACAACGGATGGCGGGATAGAAAGGAAAGCTCACCAATTATTGGAAGGGGTTCCTCAGGACAGCCTGGCCCACTGATGCATCCTCTTGTTATAAGGACTCCAAGCAGTAATGCTTAGTAAAGGTGTAAACACTGCTCCAGGTAGCAGCTCTGCAAATGTCTTTAATCTGTACCCCCGCAAAGAGGGCCGTTGAAGATGCCACGGATCTTGTGGAATGTGCACGAATCCTGCCAGTCAGAGGTTTTCCTGACGCAGTGTGGCAATGTAGAATGGCACTTGTGATCCATCTGGATATCCCCTGTTTGGATAGCGGGAGACCTTTGCTTGGACCCCCAAAGACAACAAACAGTTGAGGATTTCCGAAATCCCTTAGTACGTTCCAAGTAGAATTTCAAGCACCGTTGTACATCCAAAGAATGCAGTGTCTTTTCCGCTGGTGTAGCCGGTTGAGGAAAGAACGCTTTCAGAATAACCGGCTTGTTCAAGTTGAAGTCCGAGGGTACCTTGGGCATAAACCTAGGGTTAGTTCCCAAGATTACAGTGTTCCTTTTAAATTGTAGGAAAGGCTCCTGGATAGTAAAGGCCTGCAACTCTCCAACACGCCTAGCCGATGTGAGAGCGAGGAGGAGAGCTAATTTCCATGAAAGGAACTTCATGTCAGAACGATGAATTGGCTCGATTGGGCTTTTCATGAGCTGAGAAAGGACTAGATTTAGATGCCAAGTAGGAGGAGGAGGTCTCACTGGTGGATAGACTCTGAACAAGTCCTTAAGAAACTGTTTGACAATCCTGGAAGAACACAAGGAAGGTCCAGACCAAGACCTTCGTTATCTCGAAATGGCCGCCAAATGAACCTTAATTGACAAATGGGCTGGTCCAGACTTGGCCAGGGACAGCAGATTAGGTAGGAGCTGATGAGGCTTGGAAGCAAAGGTGTCAATCTTCTCTCCTACACCAGAAACAAAATCTTTTCCATTTAAGACGGTAAGTCCTGTTCGTTGAAGGAGCCCTTGCCTGGGAGAGTACCGCCTTAATTTCGCCTAAGATGGGGTGATTCATAAACTCTTGCTGTTCAGGAGCCATGCTGTCAGTAATGACTGTGGATCTGGGTGCCAAACTTGTCCATCGGACATTGTGAGGTGATCTGGTATAATCCTCAAAGGAAGAGGAGGAACTTGCGACAACAGATGGAGTTCCGTGTACCACAACTGTCTCGGCCAAACAGGGGCTATCAAGATCATCCTGCACGGCTCCACTTCGATCTTCCGGATGAGCCGCGGGATCAGAGGGATGGTGGGGAAAGGTGTAGACAAATGTTCTTGACGAGGCTATCGAAAGCGCATTCCCCAGTGACCCTCTGTGGTGAAATCTGCTTGCGTAAGACCGGGATTTCTCTTTGGTCGGTGTGGCAAAGAGATCCACCTCCGGTCTGCCCCACTGGCTGAAGACCTCTTCCAGAACTCACTGGTTCAATTCCCACTCGTGGCTGACTGAGGATGACCTGCTCAGTCTGTCGGCTTTCTCGTTTAGTATTCCTGGCAAGTGTTCCGCCTTTAGCGATATTCCCTGAAGTATCGCCCATTCCCAGATCGGTTGAGCTTCCTGCGGCAAAGGACGAGATCTGGTTCCTCCTTCCTTGTTCACGTAGTGCATGGCCGTGGTGTTGTCCGTCCTGATAAGCACTTGCGAACCACCTAAGCGGGGAAGAAAAGCTTGCAGAGCCAGTCTTATTGCTCTTAGCTCCAAAAGGTTAATGTGGAGCTGTTGCTCCTGAAGAAACCAATGACCGCTGACATGCAGGTCTTGCATCACTGCTCCCCAACCCTACAATGACGCGTTCGTTACTACTTGAGGAGACAGGTCGTTTACGAAGGATAGACCTTGGGACAAGTAGTCTTGATCTGCCCACCATAAGGCCGCTTCCCTCATCATTGGAGTGACTGTCACCTTGTCCTCGAACGATCCGTGAACCTGCTTCCATGGGTTGTCTAGTTGCTCCTGTAGAGGACGCATCCTCAGTCTGCAGTGAGGAATCAGGGGAATACATGATGAAATTACCCCCAGCAGAGATTTGTAGCGGCGTACTGAAAGCCACCTTCCTTCTTGTAAGTCCTGAGCCAATGCTTATAGTTTCTCCCTCCTTTCCAGGGTCGGAAAGGCTTTCGAGAGCATTGAATCCAGGATGGCTCCCAAGAAACGCGCTTTTGTGGATGGGATTAGGGATGACTTTTCCTTGTTTAAAGTGAGCCCCAGATTTTGAAACAAGTTTCTACAGGCCCCAACAGCGTCCCGCGCTGCGTCCCTGGACGGGGCCTTCAGCAACCAATCGTCCAGGTAGGGGAAGACTTGAAAATGGTTTCTTCGTAGGAATGCCGCTACAGGCGCCAGCACCTTTGTGAAAATCCTCGGGCTGAGCGAAGACCAAAGGGTAAAACCCTGAATTGAAAGTGGCTCTTGGCTACTGTGAATCGTAGAAACCTTCTGTGCTCCGGGTAAATCGGGAAATGGAAGTACGCGTCCTCAAGATCGAGCGTGGCCATGAAATCCCCTGGACTGATGAGCCGCAATATGTCTTGGAAAGACAATCCGGAAGGACAGGGAGATGATAGGTGTTGAGCTCCCTGAGATCTAAAATGGGCGCCATTTCTCCAGCGTCTTCTTTACCAGGAAGAATCTGGAATAGAATTCTTGTCCCTTTTGATTGGAGGAAACCGGCTCTATCGCTCCCTTCCGGAGCATCTGTTGGACTTCAAGTCGCAGGTGTTCGATGGAATGGCCGCCGGGGGCTTGGGTGGAGGGACTTGCGAAAATTCCAAGGTATGTCCTTTCCGAATGCTGTTGAGCACCCAATGGTCCGATGTTATCTTGGACCAGTTCTGAAGGTATTTGGTTACCCTGCTTCCAACTGATGACTTCCTGGAGGAGGGTCCAGTAAGAAGACCCAGGAGGCCGCTATTGGCGCTTGGACGAATCCCGTCCTCGGCCAACCTGTTTCCCCTTATTGTAAGTGTGAGAAGTTGGCCTGATATATGATGCTCACTAGTTCTAGTGATCACCTTTTATCAGTCCAAACAACCCTTATGGTGAATGATTGTAAGTCAACCTTATAGAACAGCTATCCTAATGGTAGCATGGACAAAGCAGTCTTAGGCTAAACTCTTGGCATGTGAAGCCAGCTGTTTTACCACATATAACCCCTTGAATACCAAATGAAAGGACACCACACAGGTAGTTATGAAAACAAACAAGATGTTTATTAACTAACATATACCTCTGAACTCTTTATGAGGTCAGAGGGCTAGGCACATGACAAGACTCTTAAGAAAAATACGTTAAGTTGCACGAGTTACAATGTTGCCCTAGGGACGCAACAAACCATATACTAAACAAGTGGTATAAGGAAGTCGAGAGAAGGAATGGAGCTGTCCAGTGGCTGTAGGATCACTGGGACTACACTACCCTAACTTTAGGTAAGTAATAGGAGGCCCACGAACGCGTGTGCAGAGTGTGAACTCGCACGCGAGATGCGTAACAACATCTATGGACAGTACAGTTCAAGAAAAAGGTGAGTACGGACAATCCTGACTAGTTAGGACTAAAACTACTGTGAATCTGGACACTAGGAGAGTCAGTCTACCCTTGAGCACCGAAATGCTCTTGTTACCTCACCCACAGGCTGCGGGTGCATAGGTGCGAAGTTGTGTCGGGTTTCTGCGTTGAAGTCTATGGAGCCTGAAAGAAAAGATGCTGCAGGCGACCAGGAGGAAGGTGTCCGGTGTGATCCAAGGGTGGATCAGGGAAGCTAAAGACCTGAAAGCAGAGGGGACAATATTCAAAGTCACTAGCCAGTGACTGGAGTGGGACCAGGAAGAAACCAGATGCTGTTGTAACGATCAGGTGAAGAGTGGACGCTTGACTCTGCAGCCACGTGGACCAGGAGGCATCTTCGACGACCAGGATGGAGTCACGAGCTGTACCATGCAGGCTCTCGCTGTCGGCGGTGTTGGAACCGGATTCCGCGTCAACAGGCCTTGGCAAAGGCAACCCGTGCGGTAAGTGGAATCAGCGTCTGGTGCGGACCAGGAGGGTCCGGGGTGCTTCTCCTTTGCAGGGAAGCAAGGGCCAGTCTGGAGAAACCAGACCAGCGGTGTGGATTTCAAGGATCGTCGTCCAGGAGGCCACTAGCCAGCCGGCAAGTGACCAGACAACGCGTCAAGCTGCAATCAAGCAAAAGGGCCCCACGCAGATCTCGTGGATGCTGGAGGGCTGGTCTTCTGTGTAGGAGCTGCTCGGGGCTGGGGCTTCTCAATCCCCAAAGCACTTTGTCGAGGATACCTCAGAAGTCGTGCTGGAAGCGAAGTGCAGTTTCTTCAAGATGGCCGGTCCCACGTGTCTCGTCGCACCCACGGATCTCAGCTGTGCTGCAGATGTAGGTAGAGGTCGGAGAGGTCTGGGAATCCGGGTCTCGTCGGGCTCTGAAGTCTGGATCCACTCGGGAAGACGACAAAGTGAACCGCTGGAACGCTTGATAGTGTCTGCTTGTGCAGGGTGGACACTCCTTGCCCACAAGTGAGATTTCTTCAGTCTTCTGTGGAGCAGAAGGTCGAAGTCCAGAGTTTCTTCTTGTAAAATCAATTCAGGATAATCTAATTTGGAATGGGACCAGCTCCTACCTTTATTCTCCTAAAGGGGGCTGTACTATCACTAGGTCCCTCCTATGGGTGGGACCAGGAAGGGGGTTGGTTACACCCCCTATCCTCTTCCGGTTTCGCGCCAGAGCTGGGGCTGGAATGCCCCAGCAACTGGTTTGAGTCGGTGTATGCACAGGGCACCTTGTGTGCCCCAGGCAGGTCTCATTCCTTTCAGGCCTGTCCTACCTAATACACAAAATCCTGTCTGGGGTGGTGCTAGCACCTCCCAAGGCAGGAAACCCTTTGTCCAAGCCTCCCTCGCTGGAAGGACTCCCAGCAGCAGGAGGTCAGACTTGTGTCTGTGGTGGCAGCAACCATTTTGTGATGCTGAGGCTCGAGTTAACTTTAACCGTGGTTCACAGTTACATACATGTCGTGTCCCTCTAGAAGGGTGGAATGCTACCCCTGTCGCCAGAATTGGCGAGGGGGTAGTATTCCAATTCGTATGACACCTTACTCGACATGTTTTGATAATGCTATGCCAAAGTTAGCAATAACCGCGAGGATTATAATGCACTTAAGAGTATATGGTATAGCGTTATCATGGAAACAGCTAAAGGACTTGGTTCCGAAAGTTGTAGACCGGCTCAGCTCATGCCAGAGCACTATCTCACATAATTCCAAGCACTCTGCCTCCAGGATTGTTAAGGCCTGCCATAGGAGTAACTTATAGGAGTATATGTGTCCATTTTAGGATTAGATATAGGTATACTACATCTAAAGCAAAGGGTGATTACACCACCTGGCCCCAGCTGATTGTTCAGCCAGTTGTGTCAGATTTGGATGGCCAGCCAGGGGTGGCATAATACATGCTGCAGCCCCTGGTAGGCCTTAGGTTCACTTATGCCCTAGGTACCTATGGTACACTGTACAAGGACTTACAAGAGTGGCTCAATACCAATTGGTAAATGCACCTAAAGTACATGGATGTCAATTGAGAGAGAACAGCTAGGCTGTGGGTCTGATTAGCAGGCCCACAGCCAGAGAAGTCTTAAACCAGTGAAGCAAAAAGCAAAAATCTGGGGTGACCATAGGATTGCAGACCCTACTCTCCTACAGTAAGGCCTGGAGTAGTTAGAAGATTGGCCTCATGTCGGTTGATCAGGCTGGCGGTACTGCTGGGAAACCGAGCCCGTGGATGAATAGCGCTGCTGTTGATAGGATCCCCTGTAGTTATTACCTCTGGAACCCTTAAAAGGAGACTTGCGGTATTGAAGGGTACCCAAGGATCTGGCAGTTTCCGTGTCCTTTTTGATTTCCTGAAGAGTGTCATCGATCAGCTTTCCAAATAATGCCTCCCAATCAAAAAAGATCCAGGACTGTTTTGAATCTCCGGTCAAAACCAGGTAGCCTTAAGCCACCCCTGGCGAAGGAGGACTGTCGCCCCAGACAAGGAACGAAACGCTGTCAATGCAATGTCCATGGCACAGTCAATGATCTCTATTGACGTTGCTTTTCCCTCCTGCAAGATCTTTTTTGCCTCCGATGTTGACTCTGGAGGTAGCTGGTCTAGGAACGGAGCAACATCACACCAAAGTTGGCGGTCGTATCTACCCAATATCGCCAGGCCATTGGCAGCTCGCACCAGAAGACTCGCCATCGACGAGAATCTTTTCCCAGCATTATCCATTCTCTGCCCTTCCTTGTCCGGAGGAGTTAAGGGAGCAGAGGGGTTGCGAGATTTCCGCTGCGCTGCTTGTGAAATAACTGACTTGGGATTGCCCGTTAAGGCCGCTGGCCCATCGTCAGGTGCTCTGTATTTCTTACCCAGACGCAGTAGCACAGGGACCACCGTCGCTGGGTTCTTCATAGCCTTCAGGCCTTCCTTCCACAGATCTACAATAGGTATGGACCTTGTTGTCTTCCTGAAGGGTTCCTTGAAGTCGTACAAGAAACAATCCGTGGCCACCGCAGGCATGGCCAATTTGAACCTACCAGCTGCTCTTTCCATCAGCTGATGGAAACCTATTTCCGCTGGCGGGGAATCTACTGGATCCGGAACTGGAGATGAAGGATCCGGAATGATGTATTCATCCCATTCAGTCGTATGTACAGAGTCATGATCCGAATTTTGATCCTCATCCGAGGAATCATCATGGGCATCTGCCGGCCTGGAAGGATCTTGCGGAAAAGAGGTCTAAGGCTGAGGGGACACCTGAGCAGGTAATCCAGGAGTTGCCGTTGAGGCAGAAACCAAGGAAGCCGTTGCAGGCACTGCCGGAACCAGAATTGGCCTAATAGCCTTAGATTTCGAGTCCTGCAGCATCTTATGCAGGTCTTGAAGGAAAGAAGATGGTACTGTAACAATATCCTGCCCAGAATAATGTTGTGATTGGGCCGCCTGATGATGTCCACCATCCTCCTGGTCATATCCCCCTTCAGAGTCCGTCTCTTGACATTTGACCAGAAGTTGAGAGGGACTATTGGCATAGCTATAAGAGTCCTGGTCATCCTCATCTGACTCCCCTTCCACAAGGAGCAAAGCTGGTGGCAAGGGGGTCACTCTCCTAGGAGATAGTCATCTCCGGCTTAATTCTCGTCACTGAAATTGTAATCCTTTTTTCAGATGACAATATAGTCGACGGTTCTGTCGAAAAATGGTTGCACACACGTCGACAAGATTGGAGTAGTCGACTATGAAACTGTCGACAATCAAGCTGTGGTCAAAGTCGTCGATGCTCTCGTCGTCGACACTGTCTTAGTCGTCATCATCATCATTATCGTCGACAACGCGGTCACTCTCGTCGTCGATGCTGTGGTACTCGTCGACGCCTTAGTCGTCAACGCTTTTGTCGTCGCTAAACATCCCGTCGGCGCTGATGAACGCTTCCTTCTTAGAAGACTATCCCTTTGTCGACGAATGCCCCGTCGACGAGCTAGTCGACGAAACCAATTTTAATTTAGTCTTCAATTTCTTCATCGACGGAAACTCCGCCATCGACGCCTTAGTCGTCGAGGATTTGGAACTCCTCTCAGAAGACTAGGAAGAGGGTTTCTTGAAGGCTGGGTCAGTCTTCTCACCCTTGGAAGGCGTAGATGGTCCTACCCTCTCCTTTTCACCTCGGTGAGGAGATTTGCTTGGACCCTGGCTCTGACTCACTGGGGGTCTTTTTCTGAGGCCTTAGAAGGACGCTCCACAGAAGGAGAAGGGGAACCCCTACCCCTTTTCACTGACCTTCTTGAGGAAGATATCGATGCCGTATCCTCACTGTCACTGGAGACCGTATCCTTCCTGGATTTCAACTTCTGGAGCCATGTCAGAAGTGTACCCTCACGGTCCCGGAGGGTCTTGGTTGAAAAGGTGCGACAGATCTTACAGTCCGCAGCCTTGTGGTCAGGATAGAGGCAATAGATGCAGTCCTTACGCTTATCCTCAATGAAAAGGATTTTCTTGCCACAGGTGGAACATGGCTTGAAAAGGGCCGCCTTCTCCTTGTCAGACATCCTGGAAGGCAGCTAACAATCTGAAGTGAATCTGAAAAGAATCTGAAGAAAAAAACCTTGAAGAAACTCTGAAGAGTAGAAGTTGAGCAGAGCTCAAAAGGAGACTCCCTAAGCACAACGTGCGGTAGAAAATCTGAGGCTCTGAGGTTCCTTCAGGAGAGTTCTAAGGGGTGAGGCACTTCTGATTTGCTGATGCCTAAGTTTGATCTCTTTTACAAAAAGAGGGTGATCTGCTACAAAAGGGAATGAGGCCTAGACCTTTTTCTTTCTCTTTTGTACCTACTGCTATGGTATTTTTGTTACTGAGAATCCCATTCCGACGACGGGGAATGATAAAAAAAGCATGGGAATCTATGAAAGTTCCAATACTGGGGCAACCTACAATCCACATCTGGACTGAGAGGCTGCCTAGGCTGCCACACAGCAGACATGTTGCTGGACCCCTGGGTGGAGAGCCTCCCGCTCTGATGGGCCTACAAAATTGCACATCCTGGGCGAGGTGCTAGGTCTCTTCCCCCAGGATGGGCAGGGGGAAGCTTCTCTAGACCATTTGATGTACCCAGCAACTGGCTCGCATCAGCTCTGACCACCACTCTGGCGGGAAGACTGGCGGGAAACCCTACGTCAGGAAGGGGGGGGGGGGGGTGCCAGCCTGTGCCAACCCCACCCCTCAGGTGGGAGAGGCGAGGTGAAACAACCCCGGGCTCCAGCCATCTTGAAGATGGGGATCCCTGCTAGGTTCCTGCCCCCTCCAACCGGAGAGGAGCAGGCTAGGTGGTGTGCATACCCAAGGACAGGGACCTATTGGTCCCTGCCCTTGCCCTACCTCTAACGCCCCTAAATTCAGTATTTAGGGTTGCCCTGAACCTTCCTTCCTCAGATCCAGTTTTGAAAAACAAGAAAGACGACCTGCTGTGCAGCTGCGGACAAAAGGACGACGACAACGGACTTGGCCCCAGCCCTACCAGCCTGTTGATCCTTTAACCTGCATCTGCTTAACCCTGGCGTCTTCTGTAGACAGCAACCTCGACAGCCCCGGAGGACCTGCCTGCCTTGACCCTGTCAGAAACTGGGACTCCCATGAACAGAGGCTCTGCTCCAACAGCAAACCCCTGGTGCCAGCCAGGGCCCGCAAATCCAGCTCACTCTGCACTCGCCGAGCCCAGCCCGTGCCAGAGTGAACCAAGACCACAAGGACGTCCCCCCAGAGACTACGACCCGAAGTCCAGTGCCCAGTGACCCTCCTTGACGAACCAGACGACGCCTGCAGCCTCAGAACCAGAGACCCCCCCAACCGCGACCAGCTGAGGGTAAGATTCCAGACACCAAAAGACACGCCTGACGGCTAAAAAAGCACCCTACACCCAGCCGCCCGAGTGCCGCTGGAAGTGCAACTACGACCCTACTCCATTTCCCCACTTGCTTTGAGTAAGTGACCCTGGTCAGCTCAGCTCCCACAGCCGCGTGGCCTGCTTGCTTGCAGCCCTCAACCGAAGGCCCCCAACCCTCCATTGGATAACATTGGGCTACCTACCTCTGCACCCGGCTGCCCCTGTGCCGCTGAGGTGTACCATCTGTACATACCTGACCCTGGTGGACCCCTGAATCTATGCCTAGAACCTTAACTTCACCAGTCGAGTACTCACCTGAAAACGGATAACTTACTGTCCTGCCGTAGGACAACATGGACTGGTTTGACTCGAAAAATCTTCTAAGTGTGAAGTTTTGAAACCCTCAAGTATTCCTATTAAATCAGCTGAATACCGAACTAGTCACCTGTGATCAGGAGAGAACCCAGAACTGTACCTTGAAGTCCAGTACTGAACCGCAAAAGTAATCCTAACCGGGTTTACTAGTAACCTGCATGTGCTCCATAGGAATCCATTGTCTGCTTTTCTATGAAATTTCTTCTACTTTTGAAAACTTGAAATATTCCTTAAAAAACGTACCTACTACAGAAACATAATTACTTACCTGTCTTAAGTAGAGATCCCAGTGCTGGACCTAGCCCAGTACTGGATTACAAAAGTAACGAGAATGTACTTTACCTGTAACCTGAATTTTCTCCTATTGGATAGCATTGCTAGATTTTCACTTAAAAGTTTAAGTGTCTACTTTTAAAATATCTTTATATTCCTTAAAAATCATTGCAATAACCAAAACGTTTTTACTAAACTGTTTTCAGCTTAGACCCCAGGACTGAATCTAGGATCCAGTCCTGGAATTACAAAAGTACTTTACAAACTATAAGCTGCATTTTGAGGTAGAAAACCACATTGAGCTCAATGTTAGATTGTGTTTAGAATTGGGTTGCCTACTGCAACCACCTGTACCTGTTGTGTTTACAAAGTTATTTCCTTTCTGCAAAGTAATTACTTGAGACCATTCATAATTGAGAAGAGTATATTTTTGATACCTGTTGGTTCTGAACCGCAAAAGTAATCACAACCGTGTTTGCTAGTAATCGAAATTTCTTCCATAGGAAACCATTGACTGTTTCTCTGTGAAATTTCTTCAAAGTGGCTACTTTTGAAAATTACAAATATTCATTAAAAATCGTACTAACTACTAAAACGTCATTACTTACCTGTCTTGGGTAGAGACCCCTGTGCTTTTGGTTTCGAGGTGGGCACCAGTGTTCACTTACGTTGAGACCGGTGTCTTCACTTTCGGTTTCGATTTCGCGGGGTGCGGCTCAATAGCAATGTCCGTAGCCGAGCCCGAAGGCGGGGCCGTAGAACCCACTGGAAGATCTAGGGTAAGGTCTAGTGGCGACCCCTCGACCTGAGCCTTTTGAAGCGTTTCGGCCCCAATGTCAGTTTGAGTTAGCTCTTCGCTCGAGCTATCTTCCATGGCCCCAAAGGCCCCATCGTAGTCTCCTACCTCATCGACGACGACTTCTTCCGCTTCGAGCATTTCAACGTCCGCGTCGTAGTTTTAGTCGACCTCCGACGCGGGATTCAACAGGTTCTCACTAACTTCCCGGTCAGTTCCCTCATCCCCAGCATCGAATATGTTCACAGGCGCCGGTGCAGTCTGCTGGGCCTCCTGGCGCGCAGCGCGCCGATGCACAAGAGTCTTCTTGGATCGAAATCTTGAACAAGCCATGCAGCTGGCTTCATCATGAACCGGCGACAGACACTTGTTGCACACCGGGTGGACATCGATGTGGGGATACTTGGAGTTGCACACGGGACATCTCTTGAATGGATTCCGGTCCATGATGGTCCGTCAATAAGGTCTTTGGCGTCGACTGGGCCTTCAACGTCGAAAGCACGCAGCTTTCTGGAATTGAGCAGCTTTCTCGGAACTGAGCTGGAAAAATCGGGCACCGAACGCAAACTATACCAACGAGAAAAACTAAAGGCCTTTTGGCCTTAAGAAAGTTTTATATCGATTCAGACTAGAGTCCAACGGCGGAAAAAAACAATCTGAGGATGGAGTCGATGCCCATGTGCACTGTAGTCCAGGGGAGGAGCCACCTATCTCGTGATACTTCGAAGACTCTTCCAGGACAACAATGTGCGATCATCCGGACCCAACACTAGGCAGCGATCTATGCACAGATATGAATTCAGCGGCCCACATGCCTCGAACAGGTTGTATAGAACACGGCAGCGCAGCTTGTTACTAATATGCTTCCTAGAACAGCCTCCCTCTCCCTCTTGCAACAACTAAATTGGCTGCCCATTCGTCACAGAATTAAATCCAAAGTTGGCTGCATTAAACATAAAGCCTTACATGGCAAAGAATCCAGTTACTTATACGAGCAACTCATTCCCTACCAGCCGGGCAGGGTCTTACGTTCTGGAAAGAAATGTCTCCTTAACATTCCCAGTTCCAATTACAAGAGGCAAAGCCTTTCCCTATATGGTCTCATTGTTAAGGAATCAACTGCCCCTTACACTTGGAAGATGCGATGATCGTTTGATCTTTAGGAAACTCCTTAGAACTGAACTTTTTGCTGTTTAACTGTCTGCTAGCTCTGCACTTGTACTGCTCTAGTGCAGACATACCCCTTCGGAGGCGATTTGGGCGTCTTAAGTTTTAAATTAAATTTAAATTAACAAAGAGTGGTGTCCTAGAACTTGCTCTTATTTTATTCATATAATATGTTTATTTCTTAATCCAAGATGTTGTACGTGGCCGGCCTGACATGGGTTGTAGGCGACATGCTGTGTTACTCACCGGTCTTTTTGCTCCATGCATCATAAACTCTGCTTTCTATCCCTTGCTCGTGAAATCGTTGGCCCAAAGGGTTGTAGACAATAACGTACTGTATTTTTTTGTCATGTGGTCTGCCAATAAAAATCGATTTAATTCTAAATTTAAATTAAATTACCCCCATGCAAACAAACACTCCGTGAAAGCATTCTACCTCTTGGTCTTTCGATAGATGGAAGGGAAATAGTCACCGAACAAGTATTTGGTCACAGAGAAAACATCTGGCACATGTAAAGTAAGACATACCTCAAATCCACTAAATCTCTTGGTGCTTGGTTCTCCCTGTGTTAAAAAAACAAATAAAAAAGCAAATAGATTAGAAAGAAAAAGGAAATGCATGGGCTTTGCAAACTATGGCTTAAAAGGGCTCAAACAGGGCACAGAGAAAGGACCAACATTGGGGAAAGGTGGAACCTGTAAGGGGGAAAATTAGACATTTGAAGGCTGGAGGTGACGCTACTCCGGGCGGCTTGAGGAAGCCAGCACTTTAGGCGATACACCACTAAGTGGTTATATAATGTAAGGAGTCTAGATATCCCCCCAGAAGTATACATGACTCAATGTAAATCCAAACGACTATTTGCGAAAATGTGGTCAAGGAGCCTAGGGCCTAACACGTGAGAGTAAGACATTTGTTATGCACAAAGTGACTAATAAATAACACTACTCAACAAGCATTTACAATGCAATAGGTCTCTCAGTTGTTGAGTTTGAGCTATTGGCATCGTAAATGGCAATGCCTTTTATTTAGGTGTTGGTTTTAAAAATTAAATAAAAAGGCATTGTCATTTACAATGCCAATAGGTTAAACTCTCGCAAATGCGAGACCTATTGCATTGCAAATGCTTGTTTATGAAGGAAGCTGGAAAATGTCCCCATTTTAATTCAGATCCTAAAACATCACTCAATTATCCTGAGCACATAATTTGTCCTGTTATTTATATGTAGGAATAGGTTCCGATAAATTCCATGATCAGTTGTTTGCTAGACCCTGACACTCCGTGTCATGCTTTATCATCAACACTTAAAAGACCAGAATGGGCTCAACCATAATCCAGGGAAAATGTATAGATATTGTGGAACAGAGAGTGAGAGAATATATTGTTTTGAGATACTCTGGTATCCCTTTATTAGTGGGTATGACAGCAAGATTAAAAGTGAAAAGCATATTTTTTTATAAGGAAATTAGAATCCTTCCACCTATCTCGTGGTCGTGCTTCAGCCTGTTCAGGGGCCTTCTAAGGGCCCTAGCCTTTCATAAGGAGATCTAAACAAGCGTACACCAATACATGAAAAAGAATGGGATAAATCTTGGAGCACCCCCTTCACGCTTCCCAAAACATGAAAATCAAATATATACAAGTTAATATATCACATAGTGCCTATACGACTCCCTGCACGATTAGTAAATTAAATGGCGCTGGAAAGGTTTTGCCCCTGGTGTATAAATATTATGGAAATGCCGGCTGGTGGATAGTTTTTGTTGGAAAGTCAAATTCTTGGGAATGTGGTGGTCCACACAGACCTACATACAATGAAGAATAGTGTTTTAAGCGTTATTTGTGCCCCAAGGGGAAGATCAGGGAACTAAATTCCTAGGCCTGGCATTATTGTCAACAAACAGAACAATCACAATGAGCTGGAAATGGAATGTGGGTAAATGGCGTAGAGCAGCAAAACAGGGTATGGGGCAAAAGTCAGGCTCTTCACAGAAAAGAAAAGAGAGGGCTGAGGAAGCCCCAGAAAGTAGTCGAATGTGATGACAAAGCTACATCTATTTAAAGGATAATTAAGACGGACGACAGATGTGCCCCAATTGCATATTCCTCATAGGGCACTGAGAAATAATGATGGATATGTAGTATATGACAAGATAGACTGGGCAGACCACAAGTGAGAGGGTATACATATATATTAATGAAACCTTTAAGTAGGGAGAATGTAAATAGAACATAGTTCGCACCCCCCTTAAAACACACACCACTACACGAGAGACGATACATGGCACTAAAGAGGTCAACACCGAAGCTTGTCTGGGGTATATGTTGGTGCTTTAGGTCGTTAAGGGGAAGACAATAGCAACATGTAAAAGGATCTCGGATAAGAAAGGGGAACCCTCGGAGTTGAGAGTGGAATTAGCCCTCAGAAGCTAAATCATGGGAGAAGCTTGGGACAGGAGGGAAGGCAACGAGGGGGAATTAGATACCCTGGAGAACAAATGTGTGCGTCACTGCTTACATAACAAAGCATGCTATCGTACATGAATGAAACTTGTAAAAGCCCACTTTTCATGCTTGCACTACTGCAATAAAATTTCTAAAACAACAGAACCGCATTTTTTAAATAAGATAGGTGAAAGGCTGCCTCTTGACATAACCGATATTCAACCCTAAAACATACACTTTTGTACAGTTTCTGGAGTAGTTTTTACTCATTCACGCGCTCTCTTGTTTCTCTCTATTTCTAGTCTGCTGTACCTGCGTGCATGTTCAGCACTTACCTCAGCAGACAGCCTCTCACTTTACTCCTATTCCATGCTGTGATGCGTTCCCGGGTCTTGCATGAACCGTTCTGATCAATATATTTATTAATAGTAAAACTTGTTTATATAAGTGATGCAACACTTTGAACTTTATATTGTTGCGCGCGCGCTTTCTTCGCTTTGGAACATTAGCTTTTACCGGGTTATTCTGAAAGTAAGACCGGTTCGCATCGCGATTCAGGATCGCTTCTCGGCACAGCAGGAGAGTACTGCTTGGCTTACAAGTTTCCATCCACTCTACGAGTCTATGGAGTGTTTAATGATACAGAGAAAACGAAAACATTCTCTACTTTACAATCATGTGAAACTCAAATACTCTACATTAGTTTGTAATTTGTCCGTGAAGTTGTTCAAATCACAGGTCAGGAAGTATGCAAAGAGGCTAAATGCTTCTTAGTCGGGCTCGCCAAAAAGACACAGAAAAGCGTGCGAGAGTTCACGGATGTGAGCGTTTGTGTGTACACCGATAGCAGTGACTTCAAAACAGAGCTGCTAACGATCAAGGTGCTGCCAACCCTTCCGAAACTCACCTAACTGATAACGTGCCACTTGCCAACTCAAGTAGCCTCTAAAGGTGTTCAGGGTCAATCATTTCTACCTCCACTGTGGGCGTGTCTTTTCGGATACATTACGACAGGCTAAAGTAATAAGGACTCAAGTTGTATTCGGTTCGAAAACTAGGTTTGAACCGCAAGTGTCCTTTCATTGGCTCACACCTTTAGCACGACAGTATGACCGGTGGCTCTCTTCAGAGAGTGCGCAAGCGGTCCAGCTGGGCAGAAAACGTGACGTTCAGTCTGGGGAGAGAAGCGGAGGGGGCTCGAGGCACATTGCCGGTGCCCGCCCCCGCCGCCTACCAAACCCGTGCAGCCGCCACCACCGCGGGACGAGAGGAGCCCGAGAAACCCGGTGAGTGGGGTGGGGGCGGGGCGTTGCGTGATTGTGTGTTCACGCATGTGCGTGTGTGACCCAGTGAGTGGGGTGGGGGGGGGCTGTGTGTGTGTGTGCGCGAGCCCGTGAGTGGGGGGTGGGGTGTGTGTGTGTGTGTTATCTGCTTCCGGGCAATGTGGGACAGAAGACGTGCGCGCTCACATGGGGGAATCGCCTGCGCATGCACATCCCCTGTCTCAGATTCCCAGGAAATGGCCGACAATAGATCCTTTGCTGGACGCAATGCTTCGCATTGCTACACCAGCTCGACCTAAAAAGGAGATCCACAACAATTTTATAAAAATAAACTTACTTCAAGATTTACTTTAAGACCAGATGTACATTAAAAGGTAAGTACGTTTTTCAATAAAAATACTTTTCACTTTAAAAAGAGGAAACTTAGTGCAATTTATCAGTTCACCAAGGTTAACCTATGGGACTTACAGGTGGGTAGAGAGGTGCCAATTGGGGGTACAAAGGTACAGTTCTGGGAAGAACACAGGACCTGTAAAGGATAAGTTACTTACCTGTAATCCTAGTTCTCTTCCAGGGGTATCCTCATCAAAGTCATAAGCACTGAACATTCCCGCCCATGTGCGGGACCCCGGAAACAATATGAAAATATATATGTAAAAACACATATCTCGCTCCACATATATGTATGTACATATATTATTTTTCTCACACCAATGCAGCTCCAAAACTGAGGCTAAAACAATGTAATCACATTTACATGTACTGCAATTAGTAAGGAAACAACCAATGCAGCTCCAAAACTGAGGCTAAAACAATGTAATCACATGTACATGTACTGCAATTAGTAAGGAAACAAAAAACACATTAGGTCAAATATCCCTTGAACTTTTTGTTTTAATGAGTAAAACCACTCAAATCCTGAAAATTGCTAATAAATAGACATTGTTAGCCCTCAGGCTGCATTGTAAAACAATAGCATAGAAAGTGAAACCATTTTCAACAAAAACTGGCACAGTGCCTTTAAGGCAGCTATGACCCCAGGCTTCCCACCATGCCTCAGGGGTGACAGTTAGGTCAGTTCTTTGCATAACCCTGAAGACCGGGCTCAACCATAAGATTGTAATAGTACCGAATCTCATTTACCTGGGGAGGCGGGTGGGTTGCTTATGATGAGGATACCCCTGGAAGAGAACTAGGATTACAGGTATGTAACTTATCCTTCTCTTCCAGGGGATCCTCATCAATAGTCATAAGCACTGAATAGAATAGCAACCCCATCAACCACCTGCAGGTAAATGAGAAGTACATGACCCAACCAAATCATAACAGCCAATAACTCAGCTGTTAAACAGATTCCTCAGGGAGGCCTGGCCCACCTGGGTATCTGCTCTCGTGTCAGAATCTAGACAGTAATGTGTGGTAAATGTATGGACAGACCTCCAGGTCGCCGCTTTACAAATCTCAGACATGGGCACATTATGCAGGTAAGCTGCCGTGGCAGCTCTACCTCTAGTGGAATGCGGTTTAGGGGTAAACCCCAGAGGTTTTTGCGAAAATTGGTAAGCAAGTTTGATACACGAAACGATCCATCTGGAAATGGACGTTTCGATGCTGCATGACCAGTTCTGATAGATCCATAGTTAATAAATAACTGATCAGAATGCCAAATAGACTTGGACCTGTCCAGATAGAACTTTAAAACCCTTTTCAGGTCCAAAGAGTGTAAAGCCCTCTCAGCTGGAGTAGAGGGATTGGGAAAGAAAGTGGGCAGAGAGATCGACTGATTGACTGGAAAATCTGACACCACTTTCAGCAGGAAAGAAGGGTGCGTTCTCAGCACCACTCTATTCAAATGCAACACTGTACATGGTTCCTTGGTACAGAGAGCCTGAATCTCACTCACCCTACGGGCTGATTAAATCGCTACCAAAAAAAGCTGTATTCCAGGAAATATGCTGTAAAGCTGCTTTATGAATGGGCTCAAAAGGAGGGCCCATCAACTTTGATAGTACTAGGTTCAGCTCCCCGGGAGGAGAAGGAGGACGTACTGGAGGGTACACCTTTTTCAGACCCTGCAGGAAATCTTTTACCGCTGGCAACTGGAAAAAAAGAGGTTTGTGAAGGTGATCGCCTATA
Source organism: Lissotriton vulgaris (assembly GCF_964263255.1). Lineage (NCBI taxonomy): Eukaryota > Metazoa > Chordata > Amphibia > Caudata > Salamandridae > Lissotriton > Lissotriton vulgaris. The sequence goes on along the minus strand of NC_141691.1, from coordinate 924,104,596 downwards.
AGCAGTTATAGCGGCTAATTGCACCTTAATGGAATTAAACTTCAACCCTGCTTTAGCCAGGTACAACAAGTAGGGAAGAACTGCTTCTTCCTGACCCTTAACCGGATTATGACCATTCTGCATGCACCACATATAGAACCGCTTCTACTTGCATGCGTAAGAGTGTATTGTGGAAGGGCGTCGTGCTTCTCTCAGAATGGACATGCAGTCTTGTGGCAGTCCTAGATGGCCGTACTGAATGACCTCAGGAGCCATGCTGCCAAGTTCAGTGACGGAAGGTTGGGATGGTGAATCCTCCCGTTCATCTTCGATAACAGGTACGGCCTGCACGGAAGCCTCTTGTGAGGAGACACCGACAGGTGAAGTAGGTCCGTGTACCACCATTGTCTCGGCCAGTCGGGGGCAATCAGGATCATAGTTGTGCAGGAGTGGTTCAGCTTGCTCACCACCTTCGGGATCAGCGGAAGGGGTGGGAAGGCGTACACAAATTCCCCATACCAGTCGATCAAAAGAGCATTCCCTCTTGTTCCAGGTCGGTAGAACCTTGAGGCGAAGCTTGGGCATTTGCTGTTTACATCGTCCGCGAAGAGGTCTATGGAAGGACGACCCCAAGACTGGAAAATGTCTTCTAGCACTTCGTCGTTGAGAATCCAGTCCTCTCCGTCTTCGGAGTGCCGACTTAGTGCGTCCGCCCTCACATTCTGCTCTCCTGGGAGGTGGACTGCTTGAACAGACAACTTGCGAGCCAGAAACCAATGCCAGATGTGCTGAGCTTCCAGTGATAGAGTCCTTGAGCGTGTTCCTCGCTGCTTGTTCAAATAGTACATCGTGGTGGTGTTGTCAGTTTGTACTAGAACTGTTGCCTCCTGAAGCGAGGGAAGGAACGCTTTGAGGGCCAGGTGGACTGCTCTCAATTCCAGGAAGTTGTGGTAGGTGCTTTCTTTGGAAGACCAAAGACCCTGCACTTGGAGAGGCCCCATGTGCGCCCCCCAGCCTTGTAAAGACGCGTCTTTGATTATCGTTTGTGCAGGAGGAGGTTGATGGAAGAGAACTCCCACCTGCATGTTCTGCTTCTTTGTCCACCACGGAATGGAAGCTCGAACTACCTCTGACAAAGTGATCTGATCGTCCCATTTGTCCTCCAGATCCTGCTGAAGAGGACGTATCCGAAGTCTGGTGTTCGGTACTAAGAAGATGCATGAAGCCATTGACGCTAAGAGGGAGGCTATCTTTCGCATATTCTTAGTCCTGTTGCGAAGAACTTGCTGGCACTTGAGCGTTATCGAAAACTGTCTCTCCTCCAAAGGAAACACTTTTCCTACCTCGGAGTCTAGCAGAGCTCCTAGGAAGTGAATCTTCTGAGTGGGTTGGGAGACAGACTTGCTGTAGTTGACATGCAGGCCTAGACGATGACAGAGTTCTATGCAGGTCTGGAATGGATTCCTTACTTTGTCTGGAGAAGGACCTTTCAACAGCCAATTGTCTAGGTATGGGTATACGAAGACCCCCCTGCGGCGTAGAGCTGCCGCCACCACTGCGACACTTCGTGAACACCCTGGGGACCTTGAACTGGTAGTGGGAGGTCCCCACAAGGAATCTCCTGTGATCGGGCCGTATCGGTGTAGGAGAGTAGGGTCTACAATCCTATGATCACCCCAGATTTTTGCTTTTTGCTTCACTGGTTTACGACTTCTCTGGCTGTGGGCCTGCTAATCAGACCCACAGCCTTGCTGTTCTCTCACTAAATTGACACATGTACCTTAGGTGCATTGACCAATTGGTACTGGGCCACCTTATCAGACCCTGTAACTCAGGGCATAGGTGTACCCAGGGCCTACCAGGGGCTGCAGCATGTATTATGTCACCCCTGGCTGGCCATCTAAATCTGACACAACTGGCTGCACGATAGCTGGGGCAAGGTGGTGTAATCACCCTTTGCTTTAGATATAGTATACCTATATAACCCTAAAATGGACACACAGATTCCTATCAGTCACTCCTATGGCAGGCCTTGACAATCCTGAAGGCAGAGTGCTTGGAATCGTGTGAGATGGGGCTCTGGCATGAGCTGAGCCAGTTTGCAGCTTGCGGAACCATGTCCTAATAGCTGTTCCATGATAACGCGTACCATATACACTTAAGTGCATTATAATCCTCGCGGTTATATGCTATCTTTGGTATCGCTTTATCAAAACATGTCGAGTAAGGTGTCATACGAATTGGAATACTAACCCCTCGACAATTCTGGCGACGGGGTTAGCATTCCACCCTTCTAGAGGGACACGACATGTATGTAACTGTGAACCCCGGTTAAAGTTAAATCAAGCCTCAGCATCACAAAATGGATGCTGCCACCACAGACAAAAGTCTGACCACCTGCAGCTGGGAGTCCTTCCAGCGAGGGGAGCTTGGACAAAGGGTTTCCTGTCAGGGGCGGTGCTAGCACCATCCCAGACAGGGTTTTGTGTATCCTGGGTAGGCAGGGCTTTAGAGGAAGGTGACTGCAAGTGGCACCCCGGTGCTCACTATGCATCTGCCGGCTAGAACCAGTTCCAGGGGCACACCAGCCCCTGAGCTGGGGAAAGTCCGGCATGGGAATGGGGTGTAACCACCCCCCTTCCTGGTCCCACCTATGGGCAGGACCTAGTCGCGTGCCAGCCCCTTTTCCTAGTATAAAGATAAGAGCGGGCCCCCTTCCAAATTAGATCTTTGAATCCTGAAACTACTTTCTACGAAAGGAACTCTCGACTTCTTCTCAAGATTTCTCCCTTGTGGCTAAGGAGTAGTCACCCTGCACCCGCAGGCACCATCCAAGAACACTGCGGTTTGCTGCACGTCCTTCCCGGAATCCGACTGACCAGCACGACGAGACCCAGCTTCCCTGGCACCTCTGACCTCTACCCACATCGTCAGCTCAACTGAGATCCATGGGTGCGACGAGACCTCGAGGGACCGGCCATCTTCAAGACTGCACGACCGCCGAGGGATCCTCGAGTGAGTGCTTTGGGGTCCGAGAAGCCCCAACCCTGAGCAGCTCCAGCACCGAAGTTCAGCCCTCCAGCATCCACCAGATCTGCGTGGGGCCCTTCGGCTTTTTGCTGCTCACCGCGTTGTCTGGCTACTAGCCCGCTGGCTTGTGGCCTTCCCGACGACGACCGACGACATCAACACTGCTGGTCTCGTTGCTCCAGACTGGCCCTTGCTCCCTTCCCAAAGAGGAGCACCCCGGACCCTCCTGGTCCACTCCAGACGCCACTTTGAGTCCACCGCGTGGGCTTGCATTTGCCAAGACTTGTTGCCCCAATCCTGAGTCCAGCGACGTAGACAGCAGATACCTTCGTGGGACAGCTCGCACCTCCATCCTGGTCGCAGACAACGCCTCCTGGTCCGTGAGACTGCAGAGCCCAGCGTCGCCCACTCACCTGGTCGAGGTGACTCCATCCGGTGCCATCCTGGTGCCCATCTAATCACTGGCTAGTGATTCAGAACTTGGTCCCCTCTGCTTAGAGGTGCCTTCCATCTCCGATCCAGGCTTGGATCCATCCGAATCTCTTCACTGGTCGCCTGCCAGCAACTTCTTCTTTCAGGCTCCTGGTTAGTCAACGAGGGTTTCCGACGACACTTGAACCCTATGCAGCCGCAGCCCCTGGGCTAGGTAAACCGAGTACCCCGGTGCTCCAGCGTAGAACAACTCTCTAAGTGCCTAGATCCACTTTCGTTTCTGACCTACCTAGTCGGGTTCGCCCGAGAACACTAACTTTGCATTTACTAGTATCCATAGACTTTGTCCCGCATCCCGCGTGAGAGTGCACACTCTGCACCCGAGTCCCCTAGGTCTCCTGCTAGTAATCTGAAGGTTCAGTAGTCCAGTCCTAGCGATTCCAAACCCTATGAGATTAGTACTTACCTGCTAGTAATTTCGCATTCCACTTTTAGAGTATATGGTTTTTCGTGCCCCTCGGGCATTTGTGTAAATTGTGCAACTTAAAGTATTTTCGTAAGAGTTTTGTTGTGTGCTTAGTACCCTGTCCTCAAAGAGTACAGGGCTGTTGTGATCTAAATAAATACACTGTTTATTTTCATAACACTTGTGTGGTGTCCTTTCACTTGGTGTTCAAGGGGTATATGTGATGGTATAACAGCTGGCTTAACACGCCCTCTAGAGTTTAGCCCGAAGACTGCTCATATCCATGCTACTAGGATAGCTGGTCTATAAGGTTGACTTACAACCAATCATCAAGAAGGGTTGTTTGGACTGATACAAAGTGCTCACTAGAATAGTGAACATTATATATCAGGCCAACTTATCACAATCGGGACATGAAAGTATGCATCTTGAAGGTCCAGCGAACACATCCAATCCCCCTTCCGGAGATGTGGATATATTTGGTGAAGCGCCAACATGCAAAACTTTTCTTTTCCGACATGTAGATTGAGTGTTCTCAGGTCCAGAATGGGCCTGTATTCCGCCTTTTGGCCCTTTTTTCTGACCAGAAAATACCTCGAATAGACTCCTTTCCCCCTTTGAGCCACCGGCACCCTCTCGATGGCTGATTTTTCAAGGAGTGCCGCTACTTTCTTTAGCATTTGTAGCTGGTGGCTTGACGTTGGCATCGGAGGAACGAGTGGAGGTAGACTATGAAAACGAAGACAGTACCCATTCTGCAGCGTAGACAACACCCATTGATCTTTTGTAATGGCCTGCCATTCTGTCCTGTGATGTGCAATGCTTCCCCCCACTGGAGTGGACAACGGCGCTGGGGGAAGTGAAGACTCATTGCTTCTGCTGAGGCTTATTGAAGCTGTTGCCTTGGCGCGGATTCCCACTTCCTTTGGAATTACGCTTTCCTTTATACTGCGATTTTGTTGGCCTTGCTGGTTCTGGCCCTTCTGCCAGTGAGGGGTTTGAACCCTCTGCTTCGAAGAGCCCTTGTTGTCAGAACGGAACTTCTTCCGGAATTCCTTTTTCTTTTCAAGCCCAACGGCTTTAAGGGTGTCTAACTCAGTTTTCATCAGTTGCATCTCCTCATCAGCACTCGCCCCAAAGAGATGTGCCTGAAAAAGGAAGGTTTAGTATTCTGGCTTGAGCCTCTGGTTTTAATGCTGTTAGGCGCAACCATGAGGATCTCCTCTCTGATTCCATGCGCATAACCATGCGCAGCCAGAGTAGCTCCATCTGCCGCCGCCCCTATAATATGATTAGAGACTTGACTGCCCTCCATCAGAATCTCCTCAAAGTCCTTCCTATCTTCCGGAGGAAGTTTTGCAGAAAACCTCTGAAGCGAGTCCCACAGAGATCTATCATATCTGCCCAGTAGAGCTTCCGCATTGGCGACCTTGAGGAAAGAGGCTGAGGTGTTACACATTTTTTTCCCCCATGAGTCTTGTAACTTGCTGTCCTCATCCGGCGGTACCGTGGATGAGGAGGCCACTGCATTGGATTTTTTAGCCGCCGCAATGATTAATTAATCTGGCGGTGGGTCGGACTTGAGGAATAGGGGATCCTCTTCAGGAGAGCGATATTTCTTGAGAATCCTCTCTGGGACTGACTTCACCGTAGCCGGAGTCAGGAAGACCTCATTCACCGGATCCAGGATACCCGGGCCCAACGGCAATAAAGGTTTGGATACCCGGGCCCAACGGCAATAACGGTTTGGGTGCCGATCTGTGCTGCAGGGTTTCAAAGATGACCCCGTCTTGACCTGCGGAGCTGTCATAGGCACTCCTAGCTTCAGGGCTCCCTGCCCAAGATATCCTCAGTTGGAGATATTCTCCATTGTGGGCTGTCTGTTCGAGTCGGAGTGTAATTCCTGTGAGAGCGGGTCCTCGATGAACTTGAAGAACTACGAGTCCGCCCTCTGCTCCTGGACCTAGATCTTCTCCTACTTGATTGCGCTCTAGACCGAGATCGCTCCCTGTGGCTAGATCTTCTCTTACTTTAGTGCACTCTAGAGCGAGACCGCTCTTTGTGGCGGGAGGCTTGATCTCGATACCCCCTCAAACGATCCGCCGTCTCCTTGTCCTTGGCCCAATGGTGAAGAGGTCTATATCACCTTGGGGAAAGACGAACAGGAGGAGATTTCTGGGTGTGATCCTCACTGGCGAACGTGTAGGAGGAGGTTGATCCGCTTGTTCTTGCTGCGACCTTGCAGGGGACTTGGACCTCTCCCTATCCGAAGAGCTGACTTCTCCATCCGAAGATCTGTCACTTCGAGATGCAGAGGAGGATGAGGACAGGCTCACCAGAGACCGTCTAGAGGAAGACCTCGACCGACCTCTCTCATCCGAGACCCTTCTCCTTTTGACAGGATTCTCCTGCATCAGTGATTGTTCCACCTCCGCAGCCGATGCGGATCTTGGGGAAGCCTGCTGAGACCTCAGGGTCTGAGGCTGGTCCAATGATTGACTCTCCATCTCTTGCACCACCTGCCTCAAGGGTGACCTATCCGGTGTTCTTGTAGGGGAGACATTCCCTGAATTTGAGTCACCCCGCTCTCTGGATCTCCGCTGACTGGTCGACGGTGGCTGCTTAGACGTCGAACGCCGAGCAGATGGAGGCCCTCTCGACGTCGACCGTGATCTCCACGACACCGATCTACTGTGTGACGGAGGAGGATGCTCTGACGTCGAGCGCCACTGCTCTGACGTAGAGTGTTCTCTCAACCTCTAGTGTCGATGACTGTCCTGCGACAGAGCGTCTCGCCATTGAAGGTTGCCTGCCCGATGACGACGGAGGCTGCTTCAACGTCAAACGCCGATGCTCTGGCGCGACGGAGGATGCCTCTACGTCGAATGCCGCTGGACTGACTGCGACGGAGGCTGCCACGACGTCGAACGCCGTTGACTAGGCGTCGACGTGGGCTGCTTCGACCTTGATCGACGATGTGTCGACAGAGGCTTCCTCGACGTCGAACGACCACGACTAGTCGTTGACGGAGGTTATCTCGACGTCGAACGCTGGTGGCCAGGCGTCAACGGAGAATGCCTAGACGTCACAGCAGGACTATGCTGCTTAGACGCCGGTTGGCTCGCCGTCGAGCTCCTCTGCTTCAACGGCAACCTACCCCTAGACGCTGTCTGTAGCGGAGGTACCTTGCCTTTCGACGCTGAAGATGTCTTCTTCGTCGCCATCGACTGCTTCTTCGACGCCGATCCCGACGCCGAAGGTGAACAAGTCGGGACTCCTCTCGACGTTGACCGCGCCCTGCGACTTTTCTGGTTCTTGGGAGATCTTCCTCTCAGAAAGTCCATAAATGCAAATTCTCTCTCTGTCTTTGAGAGTTCTGGACGATAAAACCTGGCAGTGTTCACAGGTTTTTGAAGAATGAGAGTCTAGTAGGCACAGGATTGAATATGCTACTTACCAGTATGCATCTGTTCTTGGCATGTAGGGCTGCTAACATTCATATCTTAGCATTAGATCGCCACCTAGTGTTGGGTCCGGATGATCGCACATTGTTGTCCTGGAAGAGTCTTCGAAGTATCCTGAGATGGGTGGCTCCTCCCCTGGACTACAGTGCGCATGGGCATCGGCTCCATCCCCAGATTGTTTTTCGCCATTGTGGCAGAGGATGGAGTGAAAAGTGTAAAGGATGTCCATGCTAACGATTGAATACAATAGTATATCTGCAGCTGCGACAGGCACCGGGGAGGAGGGTGGGCGATATGAATGTTAGCAGCCCTACATGCCAAGAACAGATGCATACTGGTAAGTAGCATATTCAGTTCGAGGCATGTGGGCTGCTAAATTCATATCTTAGCATAGAATACATAGCAGTCCCTCCTTTAGCGGCGGTTGCCTGTGCCAGCTGCAGAAACCTGAAAAAGTGTTTTGAGAACAGCCTGTCCTACAGCCGCTTGCTGTTTGGAATGTACATCAACACAGTAATGTTTTGTAAAGGTATGTGGTGTAATCCACGTGGCTGCTCTGCAAATGTCCTCTAGAGGAATGTTACCTAGGAAAGCCATGGATGCCCCCAACTTGCGTGTGGAGTGTGCCTTTGGGGGTATTGTTAAAGTGCGCTTGGCCTTTTGATAACAGATTTGAATGCACTTAACAATCCATCTGGCTATTCCAGCTTTGGAGATCGGGTTGCCTTTGTGTTGTGGTGAGAAGGCAACAAAGAGTTGTTTCGTCTTCCTAAAGTGTTGTGTCCTGTCCATGTAGTACATCAACGCCCTCCGTACGTCTAACGTATGGAGCATTCTTTCCGCCACTGTTTGTGGGTTCTGGAAGAATGCTGGCAGATCGATAGTTTGGTTGAGATGAAAGTGTGACACCACCTTTGGAAGGAATTTGGGGTTAGTACGTAGCACTACCCTATTTGGATGAATTTGAATGAAAGGCTCTTGTATTGTGAGTGCTTGCAGCTCACTAACACGCCTTAGTGACGTAATAGCAATTAGGAAAGCAACTTTCCACGTTAGGAATTGCAGTTCACACGAGTGCAGTGGCTCAAATGGTGGTCCCATCAGTCTGGTGAGGACCACATTGAGGTTCCAAACCGGAGCTGGCGGTGTTCTTGGGGGAATGACTCGCTTCAGACCTTCAAGAAACGCTTTAATGGCAGGCACCCTGAAGACCGAGAGATGCTGCCTATTTTGAAGGTAAGCCGCGATGGCGGATAGATGTATTCGAATAGAAGTGAACGCTAGTTTGCACTTATAAAGGTGTAACAGATAGCAAATGATGTTAGGGATAGATGCATCTAGCGGGTTTATGTCATTGTCCGCACAGTAAATGACAAAACGCTTCCATTTTGCGGCATAGCATGCTCGTGTTGAGGGCTTCCTCGCCTCCTTGATGATGTTCATGCATTCAGGAGGTAGGTTGAGGTATCCAAACTCTAAGATTTCAGGAGCCAGATCGCTAGGTTGAGCTGTTGCGGATCTGGATGCTGAATTTCTCCATGGTTCTGCGTCAGAAGTCTGGGCGTGAGGCGCAGTCTTTGATGCGGCACCACTGAGAGTTCGAGGAACGTGGTGTACCAGGCCTGGCGCGCCCACGTTGGAGCAACTAGGATGAGTGTCATCGAGTGTTGCCTTAGTTTTCTCGCCACCAGTGGTATCAGAGGTGTCGGGGGAAAAGCGTAAGCAAATTTGCCTGACCAGTTCATCCATATCGCATTGCCCTGGGATTGGGGGTGTGGGAACCTGGCGGCGAAGCTTTGGCATTTTGCGTTTTCCCTTGTGGCGAACAGATCTATGTCTGGACGACCCCACCTTTGGAAGTACGGCTGGAGTACCGATGGATGTATCTCCCACTCGTGCATTTGATGGCTGTATCTGCTGAGCAGATCCGCCATCTGATTGTCCTTCCCTGGGAGGTGTTCTGCCATGAGGAAGATGTTCCTCTGAATGGCCCACTTCCACATGCTCTGAGCCAGATGAGACAGCTGTGGCGAGTGGGTGCCCCCCTGTTTTTGGATGTAGTACATCGCGGTCATGTTGTCCGTCCGGACTAACACCACCTTGTTGCACAGATGTACAATGAAGGACTTGAGTGCCATGAAGATCGCCATCAGTTCTAGGTAGTTGATGTGCATCTTCTGTTGCTGCGTCGTCCATAGCCCCTGCACCGTGTAAGTGAGCAGATGAGCTCCCCATCCCTGGAGGGATGCGTCCGTTGTCAGGATAACCTGTGGCACTGGCTCCTGGAACAGTCGGCCCTTGCAAAGGTTGTGTGGAGTCCACCAATGCAGAGAGTTGTATGCCCGACTGGTAACCAACACTAGGTCTGTTAATTGTCCCTGAGCCTGTGTCCACTGATTTGCTAAACACTCCTGGAGCGGGCGCATATGCAACCGTGCGTGAGGGACTATGAAGATGCAGGAGGCCATCATGCCTATCAACTGCATGAACACTCTTGCTGGAAGTGAGCGTCCCGGTCTGAACTTGTGGATTAAAGACTGCATGCCGTCTATCCTGACCTGGTTTGGTTGCGCCTTGGCCGTCAGGGTATTGATTGTCGCACCCAGAAACTGTCGGACATGTGCCGGCTGAAGGTGTGACTTTGGGTAATTTAGCGAGAAACCTAGGTCGTGAAGGAGGTGAATGGTAGTTGACATGTCCGCGGCGCACTGCTGTTCCGACCTGGCTTGAACGAGCCAGTCGTCGAGGTAGGGGTAGACATGGATGTTCTGCCTCCTGAGGTGCGCTGCTACTGTCGCCAGACACTTGGTAAACACCCTTGGGGCAGTTGTGACTCCGAAGGGTAGGACTTTGAACTGATAATGCGTGCCCTGGATAGTGAACCTGAGGTACTTCCTGTGGGACGGATGTAGTGGAATGTGGAAATAAGCATCCTTGAGATCTAAGGTTGCTAAGAAGTCTCCTTTGTTTAACATAGGAAGAATTTGTTGCAGTGTAAGCATATGGAAATGCTCTGACAGTATGTACAGATTGAGGGGACGGAGATCCAGAATTGGTCTGAGAGATCCGTCCTTCTTTGGAATGAGGGAGTACAGGGAATATACCCCTGTGCCCTCCTCTCCCACTGGCACGAGCTCGATTGCCCCTTTTTGCAGCATCACCAACACTTCCTGCTGCAATAAGTGCAAGTGCTCTGCGGACATAGGTCTTTGCCTTGGCGGAATGTTGGGTGGAGTGGATTTTAACTCTAGACAATAACCGTACTGGATGAGCTGTCGCACCCACCTGTCTGTGGTGATGTTGATCCAGACGGGCAGGAACTGCTGTATTCTCCCCCCGACGGGTGTTAAGTGGTCGGGGGGCAGTGACAGCGAGTCACTGGCTGCTTGGGGCAGAGGAGCGTGAATTGTTGCCTCCTTTGCCGCGTCCCTTGTTGCTGTTTCCCCTGTAGCCCCTCTTGTTTTGTTTGGGGTACGAGGATTGTACTCCACCTCTAGGGAACTGTGATTGGTGACCCATCTGTCCTCTGGTGATTCCACGGGCACCTGAGCGATGAAAATTATTGCCACGAAACTGCTGTGATTGCAGGGCCCCCATAGATTTAGCAGTTTCAGTATCTTTTTTAATTTTTTCCAGGGTGGTGTCAACATCTGGACCAAACAGTCTTTCCGGATTGACTGGTTGATTAAGTATGGTTGTTTGAATGTCAGGTTTGAACCCCGATATGCGGAGCCATGCCTGTCTTCTGAGCATCACACTGGTATTAATGGCCCTAGCGGCCGTGTCCGCGACATCAAGTGCACACTTTATGGCCGCGTTGGAAATCAGTTGTCCTTCTCGAATAATCATTTTGGTGCCCTCTTGAAACTGTGGAGGCAGGTGTTCGACAATCTGCTCTAGTGTGTCGTAATGTGATCTATCATAACGTGCCAGTAGTGCCTGTGTATTTGCAATACGCCAGAAATTGGCAGCCTGAGCAGCCACTCTTTTGCCTCCTGCCTCTAGCACTTTGGACTCCTTATCCGGGGGAGGAGCTTCACCCGTTGATTGGGAGTTGGCCCTTTTTCTTGCGTTTGCGACCACCAGGGAGTCAAGCGGCAACTGTCCTCGAATGTACGCAGGGTCCGCAGGCGCTGGTCTGTACTTTTTTTCAATACGTGGGTTGACCACCCTTGCCCTGGTAGGTTCCTTAAAGATGTCCGCCGCATGCTTGAGGACCCCTTTAAGCATGGGCAGTGTCTTGACAGTCTTTTCCGAAACCGAAAAAGTGTCGAACAGAAAGTCTTCCTCCACTGGGTCAGCATGCATGTCCACATCATGGTTAGCAGCTGCCCTCTCAATGAGTGCATGAAAACCTGCAGAATCCTCTGTAGGGGAAGCACGTGTACCGAAAGTCTGTGGGTCTTGTCCCATATCTTGGGTGCCTTGGTCCCCAATGACATCATATGAATCTGGCTGTGCCTCAGGTTCATTGACTGGGAATGTATATTGTTCATCTTCAGCATACCCCTCACTTTCAGAGTGGTCTGGAGACGGTGTCGGGCTCCTTCTTGGAGGAGGCTGGATAGGTTCCATGAGGCCTGAGGCGTCATGTTGGTACTTCTTCTTCTTTAGGGGGATGACATAGGATTCCACCGGCTGCGAAGTGATTTTCCTTTTGTAAAGGGTTAACTTCCCCGTGTCCGCATCTATGAAGCACTCCGAATCCTCTTCTTGGTCGTGCACCTGACCTGAAGATGCCCCTGCCGAAGAAGATTCCGACTTCTTTGGCGTCGATTTCGACGAAAAAGCCTTCGGCGCCACTTTTGGTGGTAGAAGGAAGAGGAGTTTACTTGCGGGCTTGACCGGGACGTCTGCCTCCTTTTGCGTCGATGGCGTTGGCGCCGACGATGAAAAAGCCTTCTCCCTAATTCTTTGCAGTGAAGGAGCAACGAGAGATGTGTCGGTAACCGATGTCTTTGGCACCGACAAGGTGGCCCTGCCTTCGGATGCGACGTTCCGTTGGTCTTTTGGAGGGATGGACGGCGCCGACCTCGAGTCCTTGGAGCGATGCGCCGATGTTCCTGTTGGAGCCGGGGCTGCGTCGCTTGCTTTGGCTGGCTTTGCCGGCGCCGGCGCGCTTGTCTTGTGCGTGCCACCCTTTTTAGAGGATCTCTCCTCCGGCGCCGATTTCGACCCTGTGGAATCGCCGTGTTTCTTCGACTTCCGCGGACCGGAGGTCGACTGAGTCGATGAGGCTGCCGGTTTACTCGACTTTGCTGTAACGACCGCCATCTTAGGGACGATTGAGTCCTTTACTTTCGCTTTCAGTTTCGGGTCGGCCATTTTAGGTGTAGTCGAGACCGCTTCTTTCAGTTTCGGTTTCGATTCCCTCGGCGCAGCAAGTATGTCCGTGGCCGGGCCAGCAGGCGGGGCCGAGGCTTGCGCTACAGGGTCTTGGGTAAGGCCGACAGGCGATCCCGCGACCCTTTCCTGATGTTCGTCAACTTCGGGGCATAGCTCGTCCCCTGAGCTATCTTCCGCGGCCCCATAAACCATATTGTCGTCCCCTACCTCGTCGACGTATTCAAGGCCTTGATCCACGACCCCGTCGTCGTCATATTCCGGATCAGCCTCGACCTCCGACTCAGGCGGGGAGATTTGAAGATGATGGCTCAGGTCCTCCTCTTCTTGGTCGTCGAAGATGTTTTCCGGATCCGGGGCCGTCTGCTTGGCCACCAGGCGCACCGCGCGCCGAATCGTGAGAGTCTTCTTCGACCTGAAACTCGCACAGGCCCTGCAACTTCCTTCGTCATGGTCTGGCGAAAGGCATTTATTACAGACCGGGTGCACGTCTATATGTGGGTATTTGGACCCACAGAGCGGACACAGCTTAAACGGAGTCCGCTCCATGTTGGGAACTTGGTGTCGAGTCGCGATGAGAAGGCCTCGATGTCCAAAGAGTTGGAAAAACTCCGCTGATTCCGGCTCCGAGAGACGGAAGAACTCGAGACCGTACGCAAACAATACCGACGTAAAGAACCCAAAGCCTTTTGGCCTTTAGAACTGATGTTTTTTCGGTTCCGACGGAGAGACGTCGAGACCGCATCCGAACCCAATGGCGGAAAAAAACAATCTGGGGATGGAGCCGATGCCCATGCGCACTGTAGTCCAGGGGAGGAGCCACCCATCTCAGGATACTTCGAAGACTCTTCCAGGACAACAATGTGCGATCATCCGGACCCAACACTAGGTGGCGATCTAATGCTAAGATATGAATTTAGCAGCCCACATGCCTCGAACACACACTGAATGAGTGTATGTCTTGGCCATTTTCCTTCCACATGAAGGGCATTTGTCAAAGAGGGAAGGCATTTTGACAGAAAAATTACCCGTTAAGCCTAAAAATGGTAGTAGTAACACCCTAAGTCTAAAAGACGTCGAGTGAAAGCAAAATTTGTAGATTAATAGGAATATTTTTTGACAAAGTCAAAAAGAAAAGGAGCTGTTTCACCAGGGTCCTGACTGAAGGAGCCGGAAAGAACAACTGACCTAACTGTCACCCCTGAGGCATGATGGGAAGCCTGGGGTCATGGCTGCCTTAAAGGCACTGTGCCAGTTTTTGTTGAAAATGGTTTCATTTTCTATGCTATTGTTTTACAATGCAGCCTGAGGGCTAACAATGTCTATTTATTAGCAATTTTCAGGATTTGAGTGGTTTTACTCATTAAAACAAAAAGTTCAAGGGATATTTGACCTAATGTGTTTTTTTGTTTCCTTACTAATTGCAGTATATGTACATGTGATTACATTGTTTTAGCCTCAGTTTAGGAGCTGCATTGGTGTGAGAAAAATAATATATGTACGTACATATATGTGGAGCGAGATATATGTGTTTTTACATATTGCAAATGCTACTTACCAGTATGCATCTGTTCTTGGCATGTAGGGCTGCTGACATTCATATCTGTGCATAGATCGCCGCCTAGTGTTGGGTCCGGATGATTGCACATTGTTGTCCTGGAAGAGTCTTCGAAGTATCACGAGATAGGTGGCTCCTCCCCTGGACTACAGTGCGCATGGGCATCGCCTCCATCCCCAGATTGTTTTTAGCCATTGGCCGAGATGGAGTGAACTAGGTGAGTGATGACCATGCTATGAGCATATATATGAATACTGCAGCTGCTACAGGCGCTGGGGAGGAGGGCGGGCGATATGAATGTCAGCAGCCCTACATGCCAAGAACAGATGCATACTGGTAAGTAGCATTTGCAGTTCGAGGCATGTGGGCTGCTGAATTCATATCTGTGCATAGAATACATAGCAGTGCTCCCCTCACTGGCGGCCGCCCGTGCCAGCTGCAGCAGTTTTAAAAAGTGTTTTGAGAACAGCCTGACCAACAGCTGCCTGCTGTTTAGAGTGTACGTCTACACAGTAATGTTTAGTAAAAGTTTGTGTGGTAGACCATGTGGCTGCTCTACAGATATCCTCCAAGGGAATGTTCCCAAGGAAGGCCATAGAGGCCCCCAACTTTCTGGTGGAGTGGGCTCTTGGTGGAATTGTGAGAGTGCGTTTAGCTTCAGCGTAACAGATCTGAATGCATTTCATGATCCACCTAGCAATACCAGCTTTAGAAATAGCGTTACCCTTGTGGTGTGAGGCAAATGCAACGAAAAGTTGCTTGGTCTTTCGAAAATCTTTTGTCCTGTCAACGTAGTACATTAAGGCTCGTTTTACGTCAAGGGTGTGGAGCATCCGCTCCGCCAGCGACTCAGGATTTTGAAAGAACACTGGCAACTCAATTGTCTGGTTTAAGTGGAATTG
The DNA here is from genome assembly GCF_964263255.1 of Lissotriton vulgaris. Taxonomy (NCBI): domain Eukaryota; kingdom Metazoa; phylum Chordata; class Amphibia; order Caudata; family Salamandridae; genus Lissotriton; species Lissotriton vulgaris. The sequence goes on along the minus strand of NC_141691.1, from coordinate 924,089,422 downwards.
AGATACAACCTTGGGTAAAAATTTAGGGTTAGTGCGGAGCACCACCCTGTTGGCATGTACTTGGAAAAAAGGTTCCTGGATGGCGAGTGTAGGAGAGTAGGGTCTGCAATCCTATGATCACCCAGATTTTTTGCTTTTGTTTCACTGGTTTACGACTTTCTCTGGCTGTGGGCCTGCCAATCAGACCCACAGCCTGGCTGTTCTCTTTCTAAATTACCTCATGTACCCTAGGTGCATCTACCAATTGGTACTGGGCCACCTTATCAGACTCTGTAACTCAGGGCATAGGTGTACCCAGGGCTGCCAGGGGCTGCAGCATGTATTATGCCACCCCTGGCTGGCCTCCTAAATTTGACACAACTGGCTGCATGACAGCTGGGGCAAAGTCGTGTAATCACCCTTTGCTGTAGGTGTAGTATACCTATACCTAACCCTAAAATGGACACACAGATTCCTATCAGTCACTCCTATGGCAGGCCTTGACAATCCTGAAGGCAGAGTGCTTGGAATCGTGTGAGATGGTGCTCTGGCATGAGCTGAGCCTGTCTGCAGCTTGCGGAACCAAGTCCTAATAGCTGTTCCATGATATCGCATACCATATACTCTTAAGTGCATTATAATCCTCGCGGTTAAATGCTAACTTTGGTATTGCTTTATCAAAACATGTCGAGTAAGGTGTCATACGAATTGGAATACTAACCCCTCGCCAATTCTGGCGACGGGGTTAGCATTCCACCCTTCTAGAGGGACGCGACATGTATGTAACTGTGAACCCCGGTTAAAGTTAACTGAAGCCTCAGCTCCACAAAATGGATGCTGCCACCACAGACACGAGTCTGACCTCCTGCTGCTGGGAGTCCTTCCAGCGAGGGAGGCCTGGACAAAGGGTTTCCTGTCCGGGGCGGTGCTAGCACCGTCCCAGACATGGTTTTGTGTATCCTGGGTAGGCAGGGCTTTTCAGGAAGGTGACTGCTGAGTGGCACCCCGGTGCTCACTACGCATAGGCCAGTCAGAACCAGTTCCAGGGGCACACCAGCCCCTGGCCTGGGGAAGTCCGGCAGGGGAGAGGGGTGTAACCACCCCCCTCCTGGTCCCACCCATAGGCAGGACCTAGTCACCGGGTCAGCCCCCTTTTTTAGTATAAAGATAGGAGCGGGCCCCCTGTTCAAATTAGATCATCTTTGGAATCAAGATACCACTTTCTTCGAAAGGACTTCACGATTTCTTCTTCAAGATTCTCCCTTGTGGCTAAGGAGTAGTCACCCTGCATCCGCAGGCACCATCCTAAAGAACACTGCGGTCTGCTGCAAGTCCTTCATCACGAATCCGACGATCCAGCTCGACGAGACCCGGCTTCCCTGGCACCTCTGACCTCTACTCACCTCTACAGCCAAGCTGAGAACCGTGAGTGCGACGAGACCTCGAGGGACCGACGATCGCCAAGACTGCACAACATCTTTACTGCAAGCCCACCGTGTCCTCCACTGGTGAGTGCTTTGGGGTCCGAGAAGCCCCGACCCAGCGCAGCTCCAGCACCCAAGGTCAGCCTCCCTGCATCTCCACGATCGGCGTGGGGCCCTTCTGCTGTTTGCTGTGCACCGCGTTGTTTGGCTACTAGCCGGCTGGCTTGTGTCCTTCTGAACGACGCCCGACGACAACTCTTCTGCTGGTCTGGTTGCTCCAGGCTGGCCCTTGCTTCCTTTTTCAAGAGAGGCACCCCGGACCCTCCTGGTCCACTCCAGACGCCATTTTAGGTCCACCGCGTGGGCTTGAATTTGCCAAGGCTTTGTTGCCCAATCCTGGGTCCAGCGACGCCGACAGCTTCTATCTTCGTGGGACAGCTCGATCCTCCATCCTGGTCGCCGACAACGCCTCCTGGTCCGTGAGATCTTCGAGTCAAGCGTCACCCACTCACCTTGTCGAGGTGGCTACCATCCGGTGCCCTCCTGGTGCCCACTGACTACTGGCTAGTAGTCTCGAACTTGGTCCCCTCTGCTTTCAGGTGTCATCTATCTTCGAGATCCAGGCTTGGATCCAACTGAACTTTCTTCACTGGTCACCGGCCAGCATCTTTTCTTCCGGCTCCTGGTCCGTCTACGAGGATTCCCGACGTCTTTTCAGACCTATGCAGCTGCAGCCCCTGGGCTAGGTAACTTCGGCATTTCGGTGCCCCAGCATAGCCTCACTATCCAAGGGTCAGAATCTATCTTCGTTTTCTCCCTACCAGGTCGGGTTCGCCCGAGAACACTAACTTTCTATTTCCTAGCTACCATAGACTTTTGTCCGCATCTCGCGTGAGAGTGCACACACTGCACCCGAGTCCCCTAGGCCTCCTAGTCGTAATCTAACGATTCCCTAGTCAAGTCCTAGCGATTCCAAAAGCTATTAGTATTGTACTTACCTGCTAGGAATTTCACATTCCACTTTTAGAGTATATGGTTTTCCGTGCCCCTCGGGCATTTGTATATACTGTGCGAACTTAAGTATTTTGTAAGAGTTTTTGGTTTGTGCTTAGTACCCTGTCCTCATAAAGAGTACAGGGCTGTTGTGATCTTTAATAAATAACTGTTTATTTTCATAACACTTGTGTGGTGTCCTTTCACTGGGTATTCAAGGGGTATATGTGTGGTAAACAGCTGGCTTAACACGCCCTCTCGAGTCTTTAGCCTTAGACTGCTGGTATCCATGCTACTAGGATAGCTGGTCTATAAGGTTGACTTACAACCAATCATCAATAAGGGTTGCTGGACTGATACATAGTGGGCACTAGAATAGTGACCACTGCATATCAGGCCACCTTCTCACATTGGTGAGCAGCGGTTGGGATTTGAGCTTGCTGTTGTTTTACCACACGTATCCTAAGAATATCTTGTTGAAAGATCACATAAGTACTGTTAGGTACATATAACTAAAGCTTAGAATACTCTGAGTTCTACTGAACCAGCTGTTGTAGCTCCTCAAGGCTTAGCACACCTTGGCTGCAACTCTAGCAAGGGATCAGTAGGTAACACATAGTGTAGGTAGGTGCATCACTTACACCACACTAGAATCAGCATGTCAGACAAAGGAGGAAACACTGAGTCTCCCCTTGTGTCAGTTGACCCTCCACAGGTCATACCTTCAAGATATGCTGTGCTTAGCTTCCAGGAGTTACGACAAGTATGTACCTCTAGGCAGATTAAGCAGGGGTCTAACCCCACAACTGCTTTTCTGATTGGTCTCTTAGAGACTCATGATGCAAGAAGGGCTGGTAACCCAGACCCTTCTACTTCAGAAGGCAACATGCCCTCCCTACGGGGTCCCTTTGATAGCCAAGACCATCCCCTTCAGGAAGCAGATGATGCTGATGATGAGGATGATGACTTGGAGTCTAGGGGTGAGGCAGACCAGGGACAGGTAGAAGTCGTTAGACTAACCCGGACCAACTTAAGCAGACATGAGAGGGACTCTAGGGGAGCCCTGGGGCCACTCTCAGGTCAGCTTAACATTGGGAATGGACGAGTTAGGTCTCTATCTAGAGGCTCTAACAGATCCCTTCATACCAATGGCTCTCAACGTTCCTCTCAAAGGGGAATGACATCTCCCCAGAGGAGAGTGTATGAGGCTAAGGAAAAGGCAGCCAATCTGAGGATTGAAAGGGAAGAACTTGCCCTGGCCAAAGAAAGGCTTGCCTTTGCTAGAGAGCAACAATTGAGTGGGGCAGTCCCCACTGGTGGCAGCATTGTACCTAGCAATAGGGAAAGGAGTTTTGATACAAAACACCTTGGTAAGATAGTGCCCCCCTTTAAACAAGGGGATGACATCCACAAATGGATTACTGCTTTGGAGAGGGCCTGCACTGTGCAAGGTGTTCCCCCAAGTCAGTGGGCAGCTATCTTGTGGCTCTCCTTTGAGGGTAAAGGAAGAGACAAGCTCCTCACCACAAGGGTAGAGGATGCTAATGATTACCAAGTCTTGAAGAATGCACTGGTTGAAGGGTTTGGCCTAACCACTGAGCAGTACAGGGTGCTGTTCAGGGATACCCAGAAAACTCAGTCTCAAGATTGGGCTGACTTTGTAGATTGTGCCACTAAGGCTTTTGAGGGCTGGTTGCTGGGCAGTAAGGTTACTGATTATAAAGGATTGTACAATTTGATGATGAGAGAACAAATTTTAAACAATTGTCAGAACCAGTTGTTGCATCAGCATCTTGTTGACTCAGATCTGACCTCTCCCCAAGAATTGGGAAAGAAGGCAGACAGATGGGTTAGAACAAGAGTTAAACAGAACCAGGGCCAGAATCAAGGTGGTCAGAAGAAAGCAGACCAGAAGGGTAAGGATTCTAAAGGGGAACAAAATGACCAGAAGTCTTCGACAGGTCCCCAACAACCCAAAGAGGGTGGGGGTCAGGCTCCCCAAAAGAAGAAAGAAGGCCAATCTAAAAGGTGGTGCCAATACTGCAAAAGTAAAACTCACTGGTTTAGTGAGTGCACCAAGAAAGGAGGAGGGCAGACTCCTGCCACTGCAGCCCCTAAGGCACCTGTGCCCCCTAGTACAGCCAGCAGTGGTAGTGCACCTCCCAAGGGTTTAGTAGGGTTAACCCTGGGTTCTGAGGGGAGTGACAACTTAGTTGGCACCCTTACTCAAGCTGTCCTTGTCAGTACAGGGGATATGGATATGTCCCCTGACATCAGTCCCAATACTTTGGGCAAATACAGACAGACACCTTTTATCAATGGAAAAATGGCTCAGGCCTATAGGGACACTTGTGCCAGTGTCACAATGGTGACACCTAGCTTTGTGGACCCTGGACAGATCATGCCAGGTACAGAATTCCTGGTGACCAATGCAAGCAATGTCACTACCAATCACAGTATGGCAATTGTAGCTTTCTCCTGGGGAGAGGTAACTGGCCAAAAGAAGGTTGTAGTTAGTTCAGACCTCCCAGTGGATTGTTTGTTGGGCAATGATTTGGAGTCATCACAATGGTCAGAAGTGGAGCAGAGGACTCATCTGGAAATGTTAGGCTTGCCAGCACATGTGTTTGCTGTGACCAGGTCACAGGCCAGAAAATGCCCCACTGAACAGGTGCTGGATCCTGGAACAATGGACCAGACACCTTCCAAGAAAAAGAGCAGTAGGGTTAAGGCTGTGCCTTCCCCCTTGCCCCAGGTTGTGGATCAAGTCTCAGAGGAGGCTGACCTACAGGAATTGAGGGAAACTGAGCCTAGGGAGTTTGAACTTGATCAAGTTGAATTCTTGGGCTCAGGGGGACCCTCAAGGGAAGACCTGGGGAAGGACCAGTTAGACTGCCCTTCTCTTGAACCCCTCAGACAGCAGGCTGCTGCTGAGGCTGCTGGGAACGCCACAGGTACCCACAAGGTATACTGGGAAGATGGACTCCTGTACACTGAGTCAAGAGACCCCAAGCCTGGCATGACCAGGAGGCTGGTTGTACCCTTGTCTCAGAGAGGTTTCCTACTTACCTTGGCCCATGAGATTCCCTTAGCAGGTCACTTAGGCCAGACAAAGACTTGGGACAGGCTTGTCTCACACTTTCACTGGCCTCACATGAATGAGGATACCAAGGAGTTTTGTCGCTCCTGTGTCACTTGCCAAGCCAGTGGTAAGTCAGGTGGCACAACAAAGGCCCCCCTTATACCAATGCCTGTGGTGGGGGTGCCCTTTGAAAGAGTGGGGATTGACATTGTTGGTCCAATGGAACCCCAGACAGCATCAGGGCACAAGTTTATACTGGTGGTAGTGGATCATGCCACCAGGTATCCTGAAGCTATTCCACTTAGGACCACCACAGCACCTGTGGTGGCAAGGGCCCTAGTTGGAGTGTTCTCCAGAGTGGGCTTCCCTAAGGAGGTTGTCTCTGACAGAGGTGCAAACTTCATGTCAAGCTACTTAACTGCTATGTGGAAGGAGTGTGGTGTCAATTACAAATTCACTACACCCTATCACCCACAATGCAATGGGCTTGTTGAAAGGTTCAACAGGACCCTAAAAGGGATGATTCATGGACTACCTGAAACCCTCAGGCGTAGATGGGATGTCCTGATGCCCTGCCTTCTGTTTGCTTACAGAGAGGTCCCACAAAAGGGGGTTGGCTACAGCCCTTTTGAACTTTTGTATGGGCATCCTGTGAGAGGCCCCTTGTGTTTGGTGAAGGAAGGATGGGAGAGACCTCTCAAAAAGCCTGCAACCAACATAATGGACTATGTACTTGGTCTCCGCTCCAGGATGGCTGAGTATATGGAGAAGGCATCTGAAAACCTTAAGGCCAGTCAAGAACTTCAAAAAGCTTGGCATGACCAAAAGGCTGTCCTGACTGTCTACCAGCCTGGACAGAAGGTGTGGGTGTTGGAGCCAGTGGCCCCAGCAGCACTCAAAGACAAATGGTCTGGGCCCCACACAATTCTTGAGCAAAAGGGAGAGGTCACCTACCTGGTGGACCTTGGAACTCCCAGGAGTCCCCACAGGGTACTCCATGTCAACAGGCTCAAAGCATATGTCGACAGGAAGGACATGAGCTTGCTCATGGCCATAGATGAGGGACAGGAGGAGGAGAGTGACCCTCTCCCAGACCTGCTCACTCAGAATCCTGATGATGGGTCAGTAGATGGTGTTGTCTTTTGTGGCAGCCTCTCTGAACATCAGCAGAAAGACTGTAAACAGGTTCTTCAGTCTTTCAGACGTATGTTCTCTCTGACACCCAGTCAGACCAATTGGTGCACCCATGAGGTTGACACTGGTGACAGCCTACCTGTCAAGAGTAAAATCTACAGGCAGCCTGATCATGTTAGAGACTGCATAAAAACTGAAGTGCAGAAAATGTTGGAGTTGGGAGTCATTGAACCCTCAGATAGCCCCTGGGCTAGTCCAGTAGTTCTAGTGCCAAAGCCTCACACCCAAGATGGTAAGAGAGAGATGAGGTTTTGCGTAGACTACAGGGGTCTCAATGCAGTCACTAAGACTGATGCCCACCCAATACCAAGGGCAGATGAGCTTATAGATAGATTGGCTTCTGCCAACTACTTAAGTACATTTGACTTAACAGCTGGGTATTGGCAAATCAGGTTAGCTGAGGATGCCAAGCCCAAGACAGCATTTTCAACCCCTGGTGGGCATTATCAATTTGTGGTAATGCCCTTTGGTCTGAAAAATGCACCTGCCACCTTCCAAAGGTTGGTGAATCAAGTCCTTACTGGGCTGGATGACTTCTGTGCAGCATATCTAGATGATATTGCTGTCTTTAGCTCCACCTGGGAGGATCACCTGGTCCACCTGAGGAAAGTGTTAGAGGCTCTGCAAGCAGCAGGCCTCACTATCAAGGCCACCAAGTGCCAGATAGGGCAGACACAGGTTGTATACCTGGGCCACCTTGTAGGTGGAGGCCAGGTTCAGCCACTGGAGAGCAAAATACAGTCAATCAGGGACTGGGCTCCTCCAACCACCCAGACTCAGGTTCGAGCTTTCTTGGGCCTGACTGGATACTACAGAAAGTTTGTCAGGAACTATGGTTCCATTGTGACACCATTAAATGAACTGACAAGTAAGAAAATGCCAAAAAAAGTTCAGTGGACAGCAGGCTGTCAAAAAGCATTCGATGACCTAAAGCAGGCCATGTGCACAGCACCTATCCTTAAGAGTCCAGACTACTCCAAACCATTCATTGTCCAAACAGATGCTTCTGAGTTGGGTGTGGGAGCTGTTCTTTCTCAACTGAATTTTGATGGTCAGGATCAGCCCATTGCTTTTATAAGCAGAAGGCTGACCCCCAGAGAGAAGAATTGGTCAGCTATTGAGAGGGAGGCCTTTGCTGTGGTTTGGGCCCTGAAGAAGCTGAGGCCATACTTGTTTGGCACTCACTTCAAGATTCAGACCGACCATAAGCCCCTCTTGTGGCTAAATCAGATGAAGGGTGAAAACCCCAAACTGCTTAGGTGGTCCATTTCCCTACAGGGGATGGACTTTACAGTGGAACATAGACCTGGTACTGATCATGGCAATGCCGATGGGCTCTCCAGATATTTCCACTTAGAACAAGAAGACTCACCTGGTCAAGGTTAGCTTATTGTCCCAAAGTTTGGGGGGGGGTCATGTAGGAGAGTAGGGTCTGCAATCCTATGATCACCCAGATTTTTTGCTTTTGTTTCACTGGTTTACGACTTTCTCTGGCTGTGGGCCTGCCAATCAGACCCACAGCCTGGCTGTTCTCTTTCTAAATTACCTCATGTACCCTAGGTGCATCTACCAATTGGTACTGGGCCACCTTATCAGACTCTGTAACTCAGGGCATAGGTGTACCCAGGGCTGCCAGGGGCTGCAGCATGTATTATGCCACCCCTGGCTGGCCTCCTAAATTTGACACAACTGGCTGCATGACAGCTGGGGCAAAGTCGTGTAATCACCCTTTGCTGTAGGTGTAGTATACCTATACCTAACCCTAAAATGGACACACAGATTCCTATCAGTCACTCCTATGGCAGGCCTTGACAATCCTGAAGGCAGAGTGCTTGGAATCGTGTGAGATGGTGCTCTGGCATGAGCTGAGCCTGTCTGCAGCTTGCGGAACCAAGTCCTAATAGCTGTTCCATGATATCGCATACCATATACTCTTAAGTGCATTATAATCCTCGCGGTTAAATGCTAACTTTGGTATTGCTTTATCAAAACATGTCGAGTAAGGTGTCATACGAATTGGAATACTAACCCCTCGCCAATTCTGGCGACGGGGTTAGCATTCCACCCTTCTAGAGGGACGCGACATGTATGTAACTGTGAACCCCGGTTAAAGTTAACTGAAGCCTCAGCTCCACAAAATGGATGCTGCCACCACAGACACGAGTCTGACCTCCTGCTGCTGGGAGTCCTTCCAGCGAGGGAGGCCTGGACAAAGGGTTTCCTGTCCGGGGCGGTGCTAGCACCGTCCCAGACATGGTTTTGTGTATCCTGGGTAGGCAGGGCTTTTCAGGAAGGTGACTGCTGAGTGGCACCCCGGTGCTCACTACGCATAGGCCAGTCAGAACCAGTTCCAGGGGCACACCAGCCCCTGGCCTGGGGAAGTCCGGCAGGGGAGAGGGGTGTAACCACCCCCCTCCTGGTCCCACCCATAGGCAGGACCTAGTCACCGGGTCAGCCCCCTTTTTTAGTATAAAGATAGGAGCGGGCCCCCTGTTCAAATTAGATCATCTTTGGAATCAAGATACCACTTTCTTCGAAAGGACTTCACGATTTCTTCTTCAAGATTCTCCCTTGTGGCTAAGGAGTAGTCACCCTGCATCCGCAGGCACCATCCTAAAGAACACTGCGGTCTGCTGCAAGTCCTTCATCACGAATCCGACGATCCAGCTCGACGAGACCCGGCTTCCCTGGCACCTCTGACCTCTACTCACCTCTACAGCCAAGCTGAGAACCGTGAGTGCGACGAGACCTCGAGGGACCGACGATCGCCAAGACTGCACAACATCTTTACTGCAAGCCCACCGTGTCCTCCACTGGTGAGTGCTTTGGGGTCCGAGAAGCCCCGACCCAGCGCAGCTCCAGCACCCAAGGTCAGCCTCCCTGCATCTCCACGATCGGCGTGGGGCCCTTCTGCTGTTTGCTGTGCACCGCGTTGTTTGGCTACTAGCCGGCTGGCTTGTGGCCTTCTGAACGACGCCCGACGACAACTCTTCTGCTGGTCTGGTTGCTCCAGGCTGGCCCTTGCTTCCTTTTTCAAGAGAGGCACCCCGGACCCTCCTGGTCCACTCCAGACGCCATTTTAGGTCCACCGCGTGGGCTTGAATTTGCCAAGGCTTTGTTGCCCAATCCTGGGTCCAGCGACGCCGACAGCTTCTATCTTCGTGGGACAGCTCGATCCTCCATCCTGGTCGCCGACAACGCCTCCTGGTCCGTGAGATCTTCGAGTCAAGCGTCACCCACTCACCTTGTCGAGGTGGCTACCATCCGGTGCCCTCCTGGTGCCCACTGACTACTGGCTAGTAGTCTCGAACTTGGTCCCTTCTGCTTTCAGGTGTCATCTATCTTCGAGATCCAGGCTTGGATCCAACTGAACTTTCTTCACTGGTCACCGGCCAGCATCTTTTCTTCCGGCTCCTGGTCCGTCTACGAGGATTCCCGACGTCTTTTCAGACCTATGCAGCTGCAGCCCCTGGGCTAGGTAACTTCGGCATTTCGGTGCCCCAGCATAGCCTCACTATCCAAGGGTCAGAATCTATCTTCGTTTTCTCCCTACCAGGTCGGGTTCGCCCGAGAACACTAACTTTCTATTTCCTAGCTACCATAGACTTTTGTCCGCATCTCGCGTGAGAGTGCACACACTGCACCCGAGTCCCCTAGGCCTCCTAGTCGTAATCTAACGATTCCCTAGTCAAGTCCTAGCGATTCCAAAAGCTATTAGTATTGTACTTACCTGCTAGGAATTTCACATTCCACTTTTAGAGTATATGGTTTTCCGTGCCCCTCGGGCATTTGTATATACTGTGCGAACTTAAGTATTTTGTAAGAGTTTTTGGTTTGTGCTTAGTACCCTGTCCTCATAAAGAGTACAGGGCTGTTGTGATCTTTAATAAATAACTGTTTATTTTCATAACACTTGTGTGGTGTCCTTTCACTGGGTATTCAAGGGGTATATGTGTGGTAAACAGCTGGCTTAACACGCCCTCTCGAGTCTTTAGCCTTAGACTGCTGGTATCCATGCTACTAGGATAGCTGGTCTATAAGGTTGACTTACAACCAATCATCAATAAGGGTTGCTGGACTGATACATAGTGGGCACTAGAATAGTGACCACTGCATATCAGGCCACCTTCTCACAGCGAGTGCCTGCAACTCACTAACCCTCCGAAGCGATGTAATTGCTACTAAGAAAGCCACTTTCCAAGTTAGAAACTGAAGCTCACAAGAGTGCAGTGGCTCAAAAGGAGGACCCATCAGCCTTGTAAGAACCACATTGAGGTTCCATTCCAGAGCTGGTGGCGTCCGTGGTGGAATGACCCTTTTGAGTCCTTCCAGAAAAGCTTTGATAGCAGGAACTTTGAAAAGCGATAGGTGTTGCCTATTCTGGAGTTATGCGGCCATTGCAGACAGGTGAATGCGGATGGAAGAATACGCCAAGTTGCATTGGTATAGATGGAACAGGTAACCAATGATGTTTTGAATGGAAGCATCCAGCGGGTCAATGTTGTGGTTTACACAATAAATGACAAACCGCTTCCATTTAGCCGCATAGCATGCTCCAGTAGTGGGCTTTCTTGCCTCCCGAATGATGTTCATGCAATCGGGGGGGAAGATTGAGGTAGCCAAACTCTAGGACTTCAGGAGCCAGATCGCCAGGTTGAGCTGTTGCGGATCTGGGTGCTGAATGTCGCCATGGCTCTGCGTCAGAAGGCTGGGAGTGAGATGAAGCCTTTGATGCGGCACCACGGAAAGTTCCAGAAACGTGGTGTACCATGGTTGGCGAGCCCACGTTGGAGCAACCAGGATGAGAGTCATCGAGTGTTGCCTGAGCTTGCGTGCCACCAGCGGTATCAGAGGTGCTGGGGGAAAAGCGTACGCAAATCTGCCTGACCAGTTCATCCACATCGCATTGCCCTGCGATTGCGGGTGTGGGAACCTGGCGGCGAAGCTTTGGCATTTTGCGTTCTCCCTTGCGGCGAACAGGTCTATCTCTGGATGACCCCACCTTTGGAAGTACGGTTGGAGTACTGATGGATGTATCTCCCACTCGTGCATTTGGTGGCTGTGCCTGCTGAGCAGGTCCGCCATCTGATTGTCCTTGCCTGGGAGATGCTCCGCCATGAGGAAGATGTTCCTCTGAATGGCCCACTTCCACATGCTCTGAGCCAGATGAGACAGCTGCGGAGAGTGTGTTCCTCCCTGTTTCTGAATGTAGTACATGGCCGTCATGTTGTCCGTCCGGATCAACACGACCTTGTTGCACAGATGTACTTTGAACGCCTTTAAGGCGATGAAGATTGCCATCAGTTCCAACACATTGATGTGCATCTTCTTCTGCTGTAGTGTCCATAGTCCCTGCACTGTGTAGTGGAGTACATGCGCTCCCCAACCCTGGAGAGAGGCGTCCGTTGTCAGGATAATCTGTGGCACTGGCTCTTGAAACGGTCGGCCCTTGCAAAGGTTTTGTGGATTTCACCAATGCAGAGAGTTGTACGCCCGACCGCTCACCAACACTAGGTCTGTTAGTTGCCCATGAGCCTGAGTCCACTGACGTGCTAGGCACTCCTGGAGCGGACGCATATGTAACCTCGCGTGCGGGACGATGGAGATGCAGGAGGCCATCATGCCTATCAACTGCATGAACACCCTCGCTGGAAGCGAGTGCTGAGGTCTGAATCGTTGGATCAGCGTCTGGATACTGGCGATTCTCACTGAGTTTGGCTGCGCAGTGGCTGCCAGAGTGTCTATTGTCGCGCCCAGATACTGCCGTATATGGGCGGATTGGAGATGGGATTTTGGGTAATTCAGTGAGAATCCCAGATCGTGCAGGAGATGAATGGTGCGGGACACGTGGTCTGCGCACTGCCGTTCCGACTGTGCCTGAATGAGCCAGTCGTCCAGATAGGGATAGACGTGGACATTCTGGCGTCGTAGATGCGCCGCCACAGTCGCCAGGCACTTTGTAAAAACCCTTGGCGCTGTGGTGACCCCGAAAGGCAGAACCCTGAACTGATAGTGCTGGTCTTGAATCGTGAATCTGAGGTACTTCCTGTGTGAAGGATGCAGGGGAATGTGGAAGTATGCATCCTTGAGATCTAGCGTAGCCAGGAAGTCAGAGGGAGAACCTGCTGCAACGTGAGCATATGGAAATGCTCCGACAGAATGTACCGGTTGAGGGGCCTGAGGTCCAGGATGGGGCTGAGGGATCCGTCCTTTTTGGGGATTAGAAAGTACAGAGAGTAAACTCCTGTTCCCCTTTCTTGCAGTGGAACGAGCTCTATTGCTCTTTTTTGCAGCATGACTTTGACCTCCTGCTGCAACAAGTGCAAGTGCTCGCCGGACATAGGACGGCTTCTTGGGGGTATGTTTGGTGGTGTGGAAGTAAGTTCCAGACAGTAACCGTACTGAATAGGAGATTTGACCCACCTGTCTGTGGTCATGGATCTCCACGCGGGCAGGAACTGCTGGAGTCTCCCCCCGACCGGTGTTGTGTGGTCGGGGGGCAGTGACAAGGCGTCACTGTTTGTTGGTGGTGGAGGACCTGGAGCTGTTTCCACGTCCTCTGCCTTTGACGTTGTTGCCCCTGTAACCACCTCTACCCTTGTTGGTGTATGAGGTCTGGGTGTTGCTTTTATAATATGGCGTGGATTGTGATGCCTGACCCCTTGAGATGCCTCTGTTACTGGAGCGGCGAAAAGAACCACCCCTAAACTGCTGGGACTGGAGGGCTCCCATAGACTTAGCAGTGTCCGTGTCTTTTTTCATTTTTGAGGGTTGCATCCACTTCAGGGCCAAACAGGTGGTCTGGATTAACTGTTTGATTAAAGATGGTTGTCTGTATGTCTGGTTTGAAGCCTGATATTCTAAGCCATGCATGCCTCCGCAGTAACACGCTAGTGTTTATAGCCCTGGAGGCGGTATCAGCCACGTCTAATGCACACTTAATGGAAGCATTAGTGATGAGCTTCTCTTCCTGACTCAACATTTCTGCTGCCTCTTTGTACTGATCAGGTAAGTGTTGCAGAAGTGTTTCTAGGGTGTCATAGTGCGCCCTATCGTAGCGTGCAAGTAAGGCCTGCGTGTTTGAAATGCGCCAAATATTAGCTGCCTGCGCAGCAATACGTTTGCCTGAAGCTTCAAAAATCTTCGATTCTTTGTCTGGGGGAGGAGCATCACCCGTGGTCTGCGAGTTCGCCCGCTTGCGTGCGTTGGATACCACCAACGAATCCAGTGGCAAGTGTCCCTTGATGTACGTTGGATCAGTGGGCGCTGCCTTGTATTTTTTGTCAATACGAGGATTGATGACTCGCGCCCGAGTGGGCTCCTTGAAAACCTCTGGCGCGTGCTTCAGCACTCCCTTGAGCATAGGCAATGTCTTGACCGACTTTTCAGCCACTGAGAAAGTGTCAACAGAAAATCGACATCCACAGGGTCCGCATGGAGTTAGACATCATGATTTGCTGCAGCCCTCTCAATCAGAGCGTTGAGGGCTGCAGAGTCCTCTGTTGGAGAAGTTTTTGCTGCAAAAAGCTGCGGTTCGTGCCCTGACTGAGGGTCCACAGGGTCGCCTCCAGCAGACCAAGGTTCATTGACCTCCTCCGGATCCGAGTACGCAGGATAATTGTACTCGTCCTCTTCATCTCCGTCACCTTCCCCAGTGTTAGAATGGGTTGGTGAGAGTTCTAGATTTTGTGGAGATGCAGGCCCCATAGGGGCAGAAGTACCCACAGAGTCCAACTTCTTTTTGAGTGGAATACGAAAATGTTCCAACACCGGCTCCGTGGTGATTTTCCTCTTAAGGAGAGAAAGTTTGCCTGTGTCGGCGTCGATGACAACCTCTCGACGCTCCTCGTCTGCGAGTGTCTGTAGCCGAGGCTTCGATACCACCAATGACGCTTTGGGCGTCGACACCAGCTTCAAGGGCACCCCGGCCCCATGCCTTGGAGCGAAAGCCTTCGTCGTCGTCTTCGGCGGCAGCGTGAAGCGGATCGGCGTCTTTGGGGTCGTCTTGACGCTTCTTTGAGGGTCTTTTGGGGTCGACCTCGACCATCTTCGGCGCCGACGCGGCCGCGTCGGTCGCCTTTGCCTTCGACGCCTGGGTCTTAGGGTCGGCCATCTTGGCGTGGCTCTTGATGTCGGCGGCCATTTTGGGCTTTTTAGGCGCTGAGGCCTCAGGAGCCTTTAGTCCCACCAGGGCTTTCACTTTCAGTTTCGATACTGTTGGTGTGGACGCCGATGGTTTCACTTTCGGTTTCTTCACCGGGAGTGGCGCATCACCAATGTCCGTGGCCAGGCCCGGGGGCGTGGGACGAGTATTGAGGTCTTGGGTAAGGCCCGAAGGCGATCCCTCGACCTGGGCCATATCATGGGGATTGACCCCGGAGTCCGTCTGAGGGTGCTCCTCCTCTGAGCTATCCCCCACGGTGGCAATGGCCCCGTCGTCGTCCCCTACCTCTCCGACGACTTAATCAAACTCCTCGTCCCCCGCGTCGTAGTTCTCATCCTCTGACGCTGGGCTGGAGTCCGAAACTTGAAAGAAGGTGTCGTCACCAACGTCTTCCTCGAAGATGTTGTCTGGCGGGGGCGCCGATAACTGGGCCTGGAGTCTAGCGGCCCGACGAAGCTTGAGAGTCTTTTTACACCGGAACTTGGAGCAGGCCATACACCTGGCCTCATCATGGTCCGGCGACAAACACTTGTTGCACACTGGGTGCACGTCGAGGTGTGAATACTTTGAGGTGCACACCGGGCACCTTTTAAACGGAGTTCGTTCCATGTTAAGTAGTCTGGAGCGTCGTGTAGGCCCGTCCGCGCCGACAGCACGCGGAAGGGCAGCAAGAGTTCGGAGCTGATGAAGAACAAAACCCGAACGATGGACAATACCGACGCAAGTCCTAAAGACCTTTTGGTCTTAAGTTAGGAAAGTTAAACAACTATCGATTCCGACAGAGGGAACCGAAACACATCCGAACCCAATGGCGGAAAAAAACAATCTGGGGATGGAGAC
Source organism: Lissotriton vulgaris (assembly GCF_964263255.1). Taxonomy (NCBI): domain Eukaryota; kingdom Metazoa; phylum Chordata; class Amphibia; order Caudata; family Salamandridae; genus Lissotriton; species Lissotriton vulgaris. Next base: position 924,073,746 of record NC_141691.1, on the reverse strand, counting down.
GATGCCCATGCGCACTGTAGTCCAGGGGAGGAGCCACCTATCTCGTGATACTTCGAAGACTCTTCCAGGACAACAATGTGCAATCATCCGGACCCAACACTAGGCGGCGATCTATGCACAGATATGAATTCAGCAGCCCACATGCCTCGAACATATTTTTATATTGTTTCCGGGGTCCCGCACATGGGTGGGAATATTCAGTGCTTATGACTTTGATGAGGATCCCCTGGAAGAGAACCTGATTGACTTGAAGTGCCCCGGGTCCCTGCCAATGTGCATCAGAAATCTGGCAATAAGTGGGGGGAGTTACTGCAACAGAAACCCAGCTTCCTACACAACGGTTCCACCAGTGTCAAGGATACACTCAAAAAGCCCCCTCAGCGGCAGTAGGGCAGCCAGGTTAAGAGTGCTGAAGCCTAATGTTACAAAAATGGAGGAGGTGTGCCCACCTTTGCCAACCACCACCACTCAGGTGAGGGAGGCAAAGTGAAGCACACATCTTAGTCCCCTCCATCTTGAAGATGAGGGGATGAGGCATATGCCCCCTGACTGAGGGAAATCGTGCCGGAACATAAAGCCACGAAAGGGAAGCTTGCCGAGGCACTAGACCGCATACAAGCGCTGGAGAGACGGGCGGAGGACGCCGAAAATCGCAGTCGGCGGAATAATGTGCGCTTAGTAGGCCTTCCGGAGAAAAAAGGGGCGGACATGATGGGTTACTTAGACGACTGGCTGAGAACAGTGGTGGCCCCGGAGGGCCTGTCCCCCTTCTTCACCATAGAGCGAGCACACCGAGTTCCGGCCAGGCCCCCGAAGCCGGGACTACCCCCTCGCCTGGTGGTGATCAAACTACTCCACTACAGGGACAGAGACTGGTTACTACAGCGGGCGAGGGAAGTGGGTCCCTTCCAAGTTGACAACAACGTCACATTATTCCTGGATTACACCTTTGAAACCCAAAACCTATGTGTTTCGTTCCTGTCCATTAAGAAAGAATTGCGCACGGAGGGACTACAATACTCGCTCTTATTCCCGGCCAAGCTCCGAATAATAGCGGATGAGAAAGCTTTGTTCTTCATGACATCAGCAGAGGCGTGGGCCTGGTGGGACACTTACAAGGCTGGAACGGACGGGGCCCCCTACAGAGCCGAAAGCAAGCTCCAACGGCTCCAACAGCGCCCAGAAAGGAAATCCAAGCGGCTCCGGAAATACAGACGAGAATCGAAAAAACCGACGGGAGTCCCAGACAGGAGAGGAGCGGAAAGCAGCACTACAAGCAGTGAAGGAGGTTTCTGGCACAGCATCAGCACCACTGGAGAGGGAATCGAACTCGGAGGAGCTGCGAACGGGATCGGAGACTGAATTATCGGAGGTGGACAGCACAATGGACCCGAAGGTCACGCCGCAAACGTCGGAAGAAATCTTCGGCAGCTGACTGTGGAACATAAAGGTCTGGCAAGGACGGAAATGGCTAGTACGGCGCGCATGAACACTTGAGCAGGCAGTTGTGAGGCCTATGAACACCTATCCAACAATTGCTTTGTAGAACTGAGACAGCACCTTCTGGATAGCAAGTTGGCCGACCCCCAGAAGTTGGCTGTCGAGGCTTATCGATGGGTGAACACCAGAGTCGCCCGTGGGGGACTATAACCAAAACGAACAAGGATCTTCCCGTCAGAGGGGCGCAGGGAATCAGAATAGACAGAGGGGTTCCCAGGCAGGGCCTCCCCGCAGTCCCCCTAGGAACCAGACAGGGACTCCCCCGCCGGACGCAAAGGCCGGATTCCCTCCCGTTAGATCGGGACCCAGAATCACCACAGCCTGCTACCGATGTAATCAAACAGGGCACTATGCCAATGACCCCAACTGCCCCCTGCTCAAGAAGACCCCTGCTGCAGGTCCCCCTGAGCGCCACCTCGCCAACGTAGCTCTAGAAGAAGAAGAGGAGGAGGAGATGGCGGACCCTGAGGGGTGGGAACCAGCAGCCATGACCTTAGTTTCCCTGGGGGGATAGAGAAATGGTCCCCGTAAGTCAAGTCAAGTCAAAGAATTTATATAGCGCTCTACATACCCAGAGGGTCTCAAGGCGCTTGAGGGGAGGGGAGGGGAATTACTTGTCAAATATCCACGTTTTAAGTTGCTTTCTGAATGCTAGGTGATTCTGAGTAAGGCGAAGGTGAGTGGGAAGGGAGTTCCAGGTTTTAGCTGCCAGGTAGGAGAAGGATCTACCTCCCATGGTGGTTTTGTTGATGCGGGGTACAGTGGCAAGGGCTTGGTTGGATGATCGTAGCTGGCGGGAGGGGGAGTAGAAGGACAGTCGTGTGTTGAGGCATTCTGGTCCGATTTCGTAGAGTGCTTTGTGTGCGTGGGTTAGGAGACGGAAGGTGATCCTCTTGTTGACGGGTAGCCAGTGGAGGTTTTTCAGGTGACCAGAGATATGTTCTTTACGTGGGATGTCTAATATGAGCCTGGCTGAGGCGTTTTGGATTCGTTGGAGTTTTTTCTGGAGTTTAGCGGTAGTGCCGGCGTAGAGGGTGTTTCCGTAGTCCAGCCGGCTCGTGACCAGGGCGTGGGTGACCGTTTTCCTAGTTTCGGTGGGGATCCAACGAAATGTTTTTTTGAGCATGAGGAGAATGTTGAAGCAGGATGAAGAGACGGCGTTGACTTGTTTGTACATCGAAAGTGAGGAATCCAGGATGACGCCCAGGTTACGTGCGTGGTCTGTCGGGATGGGTGCTTTTCCAAGGGCTTCTGGCCACCAAGAATCGTCCCATGCAGAGGGGGAGGTACCTAAGCTAAGGACTTCTGTTTTATCAGAGTTCAGTTTCAGACGGCTATGTTTCATCCATTCGGCAACTTCTTTCATTCCTTCGTGTAGGTTAGTTTTGGCGGTGTGAGGGTCATTGGTGAGAGATAGGATGAGTTGAGTGTCGTCCGCGTAGGAGATGATGTTGAGGTTGTGTTGGCGTGCGATGGTTGCGAGGGGGCTCATGTATACGTTGAAAAGGGTGGGGCTGAGTGAAGATCCTTGTGGGACGCCGCAGATGACTTCAGTGGCCTCTGACTTGAATGGTGGAAGGCGGACTCTCTGGGTTCTTCCGGTGAGGAACGAGGTGATCCATTCTAGTGCTTTTCCTTGAATTCCGATGTTTCTGAGGCGCTGTAGAAGGGTGTTATGGCAGACTGTGTCGAAGGCTGCGGAGAGGTCGAGGAGGATGAGGGCGACTGTCTCCATTGTCCAGTAGGGTTCGAATGTCATCTGTTGCTGCGATGAGGGCGGTTTCAGTGCTGTGTTTGGCTCGAAAGCCGGACTGTGAGGAGTCGAGGGAGTTGTTGGCTTCAAGGAAGGCGGCGAGCTGGTTGTTGACGGCTTTCTCGATGACTTTGGCCGGGAATGGAAGGAGCGAGATGGGACGGTAGTTTTTGAGTTCGGTGGGGTCCGCTGTGGGTTTTTTCAGAAGGGCGCTGAGTTCTGCGTGTTTCCAGCTTTCCGGGAAGGTGGCGGAGTTGAGGGAGCAGTTGATGACGTCTCTGAGGTGCAGTGCTATGATGGAGTCTGCTTTGTTGAAGATGTGGTGAGGGCATGGGTCTGTGGGGGATCCTGAGTGGATGGAGTTCATCAGGCGGATGGTATCTTCAGTGGAGATTGGGTTCCAGTCATTAAGGATGTTCATGGGGGGTGAGGGTCCAGCAGATGGTTGGGTGGGTTGGTCTCCGGGTTGGTTGTCGAAGCTGTTGTGGATGTCTGCAATTTTGTTGTGGAAGAATGAAGCTAGGGAGTCGCAGAGGGCTTGAGAGGGGGTGATGTCGTTGGAGTTGGCCGAGGGATTGGTGAATTCCTTGACGATGTTGAAAAGTTCCTTGCTGTTGTGGGCGTTGCTATCTAGTCGGTCCTTGAAGGCGGTTTGCTTGGCTTTTCGGATCAGTTGGTGGTGTGTGCGAGTGGCGTTTTTGAAGGCTTCCTTGGTGTTGGTGGTTGGGTCTCTTTTCCAGGCCTTCTCCAGGGAGCGGCAGAGTTTCTTGGATTTCTTAATATCATCGTTGAACCAGGAGGCTTTCTTGCTGCCAAGTTTGATGTGTCGTTTTTTCAGTGGTGCTAGGATGTCGGCGCTGTTGGATAACCATAGGGTTAGGTTGGTGGCGGCTTGGTCGGGGTTTGAGGAGTGGGCGGGGGGCTTTTTAAGAAGCGATGAGGAGATCTGGTCGATGGTGATTTTGTTACAGTTTCTTTGTAGAGTTGGTTGGGGGTGGTTGTTGGGTTTGGGCTTGTTGTAGGTAAAGTGGACGCAGCTGTGGTCAGTCCAGAGGAGAGCCGTAGTGTGGCTGAAGGAGACATGGTTGCTGGAGGAGAAGATAGGGTCGAGTGTGTGACCTGCGATGTGGGTGGGGGAAGTGACCAGTTGTTTAAGTCCGAGGTTGGCGAGGTTGTCCAAAAGGGTGGTGGAGTTATGGTCGTTCTTTTCAAGGTGAAAATTGAGGTCTCCCAGAAGGATGTAATCTTTGGATGGGAGGGCGTGTGGAGTGATGAAATCCGTGCTGTCTTCACTAAATTGTGCGCGAGGTCCTGGAGGTATGTAAAGGAGGGTGCCTCTGAGAGTGGTTTTGGGGTCGGTGTGGATCTGGAAGTGAAGGTGTTCAGAGTTGGCGAGATTGACGTCAGAGCTGGTTGAGATGTGGATGGATTTTTTGTGGACGATGGCGATTCCTCCTCTTGTGTGGCCGGTACGGTCCTTGCGTATGATCTTATAGTCTTCTGGGATGGCAATGGTGATGTCTGGGGCGGAAGAGGCGTTCATCCATGTTTCTGTTAGGAAGGCGACGTCCGGAGAGATGGTGTCTAGTAGATTCCAGAGGTCAATGGCGTGCCTGTGGACCGATCGGGTGTTGAGCAAGATGCATTGTAGGTGGTTGGTGTCGGGAGTCTGTGGGGTGATCGTAGCGGAGTTGTTGACGGTGCCGATGAATTTGCAGGAGTAGCATGAGAAAGGTCCATGGGCGTGTCCAGGAGCGGCTTGGACGCAGTTGGGGGAGCGGCCGGGGTTAAGGGCTAGGAGGGTGGGGGCATCGTAGGTAATGCGGGAGGGCTGGGCAATGCGAGGGCCAGGGGGTATGGCGCTGGGCGCGGTCCAGGCGCGGACAGGCGTAGACGGGCTTACCTTCGGCGTGTCCGTAGCGCGTGGACGCTGCGCGTGGAGGCATTGGCCATAAATGGATGGTGGAGGGGGCGGAGCGTGGGAGGGTCAGCTGGGAGGCGGGGTCTAGGTGCAGGGAGGGTCTGGGACGGGCCAAGGGGTCAGAGCAAAATGGCTGCAGGGTAAACAAATGTGCGGAGGTAAATTATCTCGAGCGCTACAAACCTCGGTGTGCACCGCAGTGAAAGCGCTAGTGGTGATAAGTGTATGCCAAGTAGCGTTATCGAGCGCTGCACCCAGAGTTAATGATTTCCAAAGTGAGTTCTTCAGCAACACGAGCGCTGCACAGGCTGAACAGATAAATACAATGCTGATGATGTTAAACAGGCGCGTGGATCACGAGCGCTACACAAGGCAGATAAAAGAAATGAAACAGTGCGGCAAGTTAATTAGCAGTAATGAGAGCGCTGCACAAAGCTGATGCAAGAGATGAACAGTGCGGCGAGTTGATAAGCAGTAGCAGTAGGTTAACAATACCAACAGGAGAGGGAGGTGAGGGGAGCAGCCGTTTCTGCGCAGAGCAGGATGGCTACAGCTCTCCACGAGGGCAAGCGTAGGCTCTACCTCTGTGGGTGGGAGGGTCAGCTGGGAGGCGGGGTCTAGGTGCAGGGAGGGTCTGGGACGGGCCATGGGGTCAGAGCAAAATGGCTGCAGGGTAAACAAATGTGCGGAGGTAAATTATCTCGAGCGCTACAAACCTCGGTGTGCACCGCAGTGAAAGCGCTAGTGGTGATAAGTGTATGCCAAGTAGCGTTATCGAGCGCTGCACCCAAAGTTAATGATTTCCAAAGTATTTCTCAGTGTTACCTTCCTGCCAGGTAACACCGAGAAATACAGACAGCAGGTGACTGTCAACGGGTTCCGCATAGGAGCTCTCCGAGATACCGGGGCCAGTATCACTGCTGTGAAAGAACACCTAGTCATCCCAGACCAGATCATACCCCGTGCCTCCTGCAGAGTGATCTCCGCTGACAACTGTCCGCACCTGTAGAATAGCTCAGGTCCCATTCGAGTGGGAGGGCATCTCAGGAGAGTTACGAGTTGCAGTCATGCAACGTGGACTGTCTCCTCGGTAACGATCTAGAGAGCTCCCCCTGGAAGCAAGTAGAGCGCAAGACTCACCTCGAGATGGTGGGCCTACCCGAGTGGGCCTGCGTGACCACACGATCCATGGCGGCCCGGGTGGCCACCCCCGAGGAGGTGACTACCGAAAACCCTCGCCCCGTCCCCGCCGAACCGGAGGGTAGCGGGCCGACAGAAGGCCTTGACCTCTTTCCCGGTGAAAGCAGCGACCCCGACCCCGGTCCCTTGGACCAAGCTGGTGAGCCAGCCCTGAGCACGGACGATCTCCCCGAGTTGGCCCAGTGGCGCCAAGAGGGGGGGCCCTCCCGAGAGGAGTTCTGCCTGGAGCAGACTTCTTGTCCCTCTCTAGTGGGGCCTCGGCAGCAGGCCGCCGCCCAGGCCGCCGGTGACCAGTCCGGCTCCCACCACGTCTATTGGGAAAATGGCCTGCTATATAGCGAACAAAAGTCCACCGCACTAGGGTCAGCCTGCTGGTGGTACCCCTACGTTTCTGCAGATTTCTACTGAACCTGGCCCACGATGTGCCCTTGGCAGGACACTTGGGTCAAGACAAAACATACCACCGGTTGGTCACCCATTTCTACTGGCCACACATGGGCTCTGATGTGGAGGCCCACTGCAGATCCTGTCCCACGTGTCAGGCCAGCGGGAAGAGCGAAGGGCGACGCAAGGCTCCTCTCCAACCCTTCCCTGTGGTCAGTACCCCCTTTGAGCGGGTAGGAATAGATATCGTGGGGCTCCTTGACCCCCGAAAGTCCTTAGGACACCAGTTCATTCTGGTCTTGGTGGACCACGCCACCCGATATCCCGAGGCCATCCCCCTCCGAACGGTGACAGCCCCCGTAGTGGGGCAGGCCCTCATGGGGGATCTTCTCCCGGGTGGGGTTCCCGCAAGAAGTAGTGAGCGACAGAGGAACGAACTTTATCTCCAAGTACATGAAGTCTCTCTGGCATCAGTGCAGGGTGACGTACAAGTTCACCACCCCCAAGGTAACGGCCTGGTCGAGCGGTTCAACCGCACCCTCAAGGGGATGATCATGGGTCTCGAGGAATCCCAGAGACGCAAGTGGAACGTCCTCCTCCCCTGCCTCCTGTTCGTGTACCGCGAAGTCTCCCAGAAGTCCCTAGGGTTCAGCCCCTTCGAGCTGCTCTACGGGCACCCCGTCCGAGGACCTCTCAGCCTGGTCAAGGAAGGTTGGGAGACTGCGTCCTTGGAACCCCCACCAGATGTATTTCGATAAATTCTGGCTCTTTGCAACCAAACTCAGAAGTTCCGAGAGCTGGCCGAGGCAAACCTAGAGGCCAGTCAAAAGGAAATGAAAAGGTGGTATGACCAGAATGCCACTCTGGTCGAGTTTCAACCCTGACTACAGGTCTGGGTGATGGCCCCTGTGGAACCCTGTGCCCTGCAGGACAAGTGGACAGGTCCCTTCAAAGTGGTGGAACGAAAAAGCCAGGTTACCTACCTCGTTTATGTCCAGTCCCCGAGGAACCCCTTGCGGGTTCTTCATGTGAACCGCCTAAAACCCCACTTTGTGCGGTCCGAGTTGAGTTTACTCCTCGCCACAGACGACGGGGCAGAAGAAGAGAGGGATCCTCTCCCCGATCTCGTGTGTGAAGGAGAAAGATGGTTCCGTAGAGGGAGTGAGTCTCGCCCCCTCCCTCACTCCCGAGCAGCGCGAGGACTGTCGCCAGTTATTGGGACAGTTCGAACCTTTTCTCCCTCGTCCCCGGAGTCACCAGTTGGTGCGTCCACGATGTGGACACCGGGGACAGCCCTCCAGTACGGTACAGGGCCTACCGCGTTCCCGACCGAGTGCGAGCCTGCATCAAGGCCGAAGTCTCCAAGATGCTAGCCCTGGGAGTGGTCGAAGCCTCTGACCTCCGGGAGGTCTTGTTAGCCCTACAGAGGGCGGGTCTCTCCATTAAGGCCAGTAAGTGTCAAATCGGACAGGGGTCCGTGGTCTACCTGGGGCACCAGGTCGGCAGCGGCCTCGTAGCACCTCTCCAACCGAAGATCGATGAGATCGTGGCCTGGGAGGCCCCCTCCACCCAAAAGGAGGTGCGGGCGTTCCTAGTGCTCACGGGATACTACCGAAGATTCATAAAGGGGTATGGCAGCATCCAAAAACCAGCCGAAGAAAGTTAGCTGGACCCCCGCCTGCCAAGAGACGTTTGAAGCCCTGAAGCACGCCATGTGCACTGCCCCGTGTTTCAGGCCCCCCCGACTACTCCAAAGAGTTAGTCGTCCAGACGGACGCGTCCGAGCATGGCATCGGGGCCGTCCTGTCCCAATTGAACGAGAAAGGCCTGGATCAGCCAGTGGCCTTCATTAGCCGGAGGTTACTCCCTCGAGAACAAAGGTGGAGCACCATCGAGCGGGAGGCCTTCGCGGTGGTTTGGGCCCTGAAGAAGCAGAGGCCCTACCTGTTCGGTACTCACTTCCGGGTCCAGACCGACCACAGACCCCTCCGGTGGCTAATGCAAATGAGAGGGGAGAACCCCAAGTTGTTGCGATGGTCCATCTCCCTCCAGGGGATGGATTTCACTGTTGAGCACCGGCCGGGTGTTGACCACGCCGACGCCGACGGCCTGTCCCGATTCTTCCGCCTCAGTGAAGAGAACCCCCAAGGGGATGGGTAGTTCTCTCCACCTTTCAGCGGGGGGGGGGCGCGTGTTGGACCTGGCCTCGTGGCGTGGTTTCCCCCCCCCGGCTACTCAGCTCCCAGTTAGCCCAGCTCCGTACCTAGCCCACGACCCGCATCGGCCTGGCACCTTCCCAGCCCGCGCGCCCCGAACCCGCAAGGCCCCATAAGCCCACCAGCAGCCATTTTGCCTTCCCTAGATCCCCGACTCCGTGGGCCTAGCATGACCCCAGCCACAGCGCAGCGTAGGCTCCTGACGCGCAAGCCCCCGTTGGGATGGTGAGGGCTACCCTAGTGAGAGAAGACAAGGAGTTTCGGTGACAACTCCGGCCTCCCCTGAGAGACTGGTTTCGGTCACACCTCTGGTCTTCCCCCTGGGGGCCAGTTTCGATTGCACCTCTGGCCTCCCCAAATGCTGGCTCCAGACCTGCTGGGCGTCTGGGAATTCCCAGACGCATCCTCAAAGGGATCAAAGGACCAACCGCCGGACCTCACCCAAGGGCCGCCCCCAAAGCCTCTGACCTCCGCCTGTGAGGGTCCGGACATCAAAGGGCCACTGGACTATATCAAGGCCCGCCCCGGAAGTTGTATCTTGGACAAGGAAGCCCTGCTTATCTGATCGCGGCTGAACTGAAACTCGTTAACTCTTTGAGCCCTGCTGACGCTGTTGCGGCTCGTTCTTGGAACTGAAACATCGGAGCCCTGTTGACCTCGTCGCGGCTTGAGCTTGAATCTTGAAGACCTCTTCCGAACCTTCCGAGCCCTGCTGACGTGGTCGATGCTCCCCCAGAACTTCCTCCAGAGCGAGCCCCGCTGACGTCGTCGCGGCTGGAGGAGATTCTAGTCCGGCTGGACTATCAACGCTACCAACACGAGTTGAATCATCCTCAAGTGAGTAGGATCACCAGTGCGGTTACCATCTTCCGTATCCCCCCGGCTCGGGGCTGGAGAGCTGTGCGCAGGGTACGCTACGTACTGGCCTATGAGACTAAGACTGTCCCGCTACCCCCTCCGTAAAGACTTGACACTTTCTGCGATCCCTAAATAACTGTACATGAGTGATAATACTTTTTATGTGATTATAAAGAAGTTGATAACGAAACCCACTGTGTGGTGTCTGTTCGTAAGTGTGGTGTGGTCCTCGTGTGTACGATTCGCTACTTTAGGTCTTCCCTGGTGGAGATCTCTCATAAGGCTCGGCATTATTGGTGGGAGAGGTGGGTCACGGAGGAGTCGGGTAGACATAACCTTGCCTCTGGGATCGCCCCTTCTAACAAGAGGCACAAAAACCGGATCACAAGCAGGGCACAGAGGCACGAACAGGGAACAGAGGCAGGGCACAGAGGCACGAGCGGGGCACAGAGGCACAAAAACCGGATTACAAGCAGGGGACAGAGGCACAACAAGCAATGAGGGGGCAGGGGCAGGAGAGAAAGCACAAGCAATGAGGGGGAAGCAAGCACAAGCAACGAGGGGGCAGTGGGGCACAGAGGCACAAAAACCGGATCACAAGCAGGGCACAGAGGCACAACAAGCAACGAGGGAGCAGGAGAGCAAGCACAAGCAACGGTGGACTATAACATTTTAAGTCGCATTTTGGCCACTAGACTATTGCCACACATGACCACACTAATTCACACAGACCAAGCTGGGTTCATTCCCACTAGGAACACCTCAATTAACATCCGTCGCCTAGTTTGAGTGCTAGAGAGCCAACTGGAGCCAGACCAGATGCCAGCAGTGTTGTCTGTAGATATCGAGAAAGCTTTCGACAGCCTAGAATGGGTGTACCTTGATAAGGTACTGGAGAAGTTCGGCTTGGGTGAACAATTCAGGCACTGGACAAGGGTTCTCTACTCTTTCGCGACGGCCAGGGTGAGACTGGGTCCTGTGATATCCTCCGACTACCCGGTGTGTAGAGGGACGAGGCAGGGATGCTCGCTCTCTCCACTGTTTGCGCTAGCAATAGAACCCCTAGCGGCTCAGGCACGTTCTGGGGAGGTGTACAATGGGATCATAAATGGCGGGGAGTCGCATTATATCTCATTGTATGCAGATGATTTGTTGCTGTACCTGGAGGATACAGGAACGGCGTTAGAGGGTGCAGTTGCAATGCGGTCGAGTTTTGGAAGACTGTCGGGCCTTAAGATCAATTGGAATAAGACATGCGTTTTTCCGTTGCGGGTGAATATGCCCCGTCCACCCCTGACAGTGGATGTCATCTGGGAAGGATCGTGCTTTACTTATTTAGGGGTCCGCATTATCACGAGGCTACAGATATGCTAGAAGGAAACATAGGACGTTGTATTAGGGCTCTGAAGGGGTGCATGACCTTTTGGGTGTCCCTCCCCCTCTCGGTACAGGGCCGGGTAGCACTGCTAAAGATGGTGGCTTTGCCCCGGTTGCTCTACTATTTTCGCACATTGCCGGTATGGATCCCCCATCGGGTTTTCAAAGAGTTGAGAACACGGACCACTGACTTCTTATGGGGACATGGAAGGCGCAGGGTGGCACTGAATAAGTTGATGAGACCCAAGCTTGAAGGGGGAATGGCGGTCCCTGATTTCGAGCTATATTATCTGGCAGCACAACTACAGATAGTAACACAAAACATTGCTAAAGAGTTTAGAGGTCCGGACCAAGATAGAGGGACAGGCATTCAGAGACATATCCTATCATATATAATCATGCAACAGAAGTTAGAGCTAAGGGGCTTACCCATGGAGGAGAGGACCCTGCGACTATGCTGGCATAGGAGCTTAAAGAGAGCGAAGGCAATGCGCCCGTACGCACCGGAGATCCCTCTGGGGATGCTGACAGCGCTGCTGCATGGGGCGGGGGGGGGGGGGGGGGGGATTGGTCCCCATTACTGGAATGGGAAGATTTGGGCCTTCAAGTGGTGGGGGACCTGTATATTGATGGGGTGTTGCTGCACTTCAGAGTGCTACAAGATCAATTTGGCCTCCCGGATGGGAGTTTCCCATTACATGCGGCGGCGATGCAGAAGCACTGGAAGGCGGGGTTAGCAGAACCCTGTACAACCATGGCCTGTCAATATGTAGTAATGGCTGCGGGTACAATTAAGGCAGTTACCTGCCTCCACTCTAGAATGTTGCACGATGGACTGGAGCCGCTCACAGCTCTGAAAGAAAAATGGGAAGAGAGCATAGGAAAACCCATACCGGATACGATCTGGGGACACATTTTGAAGACAACGTGGAAGGGGTGCAGAAATGCCCGCTTTCAGCAAGTGCATTTCTTTGTAATACATCGGACCTACTTGACCCCGGGGAAGATACGGAGGTATTTCCGGGTACAGGACGCAGCATGTCCGAGATGCTTGACACCTGAGGTAGAGTTGGACCATCTACTATAGGGCTGCCCGAGACTAGGGACGTATTGGTCGGAGGTGGGGGAGCTTCTTAACGCAGTCACTGATCGACAGGTGAAGTACGATATGGCGACATGTCTGTTGCTCTGGTTCCCTCACACGGCCAAGATGAAAATCACGAGTAAATTCATTGACTTGGGACTTATTCTGGCCCAGAGAGAGATCACTTGGCATTGGAAATCGAAGGAAGGCCCGTCAGCCAGGAGATGGATGAACGAATTGCAGAAAAGGGCTAGGAGTGAAAGTGTGGTTAGGTTACGACAAGCCACTCGTACAGTAAATGTGAAGGACCTCGGAATGGCGAGGGCCTGGGAGGCAATAGTGCAGGCTCTAAAGGACTATTTAACTGAGGATGAAGACTAGGGGATGGTCAGTGTAGGAGGTTCCATGGGACACAAAGATATGTATGTATGGATCCTTCAGGTAGCGAAGACGTGATTGAGAATATATGGTTATGGCCCACATCAGCAGCAGTTGAGGGGGGAGGGATAAGGGGAGGGTTAATAGGGATCCGACACAGATAGAGGAAGGATTTAAGCAGAAGCTAGACTCAGGTATGGGCGAACGAAGGAGCGCCCGTGGATCAGATCTTCAACAAACTCATAGATTGGTTAACTGTGGAAGGTTAGGAGATCTCGAACGGGGTGTTCCGAAGTATGAGTGAATGGAGCGAGTTGCATTTGCACTGACATTATTCACTATTTATGGAACACTGTATTCGGATGATTGTATTGGGGAGGGGGTTAGGAGTTATAGAAAAGCAGATACGGAATTATGTTGTTGACCTGATACCTCTGTGAGGTGGTTTCCTTGATATCTCTGACGGATTGGACACGAACGCCGCCCGGCCCCCGGGATGTGGGCTGAATGGCTGTGTGCAATTTTATTACTGAACTGTGCCTTATGATGATCAGGGACGGGAAGGTCGAATTATTTTAATGTTTGTTTATGAATCTGCAATAAAAATATATTTTAAAAAAAGAAGAGCAGCAGAGGAAGTAGAGCTGAAGTAGATACAGACAGGAGCAACATGCGGGGGAGAGGAAGGGCACAAAGGAGAGAGACACAAAAATAGAAAGGGAGATAGAAAGAAGCGCACTTCAAAGGAGTCATAAAAGCAAAAGAAAGAAAAAATAAGTTCCCTACATGTGAGCCGTGGAAAGATACAAGTCCACTAATCAAAAGGATGGTAAAAAAGCTAAGCTCCAACAGAGGGCCAGACTCAAAGTAAAGCAAGCAAGAGAGCAAGTAAGCAATGAATGTGCTCTAAAACTACTGTTTTCCTACGGCTCAAAAGCAGCTTTCACTTAAGACTGCAAAAAGAGATCTGGTATGCAATACCTAAAATAGTTAGCAATGCAGAACATCTAATGAAGCTTAAGAAAGGCAGGGAGCTACCTGCTTTAAGAGCAGCTCCTGATTATCCTACACAGAGAAACTTAAATGGAATACATTTTTTTAAACCCCAAATAAAAAGGCATGGAGAAAAAAAAGCACATACATTTAACAGGTAATCTGGTAAACTGATTTAAATAGCTAAACAATACAGAAAATCTTACATCTGATGGACCTCCATCCATGTCCCATCTGAAATTTAAAAAAAATATCGAGAAGGTTAACAAAATCAAAATGTTTATAGTAGCCACCCTCATATATATATATATATCAAATGTTTACAGAGTTTGCAGTAATAATATATTATATAACACATATAAATAAACACATATACACACACACACACATGAACTGAACAAAACTAAGGTTACCGGGATGTTATAGTTCGGCTCGGATTCCAATCATACAAAGCCAATGAAATTCAGTAGTTCTAGTTGCTTGAGCTAACTATAGCTTACGCCCCTGCAATGTACTGCTTATGACCGCCCATATTACATCACTCATGACATCTAGTGATTGGGAGTGCTTTCTAAGAGTTTGATTGTGAAACATATTTTAAGCTACTAAAAAGTTACATTAGTATACTAGGTGTACTACTGAGTGACTACTGCTAACAGATTATGCGAGTGGCTGTGTGAGTGTGCATCAATGTATGGATGTTTGAGTGGCTGTATAGATGTCAGTGGGTGAGTGGGTGTATTGGTGAGTGAGTGGGTGTGGCTGTATGGGCGAGTGAGTGGGTGCGTGAGTGACTGTATGGGTGAGTAAGGCGGGGTCTGAATGGCTGTATGAGCGAGTGACTGAATGTTTGAGTGGCTGTTTGGTTACGTGAGTTGGTGTGAGTGTGGCTGAATTGGAGAGTGAGTGTCGGTGTGAATGGGTGTGTAGGGGAGCAGGAGTGATTTTACAGGTGAGTGAGTGCCTGAGTTGAGATGTTGTATGGGTGACTGTCTGTGAAGGTGAGTGACTGGTTGAGAGAGTGGATGTAAGGGTGAGTGAGTGTGTGTATGTGTGAAAACTTGTATGGGTCTGTGAATGGGTATGTGATTGGTTGTGTAGTTGTATGAGAGCTTGTATCGGGTTGCAAGAGGGTGTGTGAGTGGTTCTGAGGATGAGGTCATCCATGTAATTTGAGATTATCCGTAATGTCACAGACCATGTCGTGAGTGATGCAATAGAAATGCGTTACTTACCTGTAACAGCAGTTATCCAGTATTGGTGTCTTTCATAGATTCACATGCCTGAATCATTCCCCGTCGTCGAGACGGGAGCCTCCGGTACATAAAAAAGTAATGTCCTATAGACATACATAGAGAAAATAGGCCTAAGGGCCTCCCCTTAGTAGCCTTTCTTTGTCCTTATGTAAAAAGGACCAAACTCTCACAGTCAGCCAATCAGCTCCGACCTCCCTCTAGAACCTTCCTGGGAGGAGCCTCAGTCCCTCAGATTTTCGTTCGCACCCAGCTAGGTTGGCGTAATATTGTCAGAGTGGGATGAGAGTCCTTCCAGGGGAGGCGGGAGGGTTGCGTGTTAATCTATGAAAGACACCAATACTGGATAACTGCTGTTACAGCTAAGTAACGCATTTCTTATCCAGTATTTGGGGTGTCTTTCATAGATTCACATGCCTGAATCAGAGTAGCTAGCAATCAGATATGCACATGTGTGATGTAAAGTCGCTCTGCAGACATGTTAGACAATTCATATATTATCATATAACATGGGGACAGCATACTTGGAACATCACAAGAGCAAAGAATGTGCATACCTGGATGGCGGGATGTAGGAAGGCTCACCTCACTGAAAGAGATGGCGAAGCACCGCCTGCCCACTGCCGCATCCTTCTGAAGTTCGATATCCAGGCAGTAGTGTCTGGAGAAAGTATGCGGTGACTTCCAGGTCGCCGCCCTGCATATGTCCAAGATTGGCACCCCAGCGAACAGTGCTGCTGACGTGGACATCGCCCTGGTGGAATGAGCAGTAACATGATCAGTCAAAGGCCGTCCGGCCTTGTCGTGGCAGAATGCAATCGCCGAGGAGATCCATCTCGAGATGCTTTGTTTCGTAAGAGGCAGGCCCATTCTTGGTCTGCTGTATGCCACGAACAGTTGTGAAGACTTCCTGAGAGCCTTAGTTTTATCCAGGTAGAACTTTAGGCATCTCTTGAGATCCAAAGAATGCAGTGCTCTTTCTGCTGCTGTGGAAGGGTTCGCAAAGAAGGACCTAAGG
Organism: Lissotriton vulgaris; assembly: GCF_964263255.1. Taxonomy (NCBI): domain Eukaryota; kingdom Metazoa; phylum Chordata; class Amphibia; order Caudata; family Salamandridae; genus Lissotriton; species Lissotriton vulgaris. Next base: position 924,057,811 of record NC_141691.1, on the reverse strand, counting down.
AAAATTCGTTCATTGAGATGAAAGTCCGAAGGCACCTTTGGTATGAATTTAGGGTTCGGTCTCAGCACCACCCTGTCCTGTCTGAACTGCATATATGGTTCCTGAATGGACAAAGCTTGTAGCTCGCTAACTCTCCTGGCCGATGTTAAAGCAAGCAAGAGCTCAGTTTTCCAGGAGATGTGTTTGAGAGATGCTCGATGAATGGGTTCAAACGGATGTCTCATGAGTTGGTGGAGTACCAGATTCAGTTGCCATGTCGGGGGGACTTTCCGAGGCCTCGGAAAGGATCTCTAGAGCCCCTTCAGGAATTGCTTGACCAGCCTACTTGACCACAGAGAAGGTCCTGTGAAAGTTCTGGTGAACCTAGAGATAGCTGCCAGGTGTACCTTAATGGATGCATGTGCCAGTCCTGACTGTGCCAAATGTAGGAGGTATGGTAATATCTGTTCAGGGGTGACAGCAAGTGGTCGCAGGCCCTGGTCTGAACACCAAATGCAGAACCTTTTCCACTTGAGAGAGTAGGTTTTGTTTGTACTGTCCGCTCTCGCTTTTGCCAGGACATCCCTGCAGTCCTGTGGAATATTTAGGTCACAGAACTCTCTGTGCTCAGGAGCCAGGCCGATAACTTGAGCGATTGGAGGTTCGGGTGCTGTACCTGTCCGTTGGACATCGTTATGAGGTTCGGGTGCTGCCACAGACGAATCGGTGACCTGATGGGAGTCGAATCAGATCCGAGAACCAGTGTTGCCTCGGCCAGAACGGGGCAATCAGGATCAGGGTACAGGGCTCCGCCTTCATCTTCCTGAGGAGCCTCGGGATCATCGGAAACGGAGGAAAAGCGTACGCAAACACGCTGAACCAACCGATGGAAAAAGCATTTCCCAGTGACCCTTGTTGGGGATGCCAGCTTGCGTAGTTTGGGCATTTGGCGTTCTCCTTGGTGGCAAACAGGTCGATTCTTGGGACTCCCCATTGCGAGAAGATGTGAGCCAGAGCGTTGTCGCTCAGTTCCCACTCGTGGGAGAGGGATCTTTGTCTGCTCAGGGCGTCCGCGATGGTATTGTCTTTTCCGGGTACATAGTCCGCTTTGAGCGGGATTCCGTGTAGCACCAGCCAGTTCCAGATTTTCTGCGATTCGCGTGATAGAGAGAGCGAACGCGTTCCCCCCTGTTTGTTGAGATAGTGCATCGTCGTGGTGTTGTCTGTTTTGACGAGCACTGGGGAATTCTGGATGTGTGGTAGGAAGGCTTGTAGAGCAAGATATACAGCCCTCAGCTCCAAAAGGTTTATATGGAGCAGCTTTTCCTGATCGTCCCACTTGCCGCTGATCCGAAGGTCCTGGAGAACAGCGCCCCATCCTTCCAGGGAGGCGTCCGTGGTGATCACCAGAGGTGTCGCCGGAAGGAGAAACGGCAATCCTATGGTTAGATTTTTGCGACGCCTCCACCATGCTAGACCCCTGGATATTTTTGGTGTTATCCGTACAATGTCTTCGAAAGAGCCAGTACTTTGAGTCCATTGGCTCGTGAGAGCTTCCTGCAACGGGCGCATCCTGAGTCTGCAGTGAGGGATGAGGAGTATACAGGAAGACATCATTCCCAGGAGGGATGTGTAAGTCCGGACTTTGAGGTGTGTCTTTGTTGCCACAGCCGTGGCCAGGGACAATATCTTGTCCGTCCTTTCCTTCGAGGGGAAGGCTCTTGCGCACTCCGTGTCCAAGGTAGCCCAGAGAAAGGTAATTTTTGTCGTAGGGATAATGCAGGACTTTTTGAGATTGAGGGTCAATCCCAGCCTCTGAAAAAGACTGGTGCAGGCGTTGGAGGATTCGGCCGCGCCTTCGGGTGAGGGTGCTTTCACCAGCCAGTCGTCTAGGTAGGGGAAGACTTGGTGACCCAGCTGACGCAGAAAGGCCGCCACCGGTGCAAGGCACTTTGTGAAAATCCGCGGCGCGGATTTGAGGCCGAACGGCAGGACTTTGAACTGATTATGTCGGCCTGCAACCTCGAACCTCAGGTACTTTCTGTGACGCTTGAGGATGGGGATGTGGTAGTAGGCATCCTGGAGATCCAAGGATGTCATGAAATCTCCTTTTTCCAGAGTGCCCAGGATTTCTTGGATCGTCACCATCCTGAACGATTGGCTCCGCAGGAAAGCGTTGAGCGCCCGGAGGTCTAGAATGGGCCTCCACTTGTCCTCCTTCTGTCGTACAAGAAAGAAGTGGGAATAAAACCCCTTCCCTTTTAAGGATGCTGGAACTCGTTCGATTGCTCCTTTCTGTAGCATGACAGAAAGTTCCTGGAGAAGCAGGCGTAGGCATTTGTGCGCCCGTCTTTGGGGAGGTGTATTGGGAGGGATGTTGGTGAATTCGAGAGAATGGCCGAATCGTATCATCTGGAGAACCCACCGGTCCGTGGTGATGTGTTGCCAATTGGTGAGGAAATGGGTCCATTTTCCTCCAATTTGAAAGGATGGAGAGGGTGGTAGGACTGGCTGGAGTAATCGGTCACTGGCGGCCGCCAGTGCCCCTCTTGGGATTTTTGCCTCTGAAGTTAGATCTTCCGTATGAAGATTGACGACCTTGTTGTTGCTTGTGCTGGTATTGATTTTTGTTATTGTAGGAATACGAGGACCTGTTCTGATAGGAACCCAGATAAGAGGACTGACCTCTGGATCGGTTGCCTCGAAAGGACTGGTTTCGCGACTGCAAAGTGCCCAGTGCCCTGGCAGTATCGGTGTCCTTCTTTATGGTCTGCAGTGCCTCGTCGATTTTGTCCCCAAAAAGATGCTGGCCGTCGAAGGGCATGTCCAGCACCTTCGATTGCACTTCCTGGAGGAACGGCGTCGCTTTTAGCCACCCTTGACGGCGCAGAACAGCGGCTCCAGCAAGCTGACGGAAGCCAGTCATGGCTGCATCAATAGCGCAGTCAATTATTTCCGCAGCTGAAGTTTGACCTTCCACGAGGAGAGCCTTGACTTCACCCTGGACTGCGTCAGGCAGTTCCTTTACGTAAGGGGCTATGTCCTCCCAGAGTTGGCGATTGTAACGTCCCAACAAAGCAATGGAGTTGGCCACCTTGATGGTCATGGCCGATGTCGTGAATCTTTTACCGATCTTGCCAAGCTTCCTGCCTTCTTTGTCTGGAGGAGTGGACAGCGGGGAGGAAGGGTTGCGGGAGTTTTTCTGGGCCGCCTGCGTAACCACCGAATCAGGTTTGGGGTGTCCATTGAGGCAAGCCGCCGCTGTAAGTGGGGCTTTGTATTTCTTGTCCAGGCGTGGAACAACCGCGGGTACAGAAGCGGGTGTAAGCATTAATTTCTTGCCTTGCTCCCACAAGAACTCTATAATTGGAATAGATTTAGTCTACTTTTGCGTCTGCTCTTTGAAATCGTGCAAGAAGCATTCCGTTTCAGTCGATTCCACGACCATATGGAATCTTTTCGCCGCCCTTTCCACAAGTTTGTGGAAGCCGCCAATGTCCACAGGCGGTGAGTCCGCTTGGCGTGGTTGTGGTGAAGCTGGGGATGAAGCCACATACTTATCCTCTTCATCTTGGTCCGAGTGGACCTCCTGGACCTCTCCTTCCTCTAATTCCTCCTCATCCTCATCTTCGTTTGAGGAGTCCACCACCTGAGGCTGGACCTTGTCACGGTGGGTTTGAAGGAGATGTTGAGACTGTTTTGGGGCGGACGCTGGTGTATGTACCATAGGTGTCTGATTCCCACTGTCCGCATCCGGGTAGCGTTGCTTGTAATCTTGTACAAGGAACCGCAGGTCATGGACAAGAGTCGCCGGTAGGCATATCATGGGGGGGGACCTGATAAGTGAACTCCTCCTGTTCCTCATCAGTGCTTTGGCATTTGACATTAAGCAGACCCCCCAGGATATCGCGATTTCGCGATTTGCCGCGAAATCGGCACTTTTTAAAAAATGCCGCGATTTTTACAAAAATGCCCGCGAAATCGGCATTTTTTGTAGAAATCGCGGCATTTTTCGCTATATCCTGGGGGGTCTGCTTTATGTGGCTATCGCCTGCGAATTGGGCTAGCAGCCAAGATACTTAGCAGCATTGGAGAGGCACAGCGGGTGGCAACCCTCACACCTCCAGCCCTTGATGACCTGTTAAGAGGTGCTTCGAAGGTGACTGAGCGGAGGGGGGGGGGGGGGGGGGCAGCCCTGACACCTCCAGCCCTTGCCGACCTGTTAAGAGGCGCTGCGAAGGTGACTGAGAGGGAGGGGCTGCAGGCTCAGGAGCAGTGACATCTATTCACATGCAAACAGCCCTGAATGCATCATGTCTCTGCTATTTGGAGGGGGCTCGCACATTCCATTTCTACCCAGGGCCCCAAACATCCGAGACTCGGCCAGATTACACCCCTGATTACACCGAGGCAGCACGTGGTTCTCTTCACAGAGCGTAATTGCTGTCACTAAATTGTAAGCAAACCTCGGTTCTTCAACATGCAGTCTATAATGTAAGAAAATAAAGAAATAATGTAAGAAAATAAAGAAATGGCACAATCGCACCCACACTAATTAACAAAGTATGATGGACAATCAGTTCAATCAGTTCTCTTAGAGCATCTCCTGTAAGTACTGTACATCACAGTGGGGGATGGCATTTTGGACAGAGAGCCTGTCTTCTCGTTGTCTTGTGCAGGAGGGGGCGAGGAGCCCAAGATGATACTAGAATACTGCATGCCCACCCCTGTGTCCACCCTGGTGGATCCTGTTCCCTCTCCTGGGATGGCTCCTGCCCTCCCCCCAGTGATGGCTCCTGTCCCCCCATGTGGTGGCTCCAGTCCATCCCCCGCCTGAGATTGCTCCTGTCCCCCCCATGTTGTGGCTCCATGCCACCTACACCTGTGATGGCTCTTGTCCCCCCCTGTGGTGGATCCTGTCTCCGCCCTGGGTGGCTTCTGTCCCAGTCCTGGAACGGCCCCTGCAGCGAGGGTGAAGTTCTTGATGGGCCTCTTCTCAAAAGGGCTCAGCTCAAGATTGATATGGAAAGGTCGGTGAGTAAGTAAGTGAAGGGATGGGTGAATGGCTGGATGAACTAGTGAAAGGGTGAATGGATGAATGAAAGATTGAATAAATGGATAATGAGAGAGGATGGATGGATTGATGAGAGGGGACAAATGGAGAGACAATGTAAATAGCTGGATGTATGGGTGGAAGGGTAGCTGGATGATGGATGAGGGGAAAGATGGATGAGGGGAAGGATGATGGATGAGGGGAAGGATGGATGGATGGATGGAGGGGAAGGATGGATGGATGGAGGGGAAGGATGGATGGATGAGGGGAAGGATGGATGGTTGATGAGGGGGTGGGTGAAAGGATGGATGATGAGGGGAAGGGTGGATGGATGGATGAAGAGGGGAAGGGTGGATGGATGGATGAAGAGGGGAAGGGTGGATGAAAGGATGGATGGATGGATGATGAGGGAATGGATGGATGATGAGGGGAAGGATGGATGGATGAAGAGTGGGTGGGTAGAAGGATGGATGGATGATGAGGGAAAAGGATGGATGGGTGATAAGGGGAAGGATGGATGATGAGGGGAAGGACAGATGGATGGATGGATGATGGGTGGGTGAAAGGATGGAAGGAAGGATGGCTAAGTGAAAGGGTCGATGGAGAGAGAAAGAGAGGATGGATGGATGACTAAAATAGTGGATGGGTGGAAGGATTAGTAAGTGAAAGGATGGCTGGATTGGTGAAAGGGTAAATGGCTGAATGGATGAGTGAATGGATGGATGGGATGAGGAGTGGATGGATAAGTGTACAGATGGATAGGGTAAAAGGGTGGATGGATAATGGATAATGGAGATGAGTGAAAGGATGGATGAGGGGATGGATGAAGGGATGGAAGAGTGAAATGATAGATGGAAGGATACATGATGGATAGGTTTGCAAACGGTTGAATATGTTTGGAAATGGCTGGGCTTACTTATATACTATTGCGTGACCTCTGATGTGTTAAAACGTACCTATTGTCCTGAAGTGTTGTCCTGAATTTTGACCTCCTGTCCTGAGTTTGTGTCCTGAATTTTGACCCTTTGTCCTGAATTTGTACACTCACCGTCCTGAATTTGCACCAATGCCAGTTGGTCACCATATTCGCGGCTTGGAGACGGAGCGCCGTGCAGAGATGTCTGTCCCTCAAGATAAACAGACAGAACCACTCAGCCGAGAGAGCTGAGGCGCACACGGGACGGGGTATCCGCAGAGGCGCGCTGGACAAGGGATGAAGTCAGAGGGTTGAGCTCACCTATTGCAGACCATTTCCCCCTGGGAGTGAGCCATGGGAAAAATCCTAGAGGCGAGAAATTTAACACGGGCGTCAAGTGGCCCCATGTCATGGGTGTCAACTTCAACCAGTCCCCGCTTTTAAATCGGAGACGATTTGCAGGCTGACATTTTGCAACGAAACTACAAGTACCAACATGCAGTTCGCTACTGTTTAACAAGTGACCACTTGGCGGTTTTGACTGCTCTTTCTCTAGTGATTAGATCTGTCGAACGGGCATCCGGTGGGATATCGGGTCGTGTTCAAAATACACTGTAAAGGGGCGATAGGTATAGCCACCATTAGTGCAGCAGGTACAGTGGCAACAAGCTCTAAGGCTATTGCAAGACACAAACTGACCTGCAATGGTAGGCCTCTTCTGGCGCAGGGCTTTGCAACGTGACGCATCTGGGAGATGCGTCACGTTGTAAATAACCCGCACCATGGTGCATCTTTTGCGCCGCCGCGTCACAAAAGTGACGCAACGGCGGCGTAAAAGCAGCGCAAGGGGCTTGTAAATCTGCCCCAAAGTGTCTACATTGTACAGAAACCAAATATACATAGCTTCATGTTGTTAAATAACTAAAAAAACTAAGATATCTGTGTTTGTTGTAGGAAAAATGGCCACATAAAATGCCGCAAAATTGCCGCTAAATTTCAATATTTGTGCCGCTAAATTTCCATTTTTGTGCCGCTAAATTTGCTAATCCATGCCGCTATATCCTGGGGGGGTCTGATTAAGGTCCGAGATCGAAGTAGCGGGACCCAGGTGGTCATCCTCTTCAGATTCTTCACTTTGGAAGATTTCCTGAGGTGGCTGCATGTCCACTTTGCTCGGAGATGTTGTTTCCGGGGTAATTTGCAGTTTGGTAGTCTTGCCAGACGTAGCATTTGATCCTGTCGTCGTCGAGGGTGTCGTCGACGGCGTTAGCGTGAGGGCCGACACTTTCACAAGTCTGGATTTTTTCCATGGCTCAGCCAGTGCCATCTTCGATGACGAGTCTTCCGTCGACGGTGTCTTAGTCGTCGTCAACGACGAGTGTCGTCGACGGCGTCCTCGTCGACGGAGGGGTGGTCGACGGTACCTTGGTCGTCGACGACGACTTTGACGTCGATGTTGTCGTCGTCGGTGCACTCGTCTACGTCGACGGTGTCTTTGTCGACGGTGTCTTCGTAGTCGGCGTCTTAGTCGTCGACTCCCTCGTCGTCGACGGTGGGTTCTGTAGCAACGTCTAAGACGACGATGGGCTCGTCACCGCTGACGTCGTCGTCGGTGTAGTCCTCGTCGTCGACAAGGTCTTCGTCGTCGACGACGATTTCAGTAGTATAATAGAGGAAACAGGTCTACCTGATGACGAGGATGTAGTCGTCGTCGACGCTAAAGGCGACGACGCTGATGTCGTCGACACAGTGGTTGTGACTGAGGTAGTCCTCTGGGCATGTCTGGTAGATGACAGAGCAGGCTTTTTAAAGGTTTGATCGTCCTGAACAGACACTGAAGATGTCGTAGATCTTGCCTCTGAAGACTTCTTGTGTGCCTTCTTAGGAGGAGTGTCTGAGGGGCCAGGGGAAGTTACCCTAGGCCTCTTTTTAGAGACTTCTGAGGACTTGGAAACACTGCCCTCAGATGATTCCAGAGTGTCTCTGTCCTTAAGCCTGTCGAGCCAGATGAGAAGGCGACCTTCCCTGTCCCTCACGGTCTTTTTAGGGAAAGACCTACATATTCTGCATTTGTCCGAAACGTGGTCCGGGTAAAGGCAATATAAGCACAGGTCATGCTTATCATCCACATGGATCCTTTTCTTCCCACATGAAGAGCAGGCCCTGAAAAGGGCTTTCTTCTGTGATTCAGACATGGAATAAAGCAGTGGAAAGAAAACACTTACTGCAAAAACAGTGTAGTGAAGTAATCCTTGAAGAGTTGAGATTGAAGAGTCACTTTCAAAGAAAGTTAGATGATTTTGAAGGAATCCTGAGGAGAGCTCAGGCTGGAGACTCCCGAGCACAACGTGCGGTAGAAAATCTGAGGGACTGAAGCTCCTCCCAGGAAGGTTCTAGAGGGAGGTCGGAGCTGATTGGCTGACTGAGAGTTTGGTCCTTTTTACATAAGGACAAAGAAAGGCTACTAAGGGGAGGCCCTTAGGCCTATTTTCTCTATGTATATCTATAGGACATTACTTTTTTATGTACCGGAGGCTCCCGTCTCGACGACGGGGAATGATTCAGGCATGTGAGTCTATGAAAGACACCCCAAATACTGGATAACATGAGGTTATAAGCGGGGTCTTGCATTGCGAAGGCTTAAGTTATAGTTAGCTCAGGTAACTATAACTGCTGTATTTTTACTGGTTTGGGGCAAGTGAAATCTCAGCTTAACTATAAGGTCCCTGTAACCTTTGTTTTTTTCAGTGAATTTAAAAGGTTTCCGAATTCTATTTTCAAACAATACCTTCCCTGATACCTTTAGTTTTTTAAGTAGTCTTCAACGTTTTTAAACATTTTATTTCCAGATTGTAACCTCTAAAATTTGAGAATAGGTCTGTGTGGCTGTATTGGTCAGTGAGTGGGTGTATGAATATCTCAATAGGTCTGTGAGCAAGTGGGTGCGTCTGTCAGAGTGGGTGTGGGACTGGGTGCATGAGCCTCTGGGTGGCCTGCGAGTGGGTGTGTAGTGCTTAAGTAGGTGTCTTAGTCTCTCGCAGGGTCTGAGAATAGACGCACGAGTCTATGCCGATCTGAGGGGGTGCATGAGTGAGTAGATCTGTGAGTTGAAGCATCACTGCGTGAGTCTGTAAGTGGGTGTGTGAATCAGAGTGGATCTGTGAGTGGATCTATGAGTCTTTGAATTGGTCTATGAGTAAGAGTCTGAGTGAGTGGGTGCATGAAAGTCAGAGTGGTTCGGAGTATGGGTGTGTGTCTGAAAGGGTCTGTGTGCGGACGCACAAGTCTCTTAGTAGGTCTTTAAGTGGGTGTATTAGAACGAGTGACTATCAGAATGTCATGAACCTGTGAGTGCATGCAGGAGTGTCTGTATGGGTCTCTGAGTGAGTGCATGAGAATCTGAAAGTATCTGCGACTGAGTGAGTGCATGAATTTGAGTGGGTCTGTGAGTGGGTATATGAGTTTGAGTGGGCGTGTCTGTCTCAGAGTGAGTGTGTGAGTGTCTAAGTGAAACAGAGGGCGGGTGTACGAATATCACGAGTGGGGAGGGGAAAATGGATGGCATCTTTTACTCGTAAGGGGTTCCTCAAACACCGCTATATTCTGCTCATGGGGTCCGGGCACATGCAACCTGAACCGCTTATACCACTTACTATAATTTGGTTTTAACTCCGGGGACCTGCTACGATGAGAGAAATGGCAGCCGCAACGCTCTGCTCAAGCTGTGGACTGCCAATCATGGCATTCCTGTTGGTGCGCATATTCGCGATTAATAGCGAAATTGTAGCAAATTAGCCACAATTCCAGATATACAAATTTGGATTCCCTTAAATTTCTCAACAACTTCTTAATGTATCTACACCGGATAACAGAGTGATCTGCGAATCAAAATCTACCTTCCTGCCAAATCTGGTGCGATTCATAGGAATTAGCATTGGAAATGCACTCCCTCCCCCCCACCCTTTCTCAGCCCCCCACTTGACCTCAAAATTTTCCGGGGGATAGAGATATGTAGAGATACATATATATACACATATACACATATACATATACAGATATACACACACACACACACACACACACACACACAAAGGTACAGGGATGCTATAGTTGGCCGACATACCACTCGTACTAAACCAGATAAATTCAGCAGTTAATAGTCAGCTAAGCTAACTATAACTTGCATGCCGCAATGCACTGCTCATCACCTCACATATTACATCACTCATGACATGGTCAGTGACATCACTGATAACATCATACAGTTTAAAAATGTTTATGAGTTAAGAAAACTAGTTACTTACCTGTAACTTTAGTTCCCCAGTATTGGTAACTTTCATAGTTTCCCATGCTTTTGTATCTTTGCCCGTCGTCGGAATGGGAGTCTCTGTAACAAAAAAAACAAAGCAGTAGGCACAAAAGAGAAAGAAAAAGGCCTAGGCCTCATTCCCTTTTGTAGCCCATCACTCTCTGTGTAAAAGATACCAAACTTAGGCATCGGCCAATCAGAAGAGCCTCACCCCTTAGAACCCTCCTGAAAGAACCTCAGAGCCTCAGATTTCGTAACTGTTGTGAGTAGCCACCATTTCTGGTGAAGGATGAGCTTTCCTCTGGGAGGTGGGCGGCGCATGGGAATCTATGAAAGTTACCAATACTGGGGAACTAAAGTTAAAGGTAAGTGACTTGTTTTCTTGCCCCAGTATTGGAACTTTAATAGATTCCCATGCTTTTGTATCAGAGAAGCAAGCAGTAAGCAATAACAAACCCACATTTTGTGTCATAGTATACATTGCAAAGCCAGCATGACAAAGATACAAAATGTGCAAAATTATGGAAGGTGAGATAGAAAGGAAAGCTCACCAATTATAGGAAGAGGTTCCTCAGGACCGCCTGGACCACTGCCGTATCTTCTTGCTGCAAGGTGTCCAAGCAGTAATGCTTAGTAAAGGTGTGGACACTGCTCCAGGTAGCAGCTCTGCAAATGTCCTTTATCTGCACCCCCGCGAAGAGGGCTGTTGAAGAAGTCACTGATCTTGTGGAATGTGCCCGAACCCTGCCAGTCAGTGGTTTACCTGCTGCAGAATGGCAATGTAGAATGGCACTGGTAATCCATCTTGCAATTCCCTGTTTTGACAGAAAGAGACCCTTTCTCGGACCACCAAAAGCTACAAACAATTGTGAGGATTTCCGAAATCCCTTGGTGCGATCCAAATAGAATTTCAAAGACCGCTGCACATCTAGAGAATGTAGCGATCTCTCCGCTGGTGAAGCCGGGTGAGGAAAGAAAGCCTTAAGAATAACCGGTTTGTTCAAGTGGAAGTCAAAGGGTACTTTGGGTATGAACCTTGGGTTGGTTCTCAAGATAACCGTGTTTCTTTTGAATTGTAGAAAAAGCTCTTGGATTGTGAGACTAATTCCCCCATAAGTCTTGCCGATGTGAGGGCAAGAAGGAGAGCCAATTTCCGCAACAGGAGCTTCATGTCTGAACGATGAATTGGTTCAAACTGATTCTTCATGAGTTGAGTAAGGACGAGATTCAGGTGCCAAGTAGGAGGCGGAGGTCTCACTGGTGGATAGACCCTAAACAAGCCTTTTAGAAACTGTTTAACAATTCTGAAGACTACAAAGAAGGTCCGGACTCCAACTGTCTGTATCTTGAAATCGCTGCCAAGTGTACCCTTATAGAAGAATGGGCCAGCACAGACTTAGCCAAGGTCAAGAGATAAGTCAGAAGCTGATGAGGTTTTGAAGAAAAGGGGTCAATCTTCTCTCTCCTGCACCAAATGCAAAATCTCTTCCATTTGAGGCGGTACGTCTTGTTTGTGGAAGGGGCTCTCGCTTGGGAGAGGACTTCACTAATTTCAGTCGAGATGGGGAGATTCATAAATTTGCCCTACTCAGGAGCCATGCGGTTAGGTGCAATGACTGTGGATCTGGATGCCAAACCTGTCGTTCTGACATTGTGAGTAGGTCTGGAACAAGCTTCAAGGGAAGAGGCGGAGCTAGCGACAACAGATGGAGCTCCGTGTACCAGAACTGTCTCGGCCAAGCAGGGGCTATCAGGATCATCCTGCATGGTTCCACTTTGATCTTCCTGATCAATCTCGGGATCAGTGGAATGGGGGGAAAGGCGTAGACAAATGTTCTTGACCAGGTTATCAAAAGCGCACTCCCCAATGATCCGTGGTGGTGAAGCCTGCTTGCGTAAGACCAGCATTTTTTGTTGGACGGTGTGGCAAACAGATCCATCGCTGGTGTGCCCCACTGGCGGAATACCTCTTCTAGAACTGGTCGGTTTAGCTCCCACTCGTGACTGACTGATGATAACCTTCTCAGTCTGTCGGCATTCTCGTTCAAAACCCCTGGCAAGTGTTCTGCCTGAAGTGACATTCCGTGAAGGATAGCCCATTCCCAGATTTCCTGAGCTTCCTGTGACAACGGGAGAGATCTGGTTCCTCCCTCCTTGTTCACATAATGCATGGCTTTGGTGTTGTCCGTCCTGATGAGAACTCGTGAACATCCTAGACGTGGGAGAAAAGCTTGAAGAGCCAGTTTTATCGCTCTGAGCTCCAGTATATTGATGTGGAGCAGTCGATCGGGAGTAGACCAATGACCACTGACATGGAGGTCCTGCATCACTGCTCCCCAACCATCCAACGACGCATCCGTTGTCACTACTTGAGGAGACGGATCATTTACGAAGGATAGACCTTGGGACAAGTTGCTGTGGTCTGTCCACCAGAGGGCCGCTCTTCGCATTGTCGGGGTGACAGACACATTGTCGTCGAATGATCCGCGCACCTGTTTCCATTGGATGTCCAATTGTTCCTAAAGAGGCCGCATTTGCAGCCTGCAGTGAGGAATCGGGGGTATGCATGATGAAATTACCCCTAGCAGAGACTTGTAGCGGCGTACTGAAAGATACCTTCTTTTTCGTAGGTCCAGAGCCATTGTTTGAAGCTTCCTCCGCCTTTCTAGGGTTGGAAAAGCTTTTGAGAGTTTTGAGTCCATGACGGCTCCCAGGAACCGTGCCTTCCTGGATGGAACCAGAGATGATTTGTCTTTGTTTAACGAGAGACCCAGATTGTGAAATAGGTTTGTACAAGCCTGAACTGCGCCCTACGCCTCTTCTCTGGACGGAGCCTTCAGCAACCAGTGGGTCCAGGTAAGGAAAGACTTGAAAATGAGGTCTTCGTAGGAATGCCGCTACAGGCGCCAGCACCTTTGTGAAAATCCTCGGGGCTGAGCGAAGACCAAAGGGCAAAACCCTGAATTGAAAGGGGCTCTTGGCTACTGTAAACCATAGAAACCTTCTGTGTGCTGGGTGAATCAGTACATGAAAGTATGCATCCTCAAGATTGAGAGTGGCCATGAAATCCCCCGGATTGATGAACCTCAGGATGTCTTGAAGGGAAACCATCCAGAAAGATATGGAGATGAGATGTGTTGAGCTCCCTGAGATCTAGAATGGGACGCCATTTCTCTAACATGTTCCTGACCAGGAAGAACCTGGAATAGAATCCCTGTCCTCTTTGGTCTGAGGGAACCGGCTCTATAGCCCCCTTGAGGAGCATTTGATGAACTTCGAGCCTCAGAAGACGTAGGTGTTTCGATGGAACGGCTGCCGGGGCTTTGTTGGTGGGATTTGGGTAAATTCCAAGGTATGGCCCTTTCGAATGATGTTGAGCACCCAACTGTCCGATGTTATCTTGGACCAATTCAGAAGGTATTTTGCTACCCTGCCTCCAACTGATGACTTCTTGGAGAAGGGTCCAGTAGGAAGAGCCAGGAGGCCGCTATAGGCGCTTGGACGCATTGCGTCCCTGGCAAGCCTGGTTTCCTCTGTTGCTAGGCCTTGAGTAATTGGAGGATTGGCCCTGCCTTTGTTGGTAAGGCTGGCTGTACTGCTACGAAGTTGAACCATAGGAAGAGTATCTTTGCTGTTGGTAAGATCTTCTGTAGTTCGTACTCTTACCCCTGGATCCTTTAAAAAGTGTTTTACGGTACTGGAGCGTAACCAAGGATCTTGCAGTCTCAGTGTCTTTTTTGATCTCTTGGTGAGTGTCATCAATCAGTTTCCCGAACAGTGCCTCTCCATCAAATGGAAGATCCAGGACTTTATTTTGGATCTCGGGTCGAAACCAGGTTACCTTCAGCCACCCCTGGCGACGAAGGACCGCAGCTCCCGCCAAAGAACGATTGTGGCAATGTCCGTGGCACAGTCGATGACCTCCATCGATGTCGCTTCCCCCGCTTGCAAGACCTTCCTTGCTTCTGGAGTTAGCTGGTCCAGGAACAGTGCGACATCACACCAAAGCTGGCGGTCATATCTGCCCAATATTGCCAGGGCATAAGCTGCTCGCACAAGAAGACTCGCCATGGACGAGAATCTCTTCCAGGCATTGTCCAATCTCCTTCCCTCCTTGTCCGGAGGAGTTAAAGGAGCAGAAGGGTTGCGTGACTTCCTCTGCGCCACCTGGGAAATCAGAGTCTGGTTTCGGGTGACCTGTCAAGGCAGCTGGACCATCATCAGGCGCCTTGTACTTCTCATCTAGACGCGGTATCACAGGGACCACCGTCGCTGGATTTTTCATAGCCTTAAGGCCCTCATCCCAGAGATGTTGCACTATTGGAATGGATCTTGTTGTTTTTCTGTAAGGTTCCTTGAAATCGTACAAGAAACGCTCAGAGGACACCTTAGGCATTGTCAGTTTGAATCTATCCTCAGATATCAGCAGGTGGAGAATCCACCGAATCCGGACTTTGAGATGGAGTCCGGAATGACATAATCATACCACTCAGAGTACTGATCATCTCTACCCGAGGAATCATGATCCTCATCCGAGGAATCATCATGAGTGACAGCAGGTCTGGAAGGCTCCTGTGGAGTCTATGTCAGTGGTTGAAGAGACTCCTGAGGTGGTGATACAGGAACAGCCGTTGAGGCCGGTGACATAACAGGCATGCCGTGCGCCACAGGAGCTGGAGCAGAGTGTGTAGCCTTAGACTTATGATCGTGCAGCATATTATGCAGGTCCTGTAGGAAAGATGATGGTACAGTAACCATCTCTTGACCAGAGTATTGCTGTGGTTGCACAGCATGACGTTCATAGCTCCCCTCTTGGTCATATTCTCCATCCGAGTCAGTTTCCTGGCATTTAACCAGCAATTGAAAGGGGCTGTTGGCATAGTCATATGAGTCCTGATGCTCCTCTTCGGACTAATCCTCATCAAACAGAGCTGGAGGAAGAAGGGTTACCCTGCTGGGAGGATGTCATGTACGGGGTAATCCTGGTCATGGAAATTGTGATCCTCTTTTCCGATGACAAAATAGTAGACGATCCAGTCGACGATGGAATTGAGAATGCAGTCGTTGTCTGCTCCGTCGACGGAGTAAGTGTCGTCGACGACAAGATGGGTGTCGTCGATAAGACTATCGACATCCCAGCCGTCCTTGTCAATGTTGCGTCGAAGCTCTCGTCGACGACACCGTCGTCGTCGCCACTGTTGCGTCGAAGCTCTCGTCGACGACACCGTCGTCGTCGCCACTGTGTCGACGACACTGTCGTCGCCGCCACCGTCGTCGCCACCCTCGTCGACTATGCTGTCGTCCATGCCGTCGGAGAGTCCCTAGTCGACGCTGCCGTATCAGTCGTAGACGATCCAGTCGACGGAACCAGTTTCAGCTTCCGTTTCAATTTCTTAGTCGACGGACCCTCCGTCAACGACGCCTTAGTCGATGACTTGGAACTTCTGTCAGAAGAATGGGAAGAGGGCTTCTTGAAGGCTGGATCAGTCTTCAACCCTTCAGAAGGCGTAGATGGTCCTACCTCTCAGACTCACTGGGGGGTCTTTTTTGAGGCCTTAGAATGACGCTCCACAGAAGGAGAAGGGGACCTTCTTGAGGAAGATGCAGATGCCGAATCCTCACTGTCACTGGAGACAGTATCCTTCCTGGATTTCAACTTCTGGAGTCATGTCAGAAGCCTACCCTCATGGTCCCGGAGTGTCTTGGTTGAAAAGGTGCGACAGATCTTACAGTCCATAGCCTTGTGGTCAGGATAGAGGCAATAGATGCAGTCTTTATGCTTATCCTCCATGAAAAGCCTTTTCTTGCCACAGGTGGAACATGACTTGAAAAGGCCCTTCTTCTCCTTGTCAGACATCCTGGTAGGATCAGCTAACAATCTGAAGTAAATCTGAAAAGAATCTGAATAAAAAACCTTGAAGAAACTGAAGAGTAGAAGTTGAGCAGAGCTCAAAGGAGACTCCCTAAGCAAAACGAGCAGTAGAAAATCTGAGGCTCTGAGGTTCCTTCAGGAGGGTTCTAAGGGGTGAGGCTCTTCTGATTGGCTGATGCCTAAGTTTGGTCTCTTTTACACAAAGAGTGATGGGCTACAAAAGGGAATGAGGCATAGGCCTAGGCCTTTTTCTCTCTCTTTTGTGCCTACTGCTATGTTATTTTTGTTACAGAGACTCCCATTCAGACGACTGGGAATGATACAAAAGCATGGGAATCTATGAAAGTTCCAATACTGGGGCAAATATATATACCAAGGTGTAGGAGTGCCATTATCGAGGATTTAAAGTTGGACACGGTTCGGGGTCGCCCCTAAATACTAAATTTAGGGGCATTTCAGGTATGTACGGGTTGGGACCAATGACCCCTTCCTTGGGGTGGGTACACTCCCTATTATCCAACCCTCCAGTGTAGGGGGGGAGAAATAAGCCTCACTCTGGTTGGAAGGGTGCCTCACCTCCCCCACTTGAGGGGTTGGGTTGCTGAGCTGCCGCAGAGCCAGGGATCTAACCATGAACCCTGTGCTCCGAAGTCAGCTGCCCTGGCCGCTGCACCACATGTCTCCACTTTGGATGGGGCAAAGATGGTGCCCAGACAGCCATTTTGGCATGGCTGCCCTTCATATAATTTTAATAATGCCATAGGGTTTCCTATACCCCAAAGAGGTTGTTGAAAATGGGGCGGTGGTGCTAGATCCTAACGGTTTGAAATGTGGTACAAGCAGAGGCATATTTTTATGTTATGCAGGAGTGTCTAGCTACAAAATCATGTTGGTCCCATTTATTTGCAACTCTTGAGGCTATGATGTGCATCCCTGTTGAAAAACATCCAACATTATCAATCCATAAGGAATTAATTGGACAAAAAAAAAAGGGAGAGGGCATGCTCGGTAGAATAGTGTTAGTGGTGGATAAAAGGGATACTGCCCTTCATTGGATGACCTCAATAGCCAGCAATGCCAGAATACTGAAGAGGCATGGATGGACTATTGTGAGTTGGCTGATGAGTGTCTACAAGTCAAGAGGATGTCCTTTCAAAACATCTTAAGATTTGGGGGACATGGAGGAACCATTCTGCCAATGTGAACTCGGCACTCACGGCTGCTGACGCGGTTGTGTGGGACCTGCAAGAGGCCAGGGGTCATGAAGATAACAAATTACAGGATGATGTACAACTAACTTCACTTGGTCTAATTCGGGGGTGGGAATGCAGTTAACCACGCAGCATTGAGTTGCCTCATTTTCTTGCTAGTCTGTTCAGTAAACATGATGAATCAGTTCAGTCTTAAAAAGTGTCAATAAATAAATTAAGATTTGTATTTTTTAATCAAGATAATAAAAATCATTGACGTGAATAAAAGCCACTGAAGTACACAAAAAGTAAATGCTTGAATTCATCTAAGCCACAGGTAAGTACTTGCTGCATCCAAATCATCACTATTTTGCACACCATATCACCTCAGTTTGAACCTAGTCATATGCAAATCTTTCTTGACCCTGCTCCAATGCTAACAGTCCAGCTCGAACTGCCAAGCTAGGTCTTCCCTGAAACGTAACACAAGCAACTCAGAACCAGTTTGACACTAGTAATGTGCTCATCAGCAAGTACAACTTGGTTCCAGTGACACATAAGAATGGGACCAAGCTGTACCAGACTTCAAGAGCCCTAACTAGGGTGGACCCGGTCTTAGGTTGCTTGCATTCAGATTCAGGGAGGACTTGGCCTGACAGTTCGGGCTGAACTGTTCCCATGAGAAGCAGGGTCAAGACCTAAAGATGTAATGTCAATGATAAAGATATGTACGTGGAATGTACGTGGAATGCACGTGGAATGCACGTGGAATGCACACACCCTCGCGCAGACACCAAATTTTTCCATATCTCAAACGGCACAATGTCCACAAAGCTCTCTTACGGGAAACACACCTGAATGGCGCAGAAGTGCAGAAACGGTCGCAGATGGCGCGGGCAACTCTATGCTACTGAGTATTCATCCTATGCTCGTGGGGCGCTGCTGTGGGTGAGGCCCGGGACACCTTTTGCGGTCTCGCATTGACGCAGAGGGCAGATATGTAAGTGTTCAGGGTAAACTAGATGGTCAATCAGTGGTCCTGGCTTCGTTATATGCCCCTAATATAGATCAGGGAGGTTTCCTTGCGCAGCTGTCCGCAGCGTTGGCGCCTTGGCATGGGGTCCCTTGTGTGCTCGGGTTGGGGGGGGGGGGGGCGGGGGGGATTATGGGGGAGGGGGAGGACTATAATTGCATACTTGATATCCCTTTGGACCGCTCCCTCCCGCCCCTATCTGACACTCCTGTGCATGGGCTATGAAAGCATTAACAAGTTGGGCCTTGCAGTGGAATCTAC